>NW_020653333.1:1133236-1154399 GCF_003589595.1 Hyposmocoma kahamanoa
GTTTCCCTAGTGCGGGGCTATGTTGAGTGTGTGCGTTATTATTATTAAATATTTTTTTTTTTTAAATTCGAAATTTACGAATGTTTCTACCCTTAAACTTTTAAATTGCTGTCAATATCATAATACTTTGTGCTCTCTTCATAAATAAATTATTATTAATAACAGTAAATGGAAATTTTATGAACCATAAAATTTGTGTTTATACTATTTTCAAAGATAACTTACATAAAAGTAATCACTAACCGCAAATGTTTTGTTTACAGTTAATGTAGTTTGGCAATTTTACAAAAGTCTTTCGTCATTTTGTTCAAGTCAATACGATAAGCGGTCGTTTTGAACTCCAGTCTCATTGAACGCGAAAGAACAATGCTTGTCGCGATTACTTTTAAAATTTTAATTATAGGCAGTCGTGCCTTTACAGAGTTATTAAGTAAGTTATGTGTCTCGTTTATTGAAAAAGACTTAGTGGTCAAAATAAACGTCTTTGTCCGCGACAGGCTGGTTATTCCTCTAAATCGACCAAAAGGCTTCGCTTCCGGAATCGTTATACGAATTGCTAAGTGAAATGTTTAACCGGCTTTTTTTTAAATTTCGCTGTAAGTCTGGTAGGTTTTTAAGGGCTACCCATTTTCTTTTTATAATACCAAGTGACGGGACGAACTAGTCGTGTCTGGTTGTAAGGGACACGCTTATTCATAACAGTTGCAGTACCACTCAGAGTTTTAAATCGCAAAGATCTGAGGGGCACTGCCGCCCGACAGGGCGTCCCCTGAGACATAAGTTGACAAGTCCCATGTGCCTTAAATTTCATCAACACGCTTACTCTTCCAAACCCGAACGAAATAATGCTCACATTATTGCTTGGCAGAATCGGTAAGGTGGCAGTATTTCCTTGAACGAACTCTTTCACAAGGAGCTCTAAAAAAAGTTAACCATTATTAGTAATCGTACTGTTTAATAATTATTATGCTAGCTTATTATATAATTAGAACTGCTTAACCTCAGCCATGAGTACCAGAGCAACGAAATTTATTTTAAAAAAACAGCCAAACCAGAAGTTTTTTTCACTCAGTACTGAACCGCTGGGCCACCGAAATCTTCAAATCGGAAGCTTTTTGTGTTTACGCAATTATGTGATATTTATAATACAAGAACAAAAACATGTTATTATAAATTTCGTTTTTTGATTTATTTTTCGTTTTTTAACTCAAACATAATCTATATTTCATACATAAGGAAATTACACTTGAAATTATGACATTAATTAAATTTTTATTGAATTGATATTCAATTTTTTTTTTTTTGTGAAATTACTCCACTAGTTTGTTATAATTATTAATACAAAGATCGAACACTCAGAAAAAATTCCTTCGATCCGGTCGGATTCGAACCGACGTCTTCTTGCATACCGTGCCAGACGTTATACCAACTAAGCCACGGAACGAACCAACGGACCTCACGAATTTTTCTATGTGCTTGCGTCGTGTCTTTGTACTTGGTCTTTCAACGACTTTTTAGTCGTAGCGCCATCTATGACAAATCTTTAACAGATTTATCACCCAGTTAGTACCTTTACAGATACCAGTCCTGGCGAGAGATGTCGCTATTCATTGTATTAATTAAATTTTTATTGAATTGATATTCAATTATTTTTTTTGTGTAATTACTCCACTAGTTTGTTATAATTATTAATACAAAGATCGAACACTCAGAAAAAACACTCAGAAAAAATTCCTTCGATCCGAAACGAATCCGAAAATCGAATTATGACATTAATTACAAATTATTTATTGTTCTTTTCCACTCTGATATTTTTATTTAGTATGTAATTAGTTTGATTATAGGAAATAAATATTTGATGCCTCTATACGAATACGAAAACTATAGTTCGTGTCCTTGGTATAGCCACATGTGATCATACGTCAAAAGTGCTTTTGTCATTTTTTTTTTGTATTTATTTCTCTCCACAAACATAACAACTGAACATGGACAAAAGAAAGATAGACAAAAATGGTGTTTATATTATGTTTGTAAAAGACTGGTACCTAAACTAAGCATAGCTTGTAATATAGGATACCAGGTCTCTCACCACAGACAACTTACACTTTCTCTTAATACTATGATTGCAGAGGTTAAAATTAAGTTTAAGATTAAGGTTATAAAAATGTCATTATAAGAAAGAATGTCATAAAAGAATACGAACTACATGAAACAAAATATGTATTGAGTAAAATATTTCATTACGCTCTCCTCTTTATGTATAAAAAGTTATGGATTAATTCATTCATAGAATCTAAATTTTGCAGATACGGCTTTATTATACCAAAAGTAGGACTTTTTTAGGCAGTTCAATTCAAATTATCACTCTTCTTCATTGACTTACAATTATATGGACGTCGGGTCTCGGGAATTATAGGGCGTTAAAATCGTATACAGAGCGTCATTCACGCTTTAGTCTTCGTTTGTTCGACTGATAGCGAAGCAAGCAAAATTAGACAGTACTGCGATGACATTACAATTTAAATTCAACGTTTTAGCCTTTTCATATTCCTTTACATGTCACTACGTTTAAATAGGTTGACTTGGGACATTTTTTTCGTGGTTTTTGTATTAGACCCGTCGTCCATTTATTTGTAAGTCAATGCTCTTCTTCGTATAAATTAATATGAGTGCATATTTAAAACTGTAGATGGCGACACGGGTGAAATAAAAGGCATGTATTTAAATGATCATTTTTGCAAAAGCAGCAGGTAAAAAGTCGAAACGGTCATCTTTTTTAATGATTGATCCTTTTTCATTGCGACAATAGTTATTTGTTATGCAAAGCTGCAAAGTTGTTCTTTGAAGCGAGTGCTTGTATTGAAACCTAAGCAAGCGAAGGATTCTAAGATTCCACGAATGAAACAAGTGGTTCCAAAATAGAATCCTGAGCGTAGCGAGAGTTTCAAGGCACGAGACGCAACACAACTTTGCTGCCGAGCGAAACACACAACTTTTCACCCCACTATAGCGATGAAAATGGTAGGTGAAAGAAAAACGGTTGAACTATTACAAAATAATGTAATAAACAAAATTAGTTATATAATAATAATATTAGTTATACAATAATAAAAATAAAATATACTAATGGATTTATATTACATAAATGATAGTTAGATGCTAAATTGCAATTGGGTCCACATAATAGGTAAGTCATCAAAACGGCTCAGCTCTGCAGTGTAGGCGATTAAAAAAATACGGAAACTTTCAGACGTCGAAACCGCTACATTGGCTTACGTTAGCTACTTTCACAGTCTAATGACATACGGCATTTAGCTTTGGGGTAATGCTGCAGATATCAATAGAATCTTTGTACTGCAGAAACGCGCAGTTAGGGCAATTTACAATCTGGGCAGAATATCTTTGAGAGACAAGTTTAAGGAAATTAATATTATTACACTAGCGTCACAGTACGTCTATGAATATGTAATTTATGTTAAGAGGAATAGTAGTTTTTTTTATGAAAAATAGTGACAGACATAACATTAATGCGACGAATAAAAATAAACGAGCTGTAGGTACTTGATAGTCGTCTTCACAAAGTCACAAATTCATTGAAGGGGCTATGCATACGCTTCTATGACAAGATTCCAGTTGTTATACAAAATTTGCCATTCACGAGGTTTAAAACTATAGTGAAACAAAAACTTTATACTAAAGGTTATTATACAACTTCTGCGTACTTGGATGACAAAAATCCGTGGTAGTAACCCGTTTTGCTCATGGTTGTATCTCTGATGTTTGAAAGCAAAAAAAATATACTGTAAATGTTGAATGTGTACAAATGTTATTTACAAAGAGCAACCCCTAGAGTTTCATGCTCATTCTTCTCAGGGTAACCTGCCTTACGAATGAGCGGTAGAGTTTAACCAATGTGACGATTTCAAATGTAATAATGCTTACCTATGAAATAAAGATTATTTTGATTTTTGATTTTGATAAATTATGCAGAACAAATCGGGTAGTTGAACGTGTCATTATATTTTTTTCATCGAAAGAAAACATAATGATTAGGTGTACCACAGTCCATCGTCAGGTTCGAATTTCAAAAGCTTTTTCCAAGCTAATGTGTTAAAAACGCTTTTGCGCGCAGATTTGTAATGAGAAAGAAAGCCTTTCCGAGCTTCAAATCATAGAGCGCGTTCCCACTATGTCGTCACGTTTTATTATCGTTGGACGACTGTCGTGTCTAGCCTATTCCCATATCACGACTATCTGTCGTGGACGATTTTTTATCGTTGAACGACTGTCGTGACTAGCTGTTCCCACTAGATCGTGACGACAATTTATCGTTTCACGACAGCCTCCTTGTCGTTTGCACGACAGAATCGTTTGATGCACTGCAGTCGCTTGTATGTTCTTTTGGAAGCTAGTAGTATGTGTTCGCTCGAAATGGATGAAGACGAAATTTTAAAAATGTATTACTTTTTAAAAATGCGGAAGAGGAAGCAAACAAAGAAAAGAAACTTTTGGGTACATCCAATGCTACTAAAAATAATCCCATTAGGGTTATATCAAACGGTATACGACGTTGCTTTCTTTTCGGTATTGTCAAAACCTGCTAGGACCAGAGATGAGCAGTGCAGCAGTGGGTTAAAACCCAATCAATCCACCCGTGTTTTCACCAGGGTTTTACCCGAAGCGCCGAGTTTTAACCCATTTCTGCCCAAAATTGCGGGCAGAAACGAAGACGAATTCTGTAGAATTTGGTATAAATTCCAACACTAACAACATAATATACAATAACTTGTAACAAATTTCTATATTTTTATTACACGAAGAAGAGGCATTTCCACATAATACCCAACACGTGTCAATCCTGTGGATTCTCAATGAAGATCGATTCAAGTGCATACGATCTAACGATTTTTTGTATCAATTTATTGATGAACTTTTCAAGCGAATCTATTCAATAGAAAGGTAAATCGAACTGTCCTGATAATAAAGCAACAAATATTTTGTAATAATATGTAAAATTAAATTTGAACAAAACTCAATACACAACAAATATTTAGACGTAAATAGTTTTTGCCCTCGATTTCGGGGTTTAAGCCGATTTAAACCCGCCGGTTGTTCTTACATTGATATAAAGATTTTTCTGACCGGCTGTGGCATTTGCAGTCATGGCCGCCCTTGGCGCCAGGCCATGTAGTCAGTACAGTTCTCATCACATATTGGTAGACTACATAATGAATTGACTTTATTGCCATTAGCTGTTATCGAAATCGATTCGGAAATTTAATTACCTATAATAGCTGCTAGTTTTTGATATTTTCGGAGGCTTCAGATTTAAATAAAACATTTCAAACGGTTTTTGGTTTTGTTTATTTAACTATACGTCCATTCTCATACAAAATTAGATATAATAAGTGTTTTACAATGTGTTACAAAACTCGTCTGCACTTAAGCGCAGGAAAATCATTAATAAAATCCTCACAATCCAATTTCCTTTTTTTTCCTTTAGAATATATAGGTACTTTAAGTTATTTTTTGTCATCATCAGTGAATTTTTTGTCACGATTGGCCGCCCCTAAAATCTGACCGCGCCCTAGGCCTGAGCCCACTGGGCCATAGGACGAATCCGCCACTGCTGACCGGCGCAAGGCGATACCATGTAGCTAAGTGTGGTGATTCCCTTAGCCAACGACGACGTAAGTATTCTTTGTAGTGTTATCTATAACTCTACAATGCGCGCACACTCGTAGCTCCGCTCTAGGGAAACTGTGTATCGCGTATGACACACAGATAAACAACCACAAATTACACCCAAACTAACGAAAGTAATAAATGTAGGCCATACGAATATTTCTCCCGGCCCTGGGATCGAACCCGGGACCTCTGTGTGGCAGTCCAGCATGGTAACCGTTCAGCCACAGAGGCAGTGTTATCTATCTATAGTTACCTATACAACGAAAAGGGAGATTAAAAACAACCAACAAAAAACTCAACAGGTTAATTGTTCTATCTATTAATAGAATGCAAGAATTTATCAAGATTTATCACATGTTTGTTTTTTCTTAAAATGGCAGCACTCAGATATATCTTTGAAATCATACCATCTCCACGTAAAAACATATAAAGACAAGCAATTTGGCAATCAAGCGGAGTCGCAAAGACAGCACTGGCATTGAATATCAGTAGTTCACAAACTCACCGACAAAGTGGACGTATATGCATTGTAGTACAACTTGTAATCTATACCTATATGTCTGTTCGACCGTGGTAGTTTCTCCGAACATTGAACCGGTGAGTCTTCTTTATTTTACATTGTTAACGTCAGTTAAGTTAAATGGTTTTTAACAACGTCAATGAAACGTGTGTTATTTAACAATAATCAAATACACTTTGTTTACGTAACGATTTTCTTTTACGAAAACTATAGCAATTTATGTACATAGTTAATACAGGAATATTGTTTAGTTATATATATTTATTTATTTAATTGCATCATGGATAGCACTGAGACAGGTATCTCGTACAAACATGGACACTGTTAGGGTGTTGCAATCTATTATATATTGACTTTCTTAATCTTAAAAATAAAAATACAAGGAAACATCTATTAGTTTTTTTAAAGTTACAGGTAGCCTTAGAGGATAGAATAAGAAATAAGAAATACAGAGCACTAAAAAACCGACCTCAGAGGTCGTGGAATTCCTTCTATTTGCCAAGTTAATCGGTTACCGGAAAGTGCGCGAAACAAGATTCATCCCTTAGTTTGCCACCCTTAGAGGTGGAATAGTTTTATCAAATTTAAATAGCAGCAATAATCAGGTACCCCCTTTCTAACTAAAAGAGAATCATCAAAATCAGTTTACAAATGCCGAAGTTATCGCGTAACATACATACAAGAAAAAACACCAGTCGTATTGAGACCACCTCCTTTTTTGTAGTCGGTTAAAAATAATGGCTGACGAGTGACAGAATATGTATTCTATAAAGAACTCTTCTATTGAGTTTAAACTTTTAGAGGGCAGTAATACCTTTAATTTCATTTGAAATTTTGAATAATTTTGTCATCAAGGTTTAATATATCTAGTATTTTATTATAATATATCAGTACAACCTGATAGTAAGGGCTATTTCTATACAAAAGCTGTTAATTTTATACGGCTTACATTATTTTAATATCGTAAAGAAGACGCTGTCTATAGTAAGGCTTTCGTAATTTCGCCAAAAATGCGGACCACATGATTCAAGGTCGCGATGTTTACGCGAATACGTCCAAAGTTGTTCTACCACTTTGTGTTATTTGGTGTACATTTATAGGACGAAACGAACCGACCGAACAACTCGCCACACTTATAACTATAGATTAATTGGGTCAATTCACTTACATGATTGTGCTAAAAATAAATCTGTAATTAGTTTTTCGATAACTCAAACAGCAGCAGTGATGTTAATGGTCAAAGTCAGTGGTGGGGAGATTTTCTTTCACTTTTTAGCAATCCGAATATTAGCATGTAGTTTGTATAGCGCTATTAAAGGCTGTGGTCACAAAAAAGTATTGCTGTTTCTTTCTCTTCCTTTGCCTGGCTGTAACTATTTTATTTTTCAGTAAATATGAAGAAAAAAAATAAGAAAAAAAATAAAACAAATATGAATTCAATTTCATATTATTTTGACATAAATTTGTGTCTTATTTTATGAAGCTGTATTTTATTTTCGAAATACTTCGTCTCTTGTAATTAGAGATCGAAAGAGGTCGAGTATAATTAATTCCCTTTGTAATACATAAATTTCCACTTCAATAAAATTTTATAATAATTACATAAACTTCTCCTTTTCCGTTTTATATATATATATATATATATATAGGTTTTTTGTATTTGTAAGTGTTTGTTCTCGTGTTTGTATTTGTATTTATTTATTTTGTATTTGTACACTATTATAGTATACTTAAAAAAAAGTTTTGTAATTAAAAGTAATATAACCATTCTGTTTTGATATTATACCTATGCTTTTATTATTTTATCATTTCGGAATCTCAGTGGGAGGTATTATACACTCTATTTGTATTGCTTTGACGTAGGTTATTCAAATACCATGGCATATCAAAGCTAATGCAGTCTGCTTTTAGTCGTAGGCCTTTACAAACAATATAATTTTTAAAAATCACGGCACTCGACAAACAACACTCGACAATCAAGCTGCAATCTCAACTATAAATACTATAAATATTTAACATTTAAAAATAGCTGTTTGACAAGAAACGAACTGCTTTGTAATAGCAATCCAGTGAATGGAAAAAACCGACGTCACGTTACTTTACGTACAACAAGTTATGCCTCACATTACAAACCTATCCAGTGACACCGATAGGTACATTAATAAACAATAGCTTACCTATTAGTAATCGATTAGAATTTATTTGTAGACTTTAAGAACCTGTAAAATCAGTTATAGTAATTACAATTTTTGCAGCTTCAGAGGAACTACTTAAAATATTACTTAGGCAATCACTTTTGTATTTTACAGACACAATAACACACTCGCACGCATCCACACACATAAATCTACACAAACATACATACACGCATACTTATGCCTATTATTTTTTATCTTTTACCTCATAACTAAGTATCACTAAAAATGTATAACCACGATCACTGACTTATTTTTATACTTTTAAATACAGGCACATTTTTGGTCCCGCCTAAGACACAGACATTTGTCTAGTTTAGGAGTCAGAGTCTTTAGATTTGTTACGCCCTTTCTACTGTTTCTACTTTCTACTTTATTTTGTTTAAATTTGTAATCCGTAAATTTCTTCTCTGTACTATATACAAGGCTAAGGTGTGTTTTTGAATAAAGATATACAATTTTATATTATTATTAGAATTTTTTTTACACTTATTATGTCCCACAGTTGAGCAACGGTCTTCCCAAAATCTTTCTCTGCTCTGTGTCTTTGGCGATTTCTCGCCACTCCTTATCAATCCCATCCAGACCGTCCCGCCAACGCCTTCTCGGTCGCCCTCGCAGTCGCCTGGCATTATAGGGTACCACCGTAGTGACGACGTGCGGTCACTTCTCGGGTTGCATCCGGCTAACGTGACCCACCCAAATCCATTTGAGGCTAGCTGTTTTGCTTCCTTCATCAGCAATGCCAGTCATCGAACGCAGCATTGTGTTGTGCACTCGGTCAATGCATTTAAAGCCTAAAATCCTTTTACAGTAATTATTAAAAAAATAAGTATTATGAATAAAAAAATAAAAGGAAAATATTATGTCAAATTATTAGTTTATGTATTGATGTTAGTACTCGTATACATAATATGAGCCCAAACACAAGCTGTTGAGTCTTATCTGTCCGCCATTTCCATCAGATCATCCTTAGGTCACCATAACATTTTATTTTCATTGGAATTGCGTCTGCCCCCGTAGCATGTCTACGCATGATAGTCGGGTCGCGCGCGATAAAATTGAAATAAGCGCGCGTTATTGGCAGTCTCAATCAGATCTAATTTAGATAGCCAACAGCGCGTGTTTATTTCAATTTTATCGCGCGTGTCGCGACTATCAAGCGTAACCATGCTACGGGGGCTGGTATGGGTTACACATGGAATGGGTGAAATTTAATGAAACTGATTCATTTCCTACTTTGCCACATTTCGAGGCGGAATATTTTCTTAAAATTTGAATGGAACCTCCTTTCCAACAAAAAAACAATCATCAAAATGGGTTCACAAATGTCGGAGTAATCGCGTCACATAGATAAAAATTTTTTTTTTAAATATAGACGAATTGAGAATCTAATCTGTTGTACATTTTCCATTATAAACGGAATAATTTATTTAGACGTTATCATCGAGAAAATATTTACGTAGGTATTCCCCAAATATTCCGCTCTTATCTCCCACTTCAAGAGTCCCCGCTTTAGGAATGATGTAATCGAAGTGGGAGTGTAAGAAGCCCCTCACAACAGCCGATCCGAGATAACCCGCAACTGGTGGTCAGTAAACATAGCATGACGATGCCGTGACGTCACAGTACAAGGAGACATCATTTTATTAGTGTATCATCATCGAGTATATTATTCCACTATTGTATATAAGCATCCATTTTATTATGCAGGATGTTAGAATTGGGACGAAAATGTACATGGCTCTGAAGAACTTTTGCCAGAAATATACTCAATACTTTGTTGCATACCATAATGAATTGAAATCTGTAATTGAAATAAATAATACATACAAGGTGGTCTGCTGTGATCTTAATAAAGATTACAGCAGAAGTACAGTAAAAATATGAATAAATTAAACTAATTCTAACCTTATTCTATATTATTAGAGTTATATATCACTCATCAAACTTTTCTTTACATTGTTTAGTGTTGCTGCAACAACAGATTTCTATAAAAATTCGTTTCTTTTTTTTCTGTTTGAGAAAGACCTCATAAAAAAAGACAACACTGTTGTCAATCTCTGGGAGAAGGATTTCATATTCCTTCATGAAGAAAAAACTCTAGTCTCTTACCGAAATGCGTATGCATACGGCGTATTTTGTACATACACAATACGTATGTTATACGCGATCGTGAAACGAACTCGCATAGAAAATATACCGTGTTGTCTAAAAAGCCGATCATGTCATTGCCTGGGGTTGCTTTAAGTATCAAAAACATGACGTGCATTCTCATTGTACGCTATTACGTCTTCTACTTGGACTCTCACACAGACTACACAAGTAAGCTCGAGACTTTTGAGATGTGGATTTACCGCCATATTTTGAGAATCTCGTAGCCTGACCGTTTTACAAATGTAGAAGTACCTACTCAATAAACTTAAGAAAAAAGTGGAGCTTATGAACATCATTAAGTACAGGACGATGTCGCACGTCGGCCACGTCAATAAGTACAACACGAGGATCAATAAGTACAAATTACTACAGCTTATAATCCACTGCAAAATCGCTGGAAAACGAAATATTGATAGAAGGCGGCGCTCCTGGTTGAAAAATTAGAGTGAATGGTTCGGCTGCAGTACCACGTCGCTCTTAAGAGCTGCCTCTGAAGTCTGGATTGCCATGATGTTGTCCAACCTCCGATAGAAGAGGAACTCCAAGAATAAGAAGACGTGCCTCCTTCTATAAGAGGGACTGTGTCTCAAAAGTTGTCGAGATTTAGAAGAAAAGAATTAATTTAATTTGTGTTTTGCGTGTTGTTTATTCTCGACTAATTGCGTACTGTTAATTGTATTGTAATATGCGTTTTTGCTTAGGTATGTTTGCAAATTTTTGTTATGTTCCAACTTACAATCACCTCTTAACAATTACGGACTATGGCAGAATGTCGTCTAGGGTTACGAAGTACTGAGTGTACAGTTATTAATTTAGATTTTTTATTTTACAATTCTCACGACATGATAAAGTATTCGATTCGGCAGTTAACCGAAAATATGTCGACGCCGTTCATCCTACGTAAAAGTAAAAATAAACAAAAATTTAAATCTACGCAGTTTCCATTGAAAAATAAAGTCTCAAGGTATCAAAGATTGATATGATAATCAAAGAATGAACAATGTTTACGCAAGATATCCGCGTCGTAATTTTTAGCAGGTAATAACTTTAGTTTTTAACCGACTTTAAAAGGAGGTTCTCAATTAGACTGTATGTTTTTTCCCTTTATTTATGTATGTTACGCGACAACTCCGGCCGATTGTAAACCGATTTTGATGATTCTCGTTCTCGTTAGTCGGTTTTTTTAAAGCTCTGTACTGAAATTATTAAATGTTACTATTTCGGAGGTCTTGGTGTATTGGTATGTGTACCTAGTTCAGGAAATACTTGCCTAGTACCGTTTTGTAAATACGAAAAACTTGCTTAGCTCGCCATTTTTGATTAGTCGAAGTCAAAGTTGGTTTGGCAAATCTCAGCTTTAGTTCTTGCGCATTGAAAAAAGTTGACTAAACTTTTAGCACATTTTTTTATTTATTATTTTATTTATAAGTAATGATGAAAGAGACGCAGTCTTTTAAGGCGTTTATAACGACTCGACTCCATTTTATAGGACTCGACTCTAAAATTAAGACTGGAGGTTCGAGTGTTATTAATAAGACTCAGTCGTTATACTAAAAGGCTTAAAAGACTTAAACGACTTGAACAACTTAAATGACTCGAATTGTTTGCAATAGACTTATACCATATACATTTACATTTACAAAGGCCTCCCTCCTGATCCCTCCACGCATCCCGATCTTGAGCTAACTGGACCCAAGCCTTGTCGTAGGCGTCCAGTTCGTCACGCCATCGCTTCCTCGGTCTGCTGCGGCGCCTTACGCTTTTGGGGCTCCTTACAGAAATGCGGTAGACATGACCAGCCCAACTCCATTTCAGCTTCGCAGATTTTTGGGCTACAACAGCAATCTGAGTTTGTGAGCGCAGTGTCGTGTTCCGAATTCGCTCGGGGAAGGAGATTATTTGGCCCAAGTAAAAGTACTCGCTGATATATTGCATATCCTCCCCATTAACGCAGATTTTACGCTGGGTTGTGTTAGTCATGACTTTGGTCTTGGTCATGTTCATTTTTAGTCCGATCTCGAAGCTTGCAAAGCTCAGATTTTCGAGCATGCTTTGTAGCTCTTGGGCAAATGAAGAAAAGAGGACAATATCATCCGCGAAACGGAAGTTAGTTAATCTTTTCTCGCCGCGATTAATGCCTCTTCCTTCACACCGAGTTAATAGCTTCCTAAAGATTTCTTCCAGTTTACTGGTAAAGAGTTTTGGCGATAGCGGGTCACCTTGCTTAACACCTTTTTTATAGGGAATGTTGGTCCTTGTGTTTGTTGTAGTTTTATTGATACTGTACTATTTTGTACTGTATATTGTTCGAATTAAATTAATATAAGTTGGGTTTATTTTCTGGTTGGACAAAGCGGTGAATATGGTGTTGTGATCTATTCAATCAAATGCCTTCGCGTAATCCACGAAGGCAAGATAGAGTAGGATTTTAAATTCTGTGTTCTTTTGTATCACCTGATTGATGGCGTGGAGGTGATCGGTGGTAGAAAGTCCTCTTCGGAATCCCGCCTGTTCTGGTGGTTGTTCCAAGTCCAGTAACTTTCCAATGCGGTACTCGATTATTTTGATGAATGCCATGTACAGATGTGGGACAAGGCTAATGGGCCTGTAATTATTGATGTCGGACTTGTCACCTTTTTTGTGTATGAGAATAACGTTAGAATAGCAAAATTGGCAGGGAAAGACGCCTGTTTTTAAGATGATGATAAACAGGTGGGTAACATGAGGTAGAAGTGCGTGTTCACCTAATTCTATTTTATATTAAAAAAATGTCTATAATTATTTACAATAAACTTACACACAAACACAAATATGAAACTGTAGGCCAAATTCCCAAGGCCTCCAATTAGTTTTTCACAAAATAATAATCATAACTTGGGTAATCAAATTTTACTTTCTTTGGTTTCATCCGGAGTGTAAACACTAAAATTTGATAAAATTCTTCGACCGTTAGGTTCTGTATCCTTATTCATTTTTATATTAAAGAAACAAATAATTCGCAAAAAAAGAAATTCTTGAAGTACTTATAATTAACGGACTTCTGTGAACAAAACCACGTTGACGTTGAAAAGCGACAGAAAATATGTAATTTACATTTAAATTAATCTTATAAACTAAGAAAACTAAGCATTTACCCACAAGCTTTTTAATCGACAAGGAAGGGGGTACCTCAGTATTAGTCCCATTTCAATTTTTTTTTAAATTTGAAGAAAATATTCGACCTCTAAGGGTGGCAAACTAGGGGATGAATCCGGTTTCGCGTACGTTTCGGTAACCGATTTCAATAAAACTTGAAAAATAGACGTAATTCCACGAAATTCTGATAAGGCTTTTTTAGTACTCGGTATGCTGAGATTATTTCTTATTGTCTGTTAAGGCGAAGACACTTTTACCATGCGATCTTTTTGTTCAGTGTCACTGTCACTATTTACTTTAATCTAATTTAGTGATCGGAGTAGGTAGGGTGTATTTACCTAGACTTCGAGGAACAGAGACAGAAAATGGAGAGAACCTTTCGACTACATTTTTTGGTCCCGGATTTTTTCGGGATTCGGGAAATCACTTAAGTACATAAAAAATTGACGTTACTTAGGACAGGTAGGTTTTATGTTTATAATACTCAGAGTTTTAAATCGCAAGATCTTAAGGGCTCTGCCACTGCGCCCGTCAGTGGAGACATGAGTTACAAGTCCCAAGTGCCTGTAATTTCACCAGCACCCTTCTAAACCGGAACGCAGTAATGCTCACATTACTGCTTGGCGGCATTAATAGATAAGGTGTCAATACTTCCCTGGCTAGGTAGACTATATTTATCTAAACTTAACGATGAATTGTTGCAGCCACCAAATTTCAGAACATTTAAGAAAATTCCGCCAAAAAGAATCTTCCGATGACTGTACCGTATACTAACACCATATTAGTTTTGTCCGTTTGATCGTTGTAGGATATCCATGTGGTCAAAGAGCCGAATAGCCTCGACGTTCGCGTGATTGTGTGCGACTGTGCGTGCGTTGGTGGACTTCTGCGTACTTCTGCGCTGTCTTGTCTATGAATTCCATTTCCAAGTTTCGAAAGACGTCTTCGATTCGGACGTATCAAGGAGCATTTACAATGTTCCTGTTTGGCTTGCTCGCACAGATCATAGTGCCCTTCCCGCATAACCAAGAGGTTGATAGGGAGGGGCACTTTAAACAAAACTCATGTAGAAAGATATGGGACTATTCTTTTACTTTATTCTGGAAATGTTGAATCATGTTGGTCTTTGCGGTGCAGCCCCAGAGCTGTTTAGCATAGATCCAGACGAGCATTAGGACCTGCCTCACCTGCCTATACAAAAGTAGTATATTTATTAAAAATAGAATGTTTATTGTCTGCCAAGCAGCCAGTAGATATTTATGTAGCGAATGTGTGGTTCTTCTCGTTTTTTCTTGACGTACCTAAACTTTTTTCAGAGCGCAGCGGAAAAATTTCTCACCTCTCGCGCCTTTACCCAAGATAAGGACTCGCTTAAGTCGTTTGATCACAATGATTGATTGACACAACATGAAAACAATACCTTGAAATTTGTTAAGTTTTTCAACATAAATCGGATATTATCGTTCTGTTTATACTGATTGCGGATCAAATGCAATCTATGTGAAGTGCCCGATAAACACGGTAAAACAGTATATCTAATTATCTGACATTGTAGGGACTTGTCATTCGAATAAATCAATAAAATGTATTATCTGGAATCACAAGACCTAAGCTGACCCGAAATAATATGTTAGGTACTGTGTTCGCCATGATGGTTTTTATAAATACGTAAACAACTTTGGAAATACAGCTTTTACAAATACAATAACATTATTTATCTTATCACGATGTTTTCTACTACCATGATGATATTAATTTAATTCAAATAATTCAAAAAAAGAAGGAGGTCCTCAATTCATTTGAAGTTTTTTTTGTGTGTGTGTTTCTTACGCGATTACACGATTGTGAACTGATTTCTATGATTGTTTTTTGTTTAAAGAAAGAAAGAAAATTTTTATTCAGTACCATTCATTTTAAATTGTACTTATAAAATAAAAAATATAAATTAACACTAAAATTAAGATACTGAATGGGCCACTCAGCATATCGGCGCTGGCATTATGTGGAGTGAGTCACAAGCTCACCAAACAAATACGAGACACTGACGTTTTTATGTACGCAATCAAATACACACCATTAACAAATAGTGTGTTATGTAATGACTAAATAATAAAATGTGAGATGCTTACCCAAATTTATGTATCATATTCATAATTTATTACAATACATATTCATAATTTATTAATATAGTTATTATGTAAGTAAATACCATGAATTTTTTATTCAAATATCATTAGATTCAACACGACTAAAAGGACTACCTCAGTAGAGATCTCGTTCAATTTTGAAGAAAATATTCCACCTGTATGGGTGACAAATTAGGGGATGAATCTGGTTTATTGAATTTAAATCTTAAACTTAATCTATTATTACTTCTAAAAAGTTCTGTTCTTTTTTTACAAAAAAGTTATTTGTGAAAATATACAACGCTTCTGTTGTTATCATTGATACGAAAATCGAAAATAAAGAAAAATTCCTCGATCCGGCTGGGCTGCAGTGATCTCGGCATATCAGGGCTATCGCTCTCCCAATTGAGCTATGGAATGAGTCAACCGACCTCACGATTCCTCATTAGTTTGTTGCAGATCTTTGTATTTTGATTTTTAATGGCTTTGCTCAGTGCCATCTTTGAAACGCAATAACATATTTATTAGGATCAAATTTTAAAGAAGAATTTTCATATTAACTGCCTCCGTGTCCGATCGGTTGCCATTGCCGGGCTGGGAGAAATATTTGTATGGCCTACATTTATTTATCTCATGAGTTTGGGTGTAATTTGTGGTTGTCTATATATGTATCCATGGCACCAGCGACACAGGCAGGTTGAGTGTGTGCGTTATTATCATTATTATCATATCAGTCATCTTTGAAATACAAAAAGAATACCGTGGTAGCCTAATGGTTTGACCTATGGTATCTCAAGCAGAGGCCATGGATTCGAATTCGAGCTCACTTCTCGGAGGTTTTCTGAGGAGAAAAATATCACAATGAAACCTGCACGTCGAACAAGATTCATAACCCTCGGAAAATGCATGAAGTCCCCAACCCGCATTGGGCCAGCGTGACGGTCTGTGGCCTAAACCCTTACTTGGAATGAGACCCATGTCCAGCAGTAGGACGTATAAATACAAATACAAAATTATTTATTTCTCCTCACAAAGCTAACTGACGCATATTTACAATAAGGTACTTAGATTAGTTAGTTACATTTGTGGGAGACTGAAGCCTAAGTTAGATCTAGTCTGTATGATAGGACTCCAGGCACCGGCCCCGCGTGTAGTACAACACATCAAGTGGACAATGGAGAGACAAGAGAGACTACAATAAACAGTATAATATATTAACCTTAGGCCAAGTCCGAACTCCGGGTACCACGATTTCGTTTAACCATGGCAAACGACCCTTTTTATGGGGAACTGCATACGTTTTTACAATATGATTCCGGAGTATATAATTAGATAAGATTATCATTTCCCGAGTTGATATTGTTGTTGCAATCGCACCGTTTGTGAATAAGAGTTTCTTCAATGTCTTTATTGTTGTGGGCAGGCCACCCACATGGGTGAAGGTTGCGGCATTCCCGCTGGATGCAAGCAGCACATTCCGTCAGACAGACCCGTTGTTGTGACGATCTTTGGGGAGACCCAGCTGTGGATGTCTTTCGATCGAATAAAGCACGTCCTGTCGTGTAACAAATTAACTTGTTCTTTAGACAATATCCTTAGGTGTATCGTATATTTTTCATAAGAACGATATTTAATAGTAAATACGTAAACCATTTGATCTAGCAAAACAGTTTTTCCCGCTTCTTCTCCGGTGGTATACCTTGTGGATGTGGTATACCACCGGTAGGTATATCTTTGTGGGCCAGCGTATGATAGAAACGTTATTTACATTATTTTGTAACCCTTCCACTTTAATGTGTCAAACATTCGCGGTCATATCACTAACCGAGTGCGAATGACCCAGCAACTTCGCTACGCCTTGATAATACGAATTTGTCGCCAAGCCGACCCTCTCAGTTCTTTTTTAATCCACGTAGTAACCTATGATACCATTGGTATCATACCACAGTACCACGCCCCCAAAACAAAACAACATTGTTATTACTTTCAAATGATTAGATTACGGGTTATGTAAATTTTACAGTTGTTTGGATAACGCAGTAACTAGGCATGATATTTTCTAGCTATAGACGTTTTGTAGCGCTTACAAGTCTAAGTAAGGCTATGTTCATGACAAAAATTCAACGCGTGTTTTCAAATTGCGCGTTTAACATTCATATTATTTACATACATTCGTTCATAGTAGAAGAAAAAGACGTACTCTGTTAAATATAAAGCTTTCAAGAAAATGCCACATCATAATAGGTACACTACAACACTATTTTAACCGACTTCAAAAAAGGAGGAGGTTTTCAATTTGACTGTATGTTTTTTTATGTATGTTACGCGATAACTCCGGTGAACATTTGTGAACAGATGTTTTTGATGATTCTTTTTTTGTAGGAAAGAGGGTACCTCAGTAGTAGTCCCATTTAAATTTGAAGAAAATATTCCATCATTAAGGGTGGCAAACTAGGGGATGAATCCGGTTTCGCGCACTTTCCGGTAACCGATTTCATTAAAACTTGGTAAATAGATGTAATTACACGAACTTTTGAGTCGATTTTTATAGTAATTTGTACTAAGATTCTATAGATATAGAATTTTGATAAAAATCAATTGTTTACATCACTACTAGAACATGAAATTGTCAATTGTTTGATAATTTTGACAGATAAATAACTTTTATCTGTCAAAATTATTTATTACAGCCATTAGTGCTAAAAGGGCTATTAATAACTATTTTTCCAATCATACACTATATAATCATACACGATAACATATACCATTGTGTCACAACACTAGTTCGTACTAGATATCAGATAATAGCTATGCCATACTAATAGCTATGCTATGCCAAAGACACTAATCAAATATAAGGCTGAATAACATCATGACCAAGATTATAGAGTGAATGAGAATCAGAATTCCGGGTGTATCTATGAATTCTGACAAATTTAAAACCAAAAAATGTACCTAAATTGTACTATTTAGTACCTGTGCTTAAAAAACTTGCACCTACATCAGAACGAAGTTATGGCAATATCAAAGGTACACCCGCCATATTGACTGTCAATACGCAATCATTTGTGGACGTTACACATACATATTTAAGATGTTTACATTAAAACAGTACGGTGGACACCGACCTGTTTGTATGAGGTGATACAAGTACAATTTTTTTTGACAATATCAAGTGACGGGACGAACAGTTCCGGTGGCACTCAGACCTTTAAATGACAAAGATTTTAAGAGCTGTGGCCATCACTCTGAGACGTAAGTTGACAAGTCCCATGTGCCTATAATTTCACCATCACCACTTAAAACCGGAACGCAGTAATGCTTACATTACTGCTTGGCGACAGACATAGGTAAGGTGGTAGTACTTCCCTGGACGAACTCTTTCACAAGGAGCTCTACTGCTAAAGTACTGCTTTCCTTCTGTCTAATACTGAAAAGACGAATGAATGATGAATGATATTTATTTGCTTAAAATATGGCGATACAAGTATACATAATAAAACAGTACTCCTATTTTACCGCTATCGGTATGCAAATCTACGGATGTCAACATTTTGGCTGCTAAACAATTGTAACAATTCTAAAACAAGTCCGGTTAAATATAAAGATAACATATAATATTATAATAGTAAGTTATTGCCATGTCATGAAAGTGTCAAAAAATATAAACAATATAAATACATTCCTTGTCAAATAAGTTAAGTGGTCAAATTTATTCAGAATTATATGTAAAGGAGTCATTAATTGAAATGAAGGGGTAACCCTTGGGTAACCCAGCTATTTTATAGTGCACAAGTTCACGATGAAGCTCGACTTAGAAGTCTTGATGAGAACCACACGGTTGTAAGCTTGTGCAAATACGATCGTGGTTACGAGAGGCTTTGATGCTGTAATACGCAATTGAAAAAACCTTTTGGCTCTATAGTATATCACACAACGACATTATAGATCAATAATGACTGATAGACGAAAACATGTTTGCATTGGAAGCGCGACGCATTAAGATAAGCCGTTTTAAGTATTATCTTCCTGATTCGTCACAATGGCGTCATCGATGTTTTGTATTATACATATAAATTGAACACTATCTTAATCAATATAAAGTTGTAATTATCGGATTACAGCTGAGAACAATAGTTTTCAGTCGCAATGCCTACATGTAAATTTAAAAAAATAAAAAGAAATGATATCAATAATTCCTGTCGGGTTTTCAAGATGGCCACTGATGTAAACATTTCCCGCGAAAAAATGTCAAAAAATTAATTAGAGCTGGCAATATGGCTAATTAAACGCCTTAACGCATTTGTGCACTACGTCCGATTCGTATTCATTTCGAATCCGAGACTATACAAATCTAGAAAAGTCGGACCCACTTCTGATGTCGCTTGTACACCTAGAGATAAAATCATCCCTGTGATATTTCCAACCGTCATTTCTCGCCGCTCTTCCGAAAGACAAAAAATTTTATTAATATAATTCCTACAAGTTTAAACCTAACACTTACAAATATCTCGACTAATCCGAAGAACAGAGACCGATGAGATTATACAGCGAAACGAGAATAAATACATAATCTCGATATTTAAACAAGACAAAATTTTTATATGCTACTTCATTTCCGAAATATAAAATCGACCAACGGTCGATCTGATATCCACAGCGAAGAACTACGATAGAAATGTACAGTGTCCTGAGAATAAGCAGTCTTGCACATAGGTCTTTGTTCTACCGATGAGTCGATCTGAAACAAGCACAGACATATTCGTGAGATCTGCAAACTCTGTGGCTCTGTTGGTAAGAGCCGTGGCCCGGGTATGGCAAAGGGACGCTGATTCGAATCCAGCGAGATCGAAGGAATTTGTGTGTGTTGTTCAATCTTCGTATCAACAAAAATAAGAAAGTACCTAGTGGAATATTTTCACAAAAAATATATAGATAGCATGGCAGCAAAACATGTTTAATATGATTATATTCAATAAAATAAATACTAGTTCTATCGTGTGAAACCAAAACGCTGCAAGCCACAGAACTTTGTTTCATAATTTCATTACAACAAGAATCTTTTGGCAGTGCAAGGAAAAAGAAATTCTTTCTTTTTTTTTTATGGAAATTATATTGCAAAGTAAAGTTGCAATGGCTGGATAGAGTTCTTTGATATTTGTGGTTATGTACTCGATGTCTCAGAGTGACGGCCGCATTATCAGTGCCCTTCAGACCTTTGTAATTTAAAGCTCTGAGTGGCACTGCAACTGTTATGGACAAGCGTGTAGCTTGCCACCAAGCTCTTAACACATAAAAAACATCTTGATATATAAAACTAGGATATGATGAATAATTTGAAC
>NW_020653333.1:1154409-1175126 GCF_003589595.1 Hyposmocoma kahamanoa
TCCTATAAGCCCAAATAGTCCAGTTTCTGATATGTCATTTTAAGAGTATTTAATGATCTAAAGTCTATTAATGTTAATTATAAGATGCTATATGTATTTGTTCCTAATTATTATTATTATCTTTAACAATAATTAATTGCTGCACCCCAAAGGGATATGTATGTACTTATTAATCTGTGTACCTACATTGTTTGCAAATACATAAATAAATAAAATAAATAATTGTAATTCAAATTAAAATTATCAAATAGGTACCTTTTTTTACACATTTACCACAGCATTGTTAAAAAACTTGAGCGATCCACATATCTTAATATAAAACCATAGTTGTCGTCCATTTACATCCCATTGCCAGGCTTTTTTTTAAAGGCTTGAACTTACGTCATTAAGATTCAGTGAAATAATAATAATAATAATAAATAAATAAATACCGGGAAATACCGCCTCTCCCATTTAAAAAATCAAAATTAATCTTTTAGGCCTTGGGAGAGGCGAGAGTTTAAAATAAATATAATAATAATAATAGATAGAAATTATCATTAAAACACAATAGTAAATGTTTTTCGACGATGTTTTTTTAATTTTATTGTATTAATTCACAGAAGCCGTTTTAAGAAGATTGAAGCACGTCTTACGCACACACCATGGTGTTCTTCATTACTCGAATTACAAAAAGGTAAGAATTAATATATTATACTTTTGAATAAAAAAAGATACGGTACCGTACCATTTTTCCTACGTGTTCACGGAGACATGTATGACATGTAGTCTTAGATAGACTAATAATAATACTAATAGACATACACCATCACACCTGACCTCGAACTTCAGAATTCCTTGCACACGGTCAAGAGCACGTCAAGCTTTACACTTTAGACTTAAATCCAAATCTATGCCGCTTGCGATGAGAACGGTCTAAAATATAAAGTGTCAAGCTTGATGAGCTCTTTACTGTACTATGAGTACTGGAGCAACAAAATCCCGGACACCAAGACCAAAACCAATTAAACTAAGTTCATTTCCCAAATTGATCCCATTGAAACCACTCCCGCGACCTCCTCGTCTAGTACGCCAAGCTGCTGCTGGCTAACTTCTAGTTGCTGGGCCACCAACACTGACAATTTTTTTAATGATGATAATTTGAGTATAGAACACCTGCGTGGAGTCTCATACGCGATCCGTTAATCTACGTATTAGCAATAGTCGTTTAGTGTAATAGCCGTCAAGCTGCTTATGAAAGTATTCGTCCAGGGAAGTACTGCCACTTGAGGGTGAAATTAGAGGCTTATAGGTTTTGCTCACTTTATATCTCACGTAACGAGTGTAGCGACAATGCCCCACAGATCTTTGCAATTTAACTCATTGTGAATAAATATTACGAGCAGTGTTCAGTCAAGGAAAAATTTCCATTTTGACAAATTATATTTAGGAAATGAAACTATTTTTCCGGATTTAAGTCATATTTTAAAATCATATTTTTCAAAAAAATAAATATGTTCCTAGATTTTATTTATTTTTCCAATATTTTTCCTTTAATTTTTATTTTATAATTCACGCCATTATTTTTTCAACAGATATTTCTAACCGTAGAATGTAATATGAACCTTAAAATGAGAATTTAATTAAGATAATATACAGGTAAGGTTAAAAAAGACAATAAAAGCGTAACTACTAGAAAGTAAAACTAGGATTTTTAAATTATATGAATAAAATTGGGTCCCCCCGCGCCAAGGTGCCCACGATGCTGGCAGCGTTCCCCCTTTGTATTGCTATGCTAATGCGTTGGGCAAGGTAGCGGCCCTTGGGTTTCCCAGACAGTCAATTAATTTTTTCGATAAAATTTTGTACAGATGAAGGGCACTAGGACCCCACGGACCAAGGACCAAAGGACCTTCAAAATTACAATTTTCCAATTTTTTTTTACCCAGCAGTATTTACGAGTAGCCGTGTCGCTTACAACCAGAAGTATTACTTATTAATCCCGTCATATGATGAACTTAATAAATAAATGTAACTTTGAAATAACAACATATGTACATACGCGTAAAGAGAAAACTTTGTTTTGAAATTAATTGTTAAAAACAAATCTTTCTTGTCACCAAGTCTTAAAGTTTATATTTAAAATAATTTTCCTTGTTTTATCAATACGTGACCACAGTTGTTGCAGCCGATAAAAAAGGCAGTAGAGTTGATAATAAGGTGAAGAAAGATAACGTCGTAGAGGTCGGAGGCGCGGCCGCACACCCATTTGCATCATATTACAATTATACAGGCGTAAATTTAATTCAATAGCATTTTGTTTTGCTTCTTTTTATTGGCTGTTAATAATTAAATACAGATAGTCTAAGGGTCGTATTCTAGAACTCTACTCAATGCTCAAGTCAGGATTGCACTGGAAACACAAGCACTGGAAATACGACACTAATGGCAGGGACTTGAGTATGATTTCGAGTGCTTTAAACCATACTCAAATTCTGACTTGAGCATTGAGTAGAGTTCTAGAATACGACCCTTAGTCTAATTTAATTGTTATATGGCCTTGAAAGTAACGAAAGCTAACATGTTGAAAAATGGGAAATTAATTATCAATTACAGTGGTCATTAACAACATTGCATAAGCTGTGGGACCAATTGACGACTTCAGTGGTTTAACGGTTTACGGAGGTCCCGGGTTCGATTACCAAAAGGACCAATTTGGGGAATGAACTTAACTAAGTTGATTCTCTGGTACTCATAGTAAGCGGAATTCCCTAATTTGAGACCAGGTGGTGGTTATCTGCCACAAATTATTATTAACAATATTCTAATAATTCATCTTTTAGGCCTTGGGAGAGGCAATATAGTCTAAATTTGATATAATAATAATAATGCACACACTCAACATAGCCCCTCACTAGGGAAACCCTGTGTCGCGGGTGCCTTGGACACACACATAGACAACCACAAATCACACCCAAACTCACGAGAGAAATAAATGTAGGCCTTACAAATATTTCTCCCTGCTCGGGAATCGAACCTCGGACCTCTGCGTGGCAGTCCGACATGGTAACCATTCGGCCACGGAGGCAGTTAGTTATTATTATTAGCACACAGTTCGCCTTTTTTAATATATTATAAATACTCTGGTGATTACAAAGCTATCAACTGCTTCCGCCGAAGTAAGTTTAGCCATCCAAACTGGAAACGTTACCAGCCACTGTGCTCCACGGCGCGGCTATTTAACGTTCTATGCCTCAATTAAGGTGGTTCTAATCATTTTGATAAGAATTGTATATTTTCAATATTACAAATTAAACCTATGCGTAGTATTCCTCATAAAACAGGTTATATTTTTAAATTGTGATTTGTAACTGATTTATAAAATTTCTATTTTTAATAAATTGTATAACAGCCAGTATTACTTATTTACAGAACATAATGTTGTAAGCACAGACATATGTTGTAAGCCTCTTTGTTTAAAAATAAAGTCCTAAGAATGTTCTTGAAGCTGAATGAGGTCATTGGCTATATAACAATAAATTATTGATTGCATTTAATCTTAATTATAAACTAAATATGTAGTAATATATCGCATCCCTCACGGAAGAATGGCATAAGTGGAGTTACTTCAAAAATGTTTATGGCTTCATTAGATGCAGAAATATATAACCCACATCCTCTCCAATTGTCGTAACTCTAGCGCCTAATATTGTAGATAGAATTACAAGAATTGGAGAGGGTGTGGGTTATATTTTTCTGTATCTAATGGAGCAATAAACCAGTTTGACGTAACTCCACTAATGCCATTCTTCCATGAGGGGTGCACTATTCCAATTATGGAATATATGCGTTTAGTCTTTTACATATAAAATAATTTCACATTAGACAAAAAGACTCGTGTGAACCCTAAAAAACTTAAAAATTTACCAAAATAGTGCGTTGGTCCGTAGTCAACTTGAGTATTGCTCTACGATCTGGTCCCTTTTTACTACTCGTATACGTATGTAGACAGAATAGGGTCGGTACAAGCTAAATTTCTCAGGCACCTTTGTAACAAGTTTGGTCTGCGTAATAAATCTCCAGATTATGGTGACCGTCTCCAGAAATTCGATTTAAAGAGCCTAGCGGAACGTCGGTAGATCACAGACCACCTATGTACACTTCTTAAGGTTGCTAATGGAAGTCTCGATGTAGAACTGCTAGATGGGCTGCGTTTTAGCGTTACTACTTGTATGCGTCGCATGTTTGTTATTGCAACCGTCAATCTTCTTTCATTCATTCTCTCTACATGTCCTAACCATCTAAATATCAATATCTCGATTTTTGTCACTACATCTTATTCTATGCCGCAACATTCGCACTGTTCCTTAATTTATCCATCAGAGTCATTCCAGCCATACTTCTCAAGGCTCTCATTTCTACTGCATTAATTCTACTTTCGTGTTTCTTCTGCCAAATCCAACATTCAATACCATCCATAAGTGTAGGAACCAGCACCCCCCATGTACAGACAGTTGTGCCGTTTAAGACACTTTTTGGCTGCCCATGTAGATATGCAACGCATTATTCACCTGATTCCCTGTGTTCGCTCTCCTTTCAATGTCACTTTCATATCTTCCATCACGTGTAAACATAGAACCCAAATATCCTCTTTCTCTCTCACTTCCTCCTCTTTCTCTCCTTCAATCAATATAGTGCAATCCGTCATACTACTTACATCAGAATTATCGTATTTAGGCCTATATAATTATTGATCTCGACGAGTGTTTGGCTTACAGAGTATCTACGCTGTTTCATGCACCGTAACATTGTATTTTAATGTCATTCATGTTACATCCACGAGTGTACAGTACAGATCATCATTTTTTTTTTTAATAATTTTTTTTGTATAACAGCCAGTATTATACAAAATACAGACGTGTCACAATTAAATTTAGATTGAATATAATATAGCTTTGATAAAAACAATAAAAGGTGTGTTTTACAACGATAAACATCTAATCCGGTCTAAGTTTCAGGCGATATTGCGAATAGGAACAAACTCTTTTTAGAAATATTTTACAAAAATTTAAATGTAAAAGAAGGAAATTTAAATATGCTATTGTACTTCGAATATTCCTAGTTTCGTAATCAGATTTTCTCAACTTGACCACATCTGCAAAATGACAGCATTATAGAAAAGAGCTATAAAAATTCTTTGTCTAAATATGAGAGTATTAAAATTTTACATATTCATAATTTGTTTCGTGTAGTTCGTATTATTTTTAAGAGCGGTTACACACAGTGAGTTTTAACAGCGATACAAACGCGATGCAGTAGCTAATCGTCTACCTTTACACGCACGCGCGATTTTCAGCAGCATAGCAAACGCGCGACTGCATCGATACAAACGTACGATTGCATCGCTAGACTTGTGATTTATAAGCGATTGCATCGATGCAATTGCGAGTTTGTATCGATGCAACCGCGCGTTTGCAACGATGCAGTCGTGCGTTCCATTCTAAGACTGTCATATTACAAATGCACTTTTGATGTATCCACTATGTGGCTTTATTATACCAAAGGTACGATATGAGATCACCCTGAAAGTATAGGACGAGTAAAACATTATCGATATTGATTCACAATTTTCTTTTGTTCCATGAACAAAAAGATTTTTTATTTATACGTTTTGGTCATTTCCGTGTGAAATTTAGTAAGCTCGACTTAGCAGTCATTCGAATTTAGTAATAAGAGGGTTGCCTTGAGAAAAGCTTACACCCCCATCACAAACGCAACATGAACCCTGTTATCATTCAAATTAAAAATGCGTTAGGTAATTGCGGTAATTGTGACATCACTACGTTCCAAGCCATATGATTGGTCAATTTGAATTTCATACTTCAATTGCCGTGGTATTATAGCCTTGTCATTGGTCAATATTTAATTCTTATTGCATTCTAAATACAAATTGATTATTGTAATAATGAAATCTATTCTAAATAATGTTAATACATTTTAATACTTACCCAGTATAACTGTTTCTGTCCGGGTCACAGACCTTGGCTCCACTCGTCTACCAAGAATGAGATTAATTACAATTATAAGTATTTACTGTGTAGACATACATTTTTCCTATATGTACTTAATTGTTTACTGTTTAAAGAATGTAAACAAAAACAAGGTTTAATCATGAACTGGAAATAGCGAGAAGATAAATCATAGAATAGATACTTCGGGAATGTTTCTTTTATTGAAGTGTGAGCAAAAATTAGCAACGAACGTTCCTTTTAGTTCCATAAACTTCGATAGCATTTTTTTACGTTACCAAGAGACGGGACGAACAAATTCTGCACCTAGTGGAGAGTGACACGCCTGTCGAAAACAGTCGCAGTGCCACTCAGGGCCACTGTTGCCAGATTAGGCGATTTTTCGCCATTGCCTAAACGGCGATGACGGCTCGCGCGGCGACTAAAAAAATGATCGGCGACTCGGCGACATTTAAAGCTATGTTTGAAATCGGAAAAGGCGATTTTTAAGCTACTTAATAAAATGTCGAGGGAATTACAAATTTTATTGGGGATTTTGTGGGGAATGGAGTTGTAAAATAACTCATTTGGGGGTTTGAGTATTTCTATGTGTGCGGGAATAAGAGAGTTCATATTCTCCAATGTCCTGCAGCAAGCAGAATTGTAGAATTGTTTTTCTTGATTTTTAAGGATTTTATGGCTTGGGCGAATATCGGCTACTTAACACACATAAATTAGCGAATTAACTTCGCAAAAGTTAGGCAACATTGCTCAGGGCTTTAAATCGTAAAGATCTGAAGAAGCACTCCCACTGCGCTTGTCACCCTGAGACATAAGTTGATAAGTCCCTGTGCCTGTAATTTCACCAGCACTCTTACCCTTCAAAACCGGCGGAATAAGGGTTGATGGTGTTGGGCTTCGTGTTGCCTTAGTGGATCCTCCAAGATGAGGTTGTGTTCTCGTCCATGGACCTCGTGTTGTATAAATTCCCCTTTTGATTCGGTGTCAGTTTCCGGAATTTTATATATTTCTTCAGCTACGTACTGTATATGTATATGTAAAAAAGTACAATAAAGCAAGTTTTGAAGATTATCCCAGTTTATATTTACAAAAGTACCTCTCGCTACGCAACACGAACTACGTCCAAGCGTACAGTACCTATATTTATCCTTATCTTCTATTAGTTCTATACAGTCATCTTCGTTACGTTGATAGTATTGCTAGTCATGTTTTAGGGAGTAGTTCCAAGTAAACGTGGATCTTTCTACCATATCCATGACATTTTTTTATTCAATTATTATTTTTTATTACAATTATTAATACAAAGATCGAACACTCGGAAAAAAATCCTTCAATCTGGCCGGATTCGAACCGACGACATCTTCGAGCATACCGTGTCAGACGCTATACCATCTGAGCCACGGAACGAACGAGCGGACCTCACGAATTTTTCTACGTACTTATTGTCGTGTCTTGTATTTGGATTTTCAACGACTGTTTTAATATATTTTACTTAGCTTGTGCCCCAAGGGTTTAATAAGCTTAATGGCATCCATCCAGTTTGCGTCGATTTAGGAGAATGTTGACATTTGTATGTCTCTGCTTTAGACGCTAAATTGCTACTGTCATATTCTCCGATAAAGTAAGAAACTAAATAGGTACCTTATAATAAATAACAACAGTGCATACTAATTGACACCAGTCACAACTTATGAAAGTTTATTAATGGAAATTGCCTGCGAATTAAATACGTTTTCCTGTTAATTATAGAATAGACGGATGTAATTAAACGAAACATAAACAACGCAGAACGTCTCGGGTCATAACCTAATTATAATCGTTACGTTTCCTTGTTGAGTCGATGCAAAATTATACTTTTTTTTGTCACCGAATTAGTACTGATGTGCCAAAAACAATAGGCAAGGACAAGCGATGAATAGAATACTAGATATTTATTATTCAATATCATTATATATTTGATTTTTCAAACAAAACATCGTTTCGGGCCCGTTGGTTTGTTAGAAAAAACAAATATACGCGACTTAGAAA
Organism: Hyposmocoma kahamanoa; assembly: GCF_003589595.1. Classification (NCBI taxonomy): domain Eukaryota; kingdom Metazoa; phylum Arthropoda; class Insecta; order Lepidoptera; family Cosmopterigidae; genus Hyposmocoma; species Hyposmocoma kahamanoa. The sequence goes on from NW_020653333.1 coordinate 1,162,446, forward strand.
CGAAAAAGTAGTTTCCTATCTGTAACAATCGCGAAATCCCAAAAAAATAAAAAAATAAGAGTTGCCACAGTTACAGCTCACGTAAAATAAGTTCCGTATCGTTAATTTATTATCAGGCAGCTGTATGCAGTATAATTATAGTTGCACAAGTAATTTTTGTTTATGTTTGTTCACATCTTACTTTCTTCCTATTTGTAATGTTTATCATATCTTTCTATATTTAGTATTTAAAATATATATTGTACTACATGTTATATAAATTAAAAGTGTGAGTATAAATAATTAACTGTGTTTGACTGTTGCATGTGGTGGCAACCTTTATTAGAGTCAACATTATACATATATTATTATATTTATTACATTACATTACGTTACGTTACGTTACATTACATTACGTTATGTTACATTACGTTACATTACATTACATTACATTACTTTACATTACATTAATATGATTGGATATTATTAACTAATATGCAAACACAATAGTAATTCTCAAGGTAATATTATGATATAATCTATGGTTTGAAATAATAATGTAATCATATTAAAAAAATTGATACAAAATAAATTGAATGAAAATTTTACAAATCATTGAATTTTATATATTGCATAAAATAAATTTAATAAAAATTAGACAAATCATGGAGTTGGACATATTGCAAGTACATTATTAACAATCAAATTTTAAAACATTAACATAGTATTAATTATTCGGGATGCACAATACTTACAAGATGCTGCTGTCTCTGGTCAATGAACCGAGAAATCGTCTCGCGGAAACTGTAAAATGCGCTTCTGAGCATGCAAAGAACACTTTAGCACTACTCCATTTGAATTGTACAATCAAAATTGTATGTATTAAGTGTATGACTTGTTGGTTGTCCTAAATAAACAGATATAAAATGAAAAAATAAAATAAAAGTCGATATATTCAATATTATTTAAATTTGAAAGGTCTCGAGAGCAAAGTGCTGTTGAGATAGAAAACGCACCCTTGTTGTAGGTCACATCCGCAATATGACATCTTTTTGGGGAGAGGTTTAAAGATTCTAGAAATTAGTTCATGACTTTTTATGCCTAACTATTGAAGTAAATTTAACTCTCCTATACGAGTTATAGAATTTCATAAATGTGTAATGTGTTTCATGTAGGTCTTTGACCTACCAACAAATAGGACGTCGGGTCTAATACAAAAAAATGTCCGAAGTAAACCTATACAAACGTACTGACTTATAACGAAATATAAAAAAAAACTAAAACATTTAATTTAAATGTAACCAGTACTGCCTCTAATTTTGCTTGCAACAATTTAAGGGCCCAAAAACACCATATTCAGCTTCTACTGGCAACTTAACAAAATGCACCATGTTTAGCTTCGACTGAAAATTACTTGAACACAAGAGTAATGGAGCAGCCTTTATTGTAAATATTAATAAATTTTTATATACATTATTATTTCGAATTTTGTACAAATTCACTTAAAGAAATAATAAAGAGTTGGGCAGATACATACGTACAAATATTACAAATGTGAAAATATGTGTGTACTATAAGAAATGCACCGATATTCCAACTAAACGTAAACTCAAACATCTGTAATTCCGAAAACCGATTTATAATAAAACCCTTACGCTTTCAAGTAATTTTGATGCTTTTCACAAAGACAAAATTAGGTTTTGTTTTGTAATATTTCTAAAAAAATGCATTCGACATTATGAAAATTCGAGCTAACGTTATTTTGGGCAAATGTATTTTCTGACTAGTGATAGGTAATCCCAAACCGTAAAAGGAGCACAATATTTTGTTATTTATTGCTAACGTTTAATAAAAAACATCGAGTATATAACCAGAAATAGAGACGAAATAAGGGCCATATATTCCTGGTGACACATTAGCGATACAGCTCTTATAAATATCAACTCTCGTTTGCACTGAAATATAGACAGGCCAACTACTGACCTGTGTGTACGTCTCCGTATATTCCAAAAAATATTCTGTATTTATTGTAATAATGATAATATCTCTAACAATGCCGTAATTCGGTGGTATGGGAAAAACAGCAAAACATCTAAGTACAAAACAAACGGAATCACATTTCATCGGTAATTAAATATTAAATATGTAATTTTGCAATTTTCGTCCATTACAGCAAAGCTCAAGTTAACTGCTTGATTTGAAGTGAAACAGTTGACGACACCCATTGACGACACCCGTCAATTGTTTCGAACTCGGGCTAGCCAATCGGAGCGCAGTTGTCATGGTAATGATATGACAGAATAGTTTTCAAACAAATTAAATGACATTTCATCTATTTCTGGTTATACACTCGATGATAAAAAAATCATTTTAAAAATAAGATTAAAACAAAGCGGTTCTACAATTTCTTTGTTCTAAATATTTAATCGCTTGTGGTTTGAACAATTGAAAATGGTCATTTTTCACTTCTTGGTCAAGAAGTTAATATAAGCTTCTTGAAATTGAAGTAATGGGTCTCTTTCCATCTTTTGCGCATGCAATGTATAGAAAAAGGACAGTTAGTTATTTGATTATTTTGTTTGTTTTTGTACTTATATTTACGATACATTTATACATAAATTAAATACTATACAACTATACAAAATAACACTTTTAAATGATAACTATGATAACACAACATATTTGTTTAGTGAAAATATGATACAAAATCCTGTTTTTACACTTTACTGCAGTAATTTTTACTGTATGATTGACAAGCGCGCTGTCAGTCGAACAAACGAAAACTGATGCGATATTGACGCTCTTTATACGGTTTTAACGCCCTATAGGTGCGGACACTTTTTAGCGCGAACCCGACAGCCACTTGTTGGTATTATAGGTCAATGATGTAGGTACTCGTATTATTTCTATGCACAAATGCCATTTAAATGCAATACAAAGATCTGTAACAAGCACGTTGAGAAATTATTAAGATCTGCTGACACGATCTGTAACTCAGTTGGTAAGAGCGGTGGCCCCGGGGCAGCAACAGACGCTGGTTCGAGGCCAGTCAGATCGAAGGAATTTTTCTTTGTGTTGTTCTATTACTTTAGATCAATAATAACAAACCAGTAGAGTAATTAATATTAGACTGGTTATCTGGTTGACGACATTACCATTTCTGTCAGCCGTGACCTTGGAATCTACGAAAGGCCCGAAACGTTGGTTTGTTTGAAAAAAAAAATTAGATCCGAAAAATTAGTGTCATTTCCTTGTGGCGTATTTTCTTAATAAAAATAATGATAAATGAATATCGTGATATTCAATAATAGTATAAACATTGCAATAACTAAGTTTCTTTATCAAAATTCATGCAAACTTGCTTTGGCCTCTAAAACTCTTCTTATCTTTGAACTTACGAACTTGGTTGGTACGGCAAAATTTGATTAACCTTACGTGATTGTTCTTATGAAATTAACCAACTATTGTTAACTTACGAAACTACGGTTCAAAGTACATATTAAAAAGTTCAAAGCAAAGCAAAGAATGGCTGTATTTAAAGGGGAAGTCAGCTCAAAGCGGCCATTTGTAGGTTTGAATTTCGTTTTAAAATAAAATGGTTAAAAGCAAAGCGGCTCGGATAAAGCGGTTACCTAGCCATACGCATATGAATATGAAATGTCTAAATAGCAAAGTTGTAGGTGGTGCACAATTGTAAATGAAAGACATTTCATATTTTCTGTTGATGTTTTTCTATTAATTTTCCGCATAAATTTACGTGTCGCGTTGCCCAAAACCTAGTAACTGCTTTAATTTGCTAGCTGTGATCTTATTTGCAAACTTGTATGAGATTGTCGTTCACGTTACAAAATTACATTAAATACTACGTCAGTTAGTGTCGAGATCGTAACTAATATCTATTGTCTTAGTAGTTTTAACTTGGCTCAAAGTTAAGGTAACGAGCTGCCTTCCCCTACCAATTTATCATTTTAGTAGCAAGATGTGGAATGATCGTCTTCCTGAAGTATTTCCTTTGCGTTATGACACGAGGTTCTTAAAAAAGCATCTCAACAGGGTTCTCAATTGCTGGCAACGCTTAGGCAGCTTATCTGATCTACTTTACTTAAAAAAGAAGTAGAGCTTCCTGTGAATGAGTTCGGCCAGGGAGTACCTTACCTATTTCTGCCGCCGTTACAATATTCCGGCCTTTGATCGACACGAATTTCACCGCACCCAGGCCGCGCGATCGCCGCGCGGAGACCGCGTGGCAGCCGCGCAGCGGCGCAGCGACCGCGTACATCTAACTGTCATAGCAAAATATCTTCTATTTATTTATCTTTTACGTTTTAACTGAAATGTGTGTCTGGGCGCGCGGGGAGCCTAACGTGTCTTTGGTCAATGCGGCTGCCGCGCGGCGACCGCGCAGTTGTATTGTTCAGAGGAATTTAAATTTTGTTGCCAAGTAAATAGAATTCAGATTCGCCAGTAATTTACGTGAAAGCGCTGTGACTACTTTCACGTCGCGTGACTGGTCGCTAAGGGCGTTGGTGAAATTACAGGCACAACTTATGTCTCAGGGTGACCGGCGCAGTGGCAGTGCCCCAAAGGTCTTTGAGATCTTTTTCTTTCGTGGTGAAAGTATTTACCAATCGGCGAAAGGTACGACTGTTGCCTAAGGTGCGCCAGACGTACAGGAAGAGAATAGTACGTCATGCGCGAAAGCTTCTAGCATCTTTGCGATTTAAAGCTCTGAGTGGCACTGCAACTTAACATAAAGGCGTGTCGGTTACCACTAGGCGCACGACTTGTCCGTTTGTCGCTAGGTATTCTAAAAGAAAATCAGATATCATCGTTATTTCGACTATGTGACATAACAACGATGTTTTACAAAAATAGTTGCCCAGACTAAAATAGCGCATTTTTTGTTTGAGACGCAGTTGTATTCAGAATGCGCACAAATTTTATAGCGCATAACGCGTAAAACACCGAGCTTTCTGTTAGTTACATAATCAAATGACTGCAAATTATTCGACTTTGCGCACCAGATACACGTAATTTTTTTTAAAGCATTAGATGCTTTTGACTTCTTTAGGCTAGTGTTCTAGAAAGCCACCGATAACTTAGAGCATCTAGGACGGGAGGCGATATTAACGGTATTTCTCGAACAAAACTTTTAGAGGGGGGGTAATACTAAAAGTAAACGGGTGCACTTGAATTCAGTTGTGTTACTATGGTCTCACACAAACAAAAGTCGGGAACACTAGCTTATTTTTAGAAATACATAGATGATACCATACATTCACGTCATGTCCGTACACAAAATAAGCCTATAAAAAAATCGATTCTCATGAATATGCTAGAGACGGAAAGTTATCGACGTGGTGGTGTCGATATGTATTACGTACTGGTGAATGAATATGAAATGTAATTCCACCCTTGGATAGACAGGATGTAGCGGATTTCTTTTTGCAAGTTTGTATGGCGCAAGACGACATATTTCGTGGAGCACTTGACGCGATGAATTCTATAATGGAAATGAAAAAACATCGATTCGGAAGTAGTGTTTATTGTGCGATGGATTATTTGCTTGTGCCTTGACAGAGGACAGTGCTTATCGATGACGCCTCCTGTCCTATATGCTCTAAGATCGATAAGTACGTATTGGTTGCTGAAACACAAGTCTTCTTCGTTTCGCTCTAGCACACCCCGGACACTCCATACAACGGTCGAAAGTTATTTACCTACTACTACATACAGCAAGGCGCTATCTGCACACGCGCAAATGTGTGCGTGAAGTGGCGGGGTTACCATTCATTTCCTTACTCGTACGTGGTCATAGCGGCAACATAGCGAAACTTCTAACGCGAATCTGTTATCTATAATTCTATTAATAGAATAATAATACATTATACACGATATAATAATACATAATAGAAACAATTACACATGTTTATTAGGTATTTATATCAATTGTATTTTTCATTAATTCAATACTAGAATAATCCTGAAGGTTTATTTAAAAAAAAAATTAAAAGCACCTACAATGTTATAAATTGCTTATCCAACTTTATCATTACTTAGTTAATAATTATTTTCACTACATATTTATCGACAATATAAATTGAAAATTCGAGAACCCTCAGATACCTGTAAGATGTTAATTAATTAGGATTATTTGTTCTCGAAGTTCCGTAACTGTTGTTTCATATACCTAGATTACATAAGTGAGGACTTTGTTATGTCCAAAAAGTTGTTGTTTTCATTTGTTTCTACCAAAACCATACCAAAACCTAGAAATTTTCCTGAATAGAGGCAAGGTGATCCCATGGATTATCTTGGACACCCCGGTGTCCAAGACGATCTTTTAGTAGGGGTTTAAAAATATTCAAATATAATAATGAAAGATCAAAAAATAAAACGTTTGTAGAAAGACAACATGTAAATAGATAAATTTTCTATCATTCAACGCTTTTACATCTGCTTTAAGCTGAATATCTTTTAAACTACTACCATTCTCCCTTAAGGGGATCATCTGGTACACCTTTCCTCTACAAGGATTCTCACGAACGGAGTGGAATTCCTTGCATACAGATTTATTCTCTAAACGTTACAACTTGGGCCCTTTCAAGGCGAAAGTGAATAGGCATTATTAAAGTGTGCTTGCTCCATCGTCGACCGCACTGTCACTTACCATCAGGTGAGATAGAGGTGAAATGCGCATTTATATGTTACATAAAACACATCTGAATAGAAAAGCAATCGCTCTCCCACTAAACTGCCACCACATATGGACAATGAAATCATTTTCTTTGCCTGTTCTGGCTATAAGTACCAGAGCAACGGAATTCACTCTAGGGCACACCCAGTCCCAAATCAATTTAGAAAAGTTCATTTCCCAGTTTGGTCCTATCGGGAATCGAACCCGAGACCTCGTCATCGAACGCCCATAGTATAAGCCGTTAGGCCACCGAGGTCGTCAATGTAACGCCCATTTAAATTGTTTATTTTGAATATTTAAACAATAGATAAAGCTTATAATCGGTAGTAATTTTATTGCAACTTATCTCTTTATATTCTTATGAAACATATTGAGCGTAGCAAATGATAATAGTGTTGTACTGGATCGATAATTAATGATGTCTTTTTAAAATTAATTACATATGGTATCGTAATTTGTTTTGATTTCGTAGAAACAGCATAGGTACACAACTGTTACTAGCACTTTCTTCTAGTTACTATAAATAATCTAAGGTCGACCTCAATATCATGGATTACGCAATAGTACGTTAATTTACAATTTCGTTGTTTTTAAATACACCACCGAAGCTAGCCATGTAGCGCCCTCTAGTAAGCACGCGATCAAAACGGAAAATTTACAGTTTTTTTATAATATCAAGTGACGGGACGAACAAGTCATCCGCCTGGCGTTAAGCTACACCATAGATAATATTTATGAGCTACACTCCTGTCCATAAAGTTAAAGCCAAAGTATTTATTGCTTCACATGGAAGCAATAAATACTTTGGCTTTGACTTTACACACACACAAATACAAAAACAATACAATTTAAAAACCAGCAATAAAAGCAATAGTTGAATAGGTATTATATTAATTATTCTTCAAAAAAGTCTTGTGTGCTATAATAACATTTTTTTCCAAATGTGCTTTAAGCTGTTTGGTAAATAAATTAGGGATAAAATTTCCTTGAGGTTTCTATTGAAGATTTTAATTGCCGTTACAAATGGTCCCGTGCTGTGCATTTTCAATTTTGAGCTAGGTAGTGCCAGTCTATCTTGATATCTGAGGTGTTAACAGTGGAATGGAGGCGTCTTTTGCTTTAGTAAAGATATGTTTGTTTTTGTTGACGAATTTGCATATTTGCAAAACATATAATGATAGTAAGGTTAAAATATTTAATTTAATGAAATGTGACCTGCAGCTTTCCAATAACAGTTGCAGTGCCACTCAGAGCTTTAAATCGCAAAGATCAGAGGAGCACAGCCACTGAGCCTGACACCTTGAGACATAAGTTGACAGGTACCATGTGCCTGTAACTTCACCAGCACCCTTAACCTGCTAAACCGAAACATGGTAATGCTCACATTACCGCTTGGCGGTAGAATATAATAGAATAGAATAGAATAAAATAGAACATAATACGTTTATTTGCCATAATACAGTAATGATAAAACTCTTAAATAAAATTAGGCACATTGTATTCAACCTGCAAGCAGATGTGCAAATATTAATTTCATGTTTGGTTTCTATTGTTAATTGCACTTTTAATTAATGTACATTTTTATTTGGAAATTCTAAGTATTCTTTATTACTATAGAAACAATGTGTCAAAAGCCATTTTGTCAATTGTAATTTAAAATTTTAATGGACATATCCTTGCAACAATTTAATTTCATTTGGCAGATTGTAGTAAATAATTAAACACATGTTGAAGCAGTTTGTCTTATAAATTACTTTATGGCAACGAGGTTGGTACAAAAGGTTCATAATTTTTGCTCTAGTCTGCCTTTGATTAATTTCACCACGAGTTTTGAAATATTGAGGATAAGTTTTGACAAATACACAGTATTTATGTGATCTGTGGCCCCACAGTATAAGACCGTAGCTAAGCACAGACGAAACGTAGCCGTGATACGCCGTCGACGCTGCTTCTTGAGAGACAGTTTGCCTTAATCTTCGTAGAGAGTAAACAGACTATTTAGCTTCATACAAATCTGCTCGATATGTTCTAGAAATAGGTAAGGTGTCAGTACTACCCTGTATGAACTCTATCACAAGAAGCTCTACTGCTACTATAGCTACAGATAGATTCACCTCAAATTCAGTTTTAATTGGAAATGAAACTTCTTTCCAGATTTAAAATTACGTGTCTTTATTTTTTTTTTCAAACAAATACTGAGCCATAATGAAGTTGTAAAGAGGTCGCTGTTAAAAATAGTTATTTGTTATGCAATGCTGCAAAGTTGTTGTTTGACACAAGTGCTTGTATTGAAACCTGAGCAAGCGGAGGAACCTAAGATTGAACCACGAGCGAAGCGAGCGGTTCAAAAATAGATTCCTGAGCGTAGCGAGGATTTCTAGGTACGAGACGCAAAACAACTTTGTTGCCGAGCGAAACACACAACTTTTCACCTCACTAAAGCGAGAAAAATGGTAGATGAAAGAAAAATTGAACTATAAAAACATCAGTTACTAAAAGAAAAAGTTTATCTTCGGATGCGTTCTAAATTTACACCTCATTAATTTTTATTCTTGCCTGTACTTTTATTTTGTGTGATTAAGTGATTATTGAAAGAAATTATTTCAGTTCTTCAACGAATTAAAATAATTTAATAAACACAATTAGTTATGATTGTCAATTTAATGTCAACAATAATAAGAATGAAATATATCAACGGATTTATATTACACAAATAAGTAATGTACGACAAGTCGCATAATTGAACGTGTCATTATTTTTTTTCAATCCATCGTCAAATTCGAATTTCAAAAACCTTTTCCACCTAGCGTGCAAAACACGCTTTTGCGCGCAGATTTTTGGAGAAAGATAGCCTTTCCGAAAGTGACGTGAAAAATATATTTAAAAGATTTTCAATACGGAAAAATTAGAAACCAATATTAGCAATCGCGAAAACACAAAAATTCAATTATAATTAAAGGTACATGAAAAGCTTAATACTAGAAACCAGGATTAAACCCGCGCTAAGGTGCCCAAGATGCTGGCAGCGTTCCCCTTTTGTACGACTATGCTAATGCGTTGGACAAGGTAACTGCCGGCCCTTGGGTTATCATTCAATTTAATTTATAAAATATTGTAATATATGTATACGTACTTAAAACGTATCAACCAAATATAATTTATTATATTTGATTACACAAAGTTTCTCAGTTCTTTGTTTGTCTTCTGTCACCACCTGCCCAACCAGTCCCGAAGGCCACAGCTTCGTCAGACAAATGACCGCCTGTCGCTATGTGAATCGAACAAAGAAATGCAGGAAGTCTTCAATGTATATTTATGACATAAAAAACTACGCAGGAGCAACGATATCTGTGTATTGATTGAATTCTTTGTGTAGAACCTACCTAATACTTTGTTTGAAATAGTATTTTATATTTCCCCTTTATGTTATCCTTTTATTGGGTAATGAATAGTACAGTGTCGATGAGTTTCTTTTGAAACAATTGTAATTTTGTTTTACTTGACTTTGTTTTATTGAGACAAGCAGTAATTAAACTACTTATTTTATTTTACATTCATTATTACTCTCTGCGTTAATGACGATCATTGTTATCCCTTAACATTGTATTTTTAATTGTAATATTGTGATATGAACATGACATTGATAATATGAAATAAATGATTCTATTCTTCTATTCCATTCTATTTCCTTGAACATTGGTTTTATTCTAGAGCTCTGACGAACAAGTCATAGGCTTGTAGGGCACTGCATTCGTTTTTATAATAAAATTCTAGAAAATATACACAATTTATCAGAAAAATAATTATACATTTTTTATATAAAAAAACCGATCTCATAAGTTTGCTTTAACTCGTACGCTTCGCTGTGTTCATTACAGCGGTCTTTTCAACTATAAGTAAATTAACTGAATATGGAAGTCCTCGTTAAAAGGAATCTAATGTGCCATACTCTGTTAAGGAATTCCTCTTGGGACGATGCAACCTCTTTCCTCGTCATCCCCCCTTTTTATCATACTTTTCTCTAGTTCCTGGCCACCTACTTTGAAATTTCGAATCGTCCTTTAATTCCTTTTCTTCGTCACTCTTACCTTTATTCGTTCCGTTGCCACTCTTTACTAAATTTCCGAAGCGTTTCCGAATTGGGTGATAAAAAGATGAGATGACCATGAAAGAGGTCGTATCGTAACAATCTCGTCTGTCTACCATTTCCATCATCAGAGCAGCTGTAGGTCACTATAACATGTTATTTTGTTCTATAGTATTACATCTATATGCCAAGTTTTATTGGAAACGTTTAAGGCAATATAGATGAAAAGCAATAAACCGAACTCGTTATCTTAATTTGTATATTTTCTTCAAATTTGAATCGGAACACTACTGAGGTACCCAGCTTCCTACAAAGAAAACATTAATTGAAATCGGTTTACAAATGTTGGGGCAATCACACAAAAAAACCTCGACATTGACAAGTCCCATCTGTCTGCCACTAACGCTATTACTCTTCAAAACCTGGACTGTAGTAGCTCTCACATTACTTACTGCTTGGCGGGAAAAATACTCTACTTGGAATAACAAAATCCTTCCTAGCGGTATCCGAGATAGAATCAAGGACGTCTCAAAAAGAATCACAAACGAAATACATTTCCCAAGATTTGTCATCGTGTTTATTTCGTTATCTTAATATTTGTCATTTTTAGTCAATAATTAGAGAGAATTATAATAACATATAATAATAATATATAATAAAATAAAATCTTTATTATATCTTGTATTTACAACGGATCATTATCATAATAATTTTATCAAAGAAAATAAATCGAAAAAATAAATACTCCTTTATTGTTAAGGCTGTACAATTATGAAACGAACTCCCGTCAAAAATTCGACATTGGTCCTATGTTTAAAACTAGATTGCGAAGTATTCTGGTTCGATCTTAGTCTGTATATTTAGTAGTAAGCAGAAGTTTATTAGACATATTTATATACGTAAATAAATAAATATAAATCCTATTTGGTATATAATATTATGGCAAAAAAGCTGATAGCTGTTGTCAGTTATGCCCTTTGAGCTTGCATAATGTTCAACAACTATTGAGATATATTTCTACAAACAATAATACGTAGTTTGATCTTTTTTTCGTGATTCCGAATATGTGTCCCTACTTAACTCAATTTTGATAAGAATGTTAGTTGTGCCCTATTTCGTTCCGATGTAACTTATAAAAGTAAAAAAGTCATAGGGTTTCGAATAATCGATTTCTCAATTCAGAAGCAGTTCACTAGGCAACCAGATACTATATATTCTTTACGTCATTGTATAATGTATAGTGGCGCGAGAAACAAGAATGTCACCTGACATTGAGAGCCATTAGTAATCCGACCAGATTCTCAATTTTACGACTACCTACCTATGGGTTTCAATCAATCTAACATTAAGAACCCATACACACGGTGTATTTTATACGCGTCGGCGACGCGCGTATAAGCGCGTAAACGCGCGTGTTCGCACGTAGCGCGCATTTTGATAAAAGATAGTTTTAATTTTAGTTTTGTTTGTTAATTCCAGTAAATTTTTTAAATAAAGCAACTCCATGAAATTGTTTATAAGGTTCTTGCTTGCAACGCGATATTTGCGCGCGTTTGAATCGATTCACTACAGAGCGTCTGCGGTGCGTATAAGCGTTTACGGCGTGTAAAATACGCCGTGTGCAAAGGCTCTAACGTTTCCCACATCGATGCTTCGAAATCCCTAAAGAACAATTATGGAACGAACACATGTGTCTAAATATACTTCCCTCTGACATCTTGAAATAATTGTATTGTATTTTGTGCTATAGTTCTGATCTGCCTGCCAGTGAGGTTATGGTTGAAGATCAGAATCCTCACATCTGTGACCATAGATATAATTTTTTACATTTTTTACGGCAATTCTATATTTAGAATTGCATGTTTTATATTTGTGTGTGTGTGTGTGTGTGTGTGTGTGTGTGTGTGTGTGTGTGTGT
>NW_020653333.1:1175136-1177288 GCF_003589595.1 Hyposmocoma kahamanoa
GTGTGTGTGTGTGTGTGTGTGTGTGTGTGTGTGTGTGTGTGTGTGTGAGAGAGAGAGAGATAGTGTTTGTGTGTGTGTGCGTGTGTGTGCGCGCGTACGCGCGTGCGTTCGTGCGTGCTTGACTGCGTGCGTGCGTTCGTGCGTGCGTGCGTGAGTGCGTGCGTGTGTGTATGTGGCAAATAAATGGAATTTGGAATTAGTATTTGGATATTTACTATAGTAGTGAATTGTTTTGTTTTTATTTTTTTAAACATTCCAGTTTTTCAGATGGACGTATTATCCAATAAGTATAATTTAAAATTTAGATAAATATACTATATCTAGAATAGACGGAATTATTTTAAGTACCTACTGGGTCTCTGTTTATTTTCCGATAGTATAATTAGGTCAATGTCGATCTCTTACTAATTTATAGGCAGATTCTCTGGATGAAACGAGAAATACACTTAATAGGTTATTTTAAATACCAGAATAGAATATACTTAAGTATTATAGGCCAAGAACAACGATTTTCTTTACAAAATCGTACGTAAATACGTACTTAACGTATTTGACCTCCATTTCACCTGACACGCGGAAAGGGATGACGGAGCATGCACAAATAATGCTTGGTCACCTCATCTTGAAAAAGCCCAAGATATAGCGTTCATGAAATAAATAAATCTGAAGGTAGGGAATTTCACACCATAGTTCGCTATAAAAAGGTGGAAGCGTAACCCTGTACGCGAATACTTGGAATATGCACAACGCAGTATAAGGGTGGAATCCACGCTTATGACCTAACTAAATTGTGCAATTCCATTACACACTCTCCGTGATATATCCCGTAGAATAATAATATAATAATAATAACGCACACACTGATAGCCCCGCACTAGGGAAACCCGGTATCGCGGGTGCCATGGACACACACATAGACTAACACAACTTATACCCAAACTCACGAGAGAAATAAATGCAGGCCTGTATGGCCATATTTCTCCCGGCCCGAGAATCGAATATCTGCGTGGCAGTCCAGCATGGCAACCGTTCGGCCACGGAGGCAGTTAAAGTTAGAATACCAATAAGTAGGCAACTGTACGACGATATTCAAGGCTCTGCAGCTTTCCCTCTTTTTTATGACATCAAGTGACAGGACGAAAAAAAAATGACGAACAAATCGTGCGACTTGTTTTAAGCGACACGCCTGTCCATAACAGTTGCAGTGCCACTCAGAGCTTTAAATCGCAAAGATCTGAGAGACACTGCCACTTCACCTGTCAACCTAAGACATAAGTTGAAAAATCCCATGTGCCTGCAATTTCACCAGCACCCTATCCCTTCAAAACTGAAAAACAGTAATGCTGACATTTCTGCTTGGTGGCAGAAATAGGTAAGGTTCATCCGAAGTACTGCCAGTACTTCCCCGGATGAACTCTTTGACAAGGAAGTTTACTGCTATTAAATCTGAGTCACCAATAAGCCTCGTTTCAACTGTTTAATATTTGAATCAGGCTACATATTATCACATCATAATACAGTAATAATTTTCTAAAATCAAAGGAAGTATAGATTGCAATTCAATAGTTAGGTAAATACAGCTGTTGTTCATGACGTTATACAAGTAATTCTGCACTTGTATTACGTGGAAATGTTATTTCTTCACTTATAATTGTATCAAAATAATACAAACAACTTTGTGACGCAGGACGTTCGTCATAGAATAACAAAACAGATGTTTGTATCATATGTACATTCTTCATACATTCTTCGCCTTGTTGTATGTAAGTACTGAATATGTATATGGTATAGGTACAGTTATTTTTGGTTAAAATACGTATCTACGTTTTAATTAAAATACAAATTATAAAATTCTTTCATGAGGTAGTATATCGGAAATATAAAACACAAAATATGGTATTATAACCTCCTTTATTTAAAAATACAACCATTACGAGTACTCAGACACTACGAAGGTGTTTAAAATTGCAAAATTTTATATCAGATATTTTAAATATCAATTACAAAATACTATCATGTGGTGTATTGAAAATATAAAACACAAAATACGGTATTGGAACCTCATTTATTTAAAATACAATTATTAGTACTAGTCGGACACTACGAAAGTATTCTAAATATCAATTACAAAATACATTAATATCAGATATTT
>NW_020653333.1:1177298-1233441 GCF_003589595.1 Hyposmocoma kahamanoa
ATTACTCTACCGACAAGAGAGAGTGTAGTTCCTTAATAAGAAGATCTTATTAACGTACGAGTAATACGATATACTTGGTACTTGGTGTAACGGGCTAGTGTCTCACGAAACTTTCATTAATTTCTCACAAGTTGCGTTAGATCTTAAAACTGTACAGCCGGAAAGATAAGCCAGTTTGACCGGGCATTTGGGTAAAAAGGTCGGACACTACATTTTTAAATATATTGTGTCGTCTTTTTTATAATACCAAGTGACGGGACGAACAAATCGTGCGCCTGTTGGTAAGCGACACCTGTCCATAACTGTGCCGCTCAGAGCTTTTAATCGCAAAGATCTGAGAGGCACTGCCACCCTAAATAAGTTCTATGTGCTTGTAAATTTCACTAGCACCCGTCAAAACCGGAACGCTCATATCGGAAATGGGTAAAGCGGCAGTACTTACTTCCTTGGACGAACTCTTTATTTATCAAAAAATCTTGTTTTCTAAATTCTAATTAAAAATAATAAATTCTAATGAAATAACAATAACATTGAATAAATCAGTTTTGTTTATTATTAGTCACCGATTAACGCGTCAAGAAGTCCCGCTCGCCCGAACGACCACGGCACTGGGCCAATATATCGATTCAAAAAGCCACAGCTGTTTACAGTTGGCAGCACACTAGGTAAACCTGCCCGGTTTTAGGGTTTTAACAAATGAATTCCAAAATTGAATATTCAATTTTGGGATTCGTTACGTTATACTTTGCATAACGATTATGTTTTAATAATAATAGCAATTTATGTATCTATTTAATACGTCATGTAATTATGTAAAAGTAGTGTAGTTATAAAATTTCGTAAGTGGCAAATGTTATGTTAAATTAAATAAAATAATAAATTAAATACTTATGACAAAAGTTTTTTTTTAATAAAGTGCTCATTTGACCTCCATCTCACCTGGTGGAAAGTGACGATGAGATCGACGATGGAGCATGCATAAGTCTGCAATTATTAAGAATACTGTGTATTGCATATTACGGCTGTGGTGGTAGTGGAATTCCCTGCCTGCAGACTTATTCCGTAAACGTTATAACTTGAGCCTTTTCAAGGCGAGAGTGACTAAGCATTATTTATGTGTGCATTAGTGATGCAACCGAAGTGTCATAACGAAAACAGGAACGGAAACAGATCTCAGAAGTAAATCTTAGCAGAAACGGAAACGAAAGCGGATGCGGGAGCGAAAGTGTAAATACTATAAAGATCTCAATGAAATACATTGAGAAAAGAGGGCTTGATTTTTGGTATATACATAATTTGCTCTTTTTTGGCCATTGCCCAACAGTGGGCTAGAACAGGCTTATAAAAAAGATTGCACTTAAATCAACACAAAACTGCTAAAACCCACTCACTCCACCGCCCAGCTATACGCGTACGCGTCTAATCCATCGCGAACGTTATAAACTTCCGATGAAAGTTGCGGAAGCAGAAATGGAAACAGATATGAAAAAGCTTGCGGAACTTCCGCAGTTGCGGAAGCAGAAGCAGAGGTCTGTTGCATCACTAGTGTCCATGCTTCATTGTCGGCCTCATCGTCACTTTCTATCAGGTGAAATGGAGGTCAAAGTGGAGGTGCGCACTTATTTTTTTCATGTAAAAACATAAGTAATCGTAAAAAATGAAACTTTTTTTAAATTAACGAACATCACAATCTGTGTTCCTCCTGAATAATTTTGATCTTCGAATTAAGAACTCCATTTACTATTAAAACAATTTATTTCTTAAATTAAAGGGCGTCATTAATTACTGAGCAAGTAGTCGGTTAATGAACGATGTCAACCATTTTTCACGACTGTCATTTGATATGTCGGATAAAATAGGCATCCTTTGCTAACATGTCGAACTAAAATGGTCGCTAAATATTATCGACTATGTAACACCTTAACCTATCTAAAAATAATTTAATATACACCACTAATTGCTAATTAGTTTGATGTTGTACAATTATCAAAAGTAAACGTGAGCTGCTTGTATTGGACAGACTTTGGTCTGCGCTAGATTTCCGAGGTCACTTGTGAAACCGCCTTTTGTTGATATCACTTATGTGGAACATATCAAGTACACATTACAAATTAATTGTAATATTAGTTTACAATCATAGCTAATTACTGTACTCAGAACGAACTGGCATACAATCCGAAAAAGTCCATCAATATTTTTGTCATAAAGTGTGAAACAAACTATATTGAATACCGGAGATGTTGTGGGTCGTAAACGATTAAACCACAAAGTAGCATACATTAACCTTGCTTGTAATAAGGCCACATCTGAAAAATTACAACTTTTCAAGAGAGATGTTAAAGATTTAAGCAACATAAACAAAATAAAGTAAGGCAACTACAAAATACGGCAACATCTCATTAAACAAAATAATGAAAACTAAGATGCTTCAAGCGGCGGCGGGCTGCAGAGAGCTGCGGCGGGCGCACTTTATAAAATGCAATATACTATAGAACATGGTCTCTACTAAATAAAGTATAGTAGATCTTTGTATTAATAATTATAATTATTAATACAAAGATCGAAAAATTCCTTCGATCCGGCCGGATTCAAACCGACGTCTTCTTGCATAGCAACTAAGCCACGGAACGATCCAGCGGACCACACGAATTTTTCTATATGTTTGTTGTCGTGTCTTTGTCTTTGGTTTTTTCAACGACTTTTTAATCGTAGCGCCATCTATGAGAAATCTTAAGTATTTCATCACCCAGTTAGATACCTTGACAGCTACCGGTCCTGGCTAGAGATGTCGCTGTTCATTGTATTTAAATTTTTATTGAATTGATATTAAATTATTTTTTATGTAAAATTACTCCACTAATTTGTTATCGAACACTTTTGACGTATGATCACGTGTGGCTTTATTATGGATAAGTATACATACATATATACATTGTTTCTAAGTGCTTGTTTTTTTACATTGTTTCATGTGCATACATTTTTTCTTATTTTTATTTATTGTATAAACGTTTATGACGAGAAAATAATCAGATGGTAACGCCTAGCTGCTTTTTTTTATGTCACCAAGTGACGGGATGAACAAGTCGTGCGCCTGGTGTTAAGCGACCCGCCTGTCCATAACAGGTGCAGTGCCACTAAGAGCTTTGAATAGCAAAGATCTGAGGGACACTGTCACTACGCCTGTCACCCTGAGACATAAGTTGAAAAGTCCCACGTGTCTGTAATTTCTCCAACAGTTTGCTTGAAGTTTCTTGCGTATTTCTATTTTATTTTTCGAAGTGCTCATTCAAAAGTAGTAGGATCACTAAAATTGTAAATAATGCGAATTTTTAGCCATGATTTTCTAGAGGTTTTCAAGTTAACGAGTTTAGCAAGTTTATTTGCTTACTGTGCTTACTATTTACGTTTACATTTTTTTTATTTTCTTATTAATAAATAGTGCAAAGGGAACTTAAATCTAGACTGCCAAAGTGTAAGAAAACTTTAGCTTTGGTTTGACAGTACATCGGTACATTCACCATCTATTATATTCTCATTCATAACCAGATAAAAAATCCTCTAAACGATCTGTCACTGTAAAAACCACTTCGTATAAAAAGAAATATCCCGAAAGTGATATTCTCGAATAATATTTAGCAATTGTGCGCTGATATCGTGGACCGCGTCGCCGTACAAAAGGGCGAACTGGAGGGTGTTGACCCCTAATAAGCGCAGCAGCGAGTCTGATAGCGCGCTAGTGGGCTCGAATCGAAGTTCGGAACACTATTGGACACTTCCACCAGAAGGACTTATTATAGGAAAGGTTTCATGACACGATTTTCAAATTCGGCACCCGTGGTCTAATAAAGCCACATGAGCAAAATGACACTTGCCTCAAAAGAGAGGTTTACAGATTCTACGAACGAAAGTAATTGATAATTTTTTATGCTTCAATAGGATAATTCAAGTTTCACATAACGTCGGGGATAATGAGTAACTAGCATTTGATTATGAGTTTCCATTTTGCATTTCCATTTCCGCGTAAATGTCGTGGCAAGGATTTAAGGGAATCTATTGTTATCAGTCTGTATGCAACATTAACTATTTATTTATCACACACAGTAATACGAACAGAACATAATAATATAACAATATTGTTGGAACAACAACAGTGCGTGGAAGGAGCAGGCTCAGTTTAATCCTTGTGGCTGTATACCACGTGTACTAATTTTCAGCCTGACCTTATTGACACATTGTTTTTCAGAACATAATCCAATTTAACTACACCACCGTCACGAAGAACTTCGAATATTATTATATAAATCTGTTGAAATTATTAATAACTTTTTATAAAAAAGTTATCATCATCAGCTTACACGCATCCATTGCTGGATATAAGCCTCGCCTAGAGCACGTCAACTTTCCCGGTCTTGCGCCTCCCGCATCCAGCCACTGTCGGCCACCTTGCTCAGGTCGTCCGTCCATCTTGCCGCAGGGCGTCTCACACCACGTTTTCCTTGACGTGGTCGCCATTCCTGAATAAGTCTGTTTCATCGGCGATCAACCCTCCTGCAGACATGGCCGGCCCACTGCCACTTAAGCTTACTGATTTTGCGAGTTATGTCGGCCACTTTAGTTCTCTGACGTTAGGGATTCAGTCCATCAGAGAAATCCCAAGCATAGCTCACTCCATCGCAAGCTGAGCGACCTTGAATTTGTGGACGAGGCCTGTTGTTAATGTCCACGTCTCGGCTGCGTAGGATATAACTGATAGAACGCAGTTTAATTGCCTTAGTTTTTAGGCTTTGTGAGAATTGACGACCTGAAGATCGGCTATTGGCTTGGAAGAGTGGCTAAGCTTCTCAAATGCCGCTCAGCCCAAACGAATTCTCCTGTCGGCTTCCATCTCGAAGTTGTGCTTGCCAAGCTGGATATTTTTGCCAATGTGATGACTACACTAGTTTGTTATAACACTTAGAAAATTCCTTCGATTTTAATTTTAACGACTTTTTTGCCGTAGCGCCATCTGATAGAAATCTGTTGTTTCATATAGTTCGTATTGCGACTTTCATGTGATCAACACTTTTGACTTATGGTCACATGTGGCTTTTTGTATAATACTAAGTGACGGGACGAACACGTCGTGTGCCTGGTGGTAAGCGTCACGCCTGTCCCGAACAGTTGTAGCGCCACTCAGACCTTCAAATCACAAAGATCTCAGGGGTACTGCCACTGCGTCCGGCACCCTGAGACATAAGTTGACAAGTCCCATGTGCCTGTAATTTCACCAGGACCCTTATACCCTTACAAACCGGAACGCAGTAATGTGGCAGTACTTCTCTGGACAAACTCTTTCGCAAGGAGCTCTACTGCTACTATTTATCACAACGAGGGCACGATGTCAAATAAGCGTCATCAGCCTCCATCGGGGTACTTTCCTTAGAACAAGTTCAGATATCTGATGTCAAAGGTTCCTTCACCAAACTGAGATATGGCAACAACAGAAGACATTTATCATGTGATAATGAAGTGTGGAGTGAAGTATGTGTAGGAGTGAGGTGTTAAGACAATAGATTCCGGGCTTAACGTTGTGTGCATTAGGCATGTGCAACAGCATCTAAGGAGGCCAGGATGTTATATAACGTAGTGAAATTCGCTATAACTAGATTGTAATACCTTAGTATCGCTCCTATGAGAAAAAATCCACAGCCCGACTTCTCGGCTTCGGTAGTTAGTGCCAACCAGCAGGCTGATTTTAATTCAAATGGGAATCGATCCGATCGGGTAGCCCATCCGAGTCTTGAAATCAGATAGGTTTCCGAGCGAGAAGATGAACCTGATTCCTACTATATCTTTCTAATTTGTGGGTTAAATCAATATTGTTCTGATTTGAAATGTCAAAAGTTTCCGATCGACTAGTTGTGAATCACAATTATGCGCCTCGACTCCGATCTGGAGAGGCAATCAAAATCAAGCTGCTGCACAATCTTGCGCAAGTCACACCCGTTTACGGCCCGCAACATTGACAATGTCATATATTCGTTACACTGTAGGACGTACCGTTTCTATGGCCATTTCTTGAAACACACCTACATTGTACTTATTATAAAATTATCAACGGAAGTGCTCACTCATTTCATTTTGCAATATCCATATATCTTGAAAAATGCACTTACGTCACATATAATTGTGTATCCTGCTTAGATAAGATATATTTTTATAAAGCTTATTATTTTAGGTACAAGACATTTTCTCACATAATGTAACTAGAATTCTACTCTCCATGTCACAACTAACGCATTCGTACGTTGGTAACTTTCGAGATATTGGCACCTGAAATAGTTATTCTGTTCTTTGACAAATGTCAAAAACCTACGCCGATTTTAGTCGTTTCTTGACCGTGGACCACCTGCCTGATTCACCTGAGTGGAGCACGGGCAATTATTTCTTCACGTGGCACACCTCTTACGTATAAAATAGAAATACACAAAACTTATGTTGATGGTGGTCCACCTCAAACATTAACAGTTTGATGCTGGCCATTATAATATACATATTTATCGTTTTAAAACATACTCGTATATTTATAACTTACAGTTTGATACACAGAAAGCCTTTTTTATGTTTATTGCGCGATATTTATTAATATTATTATTACTTATCTAACTAAATCCACAAATTTTACAATACTTATAAAACTTGTATATCGTTGGCTAAACTGGAAAATGAATATAAAGATAAAAGAAACATACAATTGTCTCTATCATTTTAAGACATCAACAACAATATTTTCTTATTATTGCCACCTATTCTCAGAACAAAATTAAGTTCTTCACTACTCGTATTTTGGTCCTTCAAGCAACAACTGTCAACAAATTCAATTCATCAAACCGGTTACGTTAGTTATGATGAGGAGAGCAGAATTGTAGAGCACGTTGAAGTACGTTTCGTAATAAATATTCTATCCTCTCTGGTCTCAAATGACGCACTAAACGTAAAGGGCGGAATTAGAAAGGAGTGCAAAGTACTAACCATAATACTTGTATGCAATGGTATGTCCCTTAGAGGAATGATGTCTGACGCAACAACGCCTTGAGCTTTGCCCATACGCTGATGTAACTCATGCGCACCATTACAAGCGAACAACATCCATTCTGTTTTGAAAATAAGAATCAAGTTGCACTTATCAGTGAGTCTTAATTCGAGTAACAAGAAAACAGGCTTGTTTTTATCTGCCTTGTTTTGATATAGCGAGTATTTTTGACGTAGCGACACACCCGCGTTTTCGACGAATCACGAGACGCCGTGCGAACACTCCCCCGCTATATAATTGCGCGCGAGCAACTTCTCAAACATTCCTCGTTTGACAGCGCGTTAATACACTTCTAATTATTAAATGGGTGATAGATTAAACATAATTGGGTACTATAGATGGCTGATATTCTTATTTAGCTTCAGTAATTTCGATAAAATTTAGTCGCGATATATTTTTTTAGTCTTTTTTTAAATAATCAGAAAGTATTATTCGGAATTTTTGTCCGTAAAAATTAGTTTTTTTTTACTTGAAATAATTAAAATACTCATCAAGATGCTGCACTTCAAAGCCATTCCAGAAGACTACGTGCTGAAGGCCGCCAAGTGAGTTCCTTTAAATATTTTGGTTTTTACCAGCATTACTCAACAAACAATTTTAATAGGTATTTGCACGCCTACCTATTATCCTAACAAATTATCCCGTTTTGAAATTTTAGTCAAAGCCAAAGGAAAAAAAACCATTTTATTGCCTAGGTAAAATAAATTTACACTTGAAAAAGTCATTTTTTAAGTCACTCTTGTTAGTTCTTCTCAGTAGAATAATGAACAAGAAACTCTAGGGGTTGCTCTCTTCAAATGAACTTAAATGCTGTGGAATACATTTTGAATTAAATTTGTGTGGAACCTATAGCCATATCGACATTTCATGCATCTTTGTCTTTACTATAACGTAACGCTAAAGTCTTAAATGTATTTTCCAGTTTTTTCTTTGTTATAATTTTTATAACGTATCTGTATTAATTATATATCTGATCACTGATCGATTACGCATTACGAACCTTCACATGCGGTTCCCAATTCGATTCCTAATGAAACCCATTTACAACTGATACATCGAACTCTACATCGTAATGCAGAACGTGATTCTTCTTTTTGACAACTTTATTTAGCGAAAACTATCTCTGTGATTCGACGAAAAACGACGAACTCGGGGCACTTTAATCATTCCAGTGCGCTGTTGATTAGGTCTAGATTCCATTTTTTCGAAGGAGGCGAAATACTCCTTGCATTTTGAAACTGGTTTCGGAACACGATTACGGCAAAGCCCAGATGGAAAAAAAACCCTTTTTAAGGCAAAAGCTTAGAGGACGGAAAAGGATGTACCTACTTTGAAATACACTCTCGAAGTAAAGTTAGCTTTTTTAAACATTTAGGAACAACTCCGTTTTGAAAAACAAGTGATTCAATTAACTATTATTTATATTCTTGGGATATACATAATTTATTGAAGCGGTTGAATTTTTGATTTAATAATTCATTTAATGGACTTTGTCTGACTCAAATATATATTTATATCATTTTCCAGTTAACGCGAAATGAATGAGTCTTAAGTTACATGAAAATCGTTTTACCGCGTATTGACTTCGAAATTTCAAGAAGACGTGTATTTTTTTCGACAAAAAATTGAATAACGTTAGGAAATGAAACTATTTTTCCGGATTTAAACTCAGTCAAACGTGACCAGTCAACCGTGACCACAGGATCGGTAAAGGGCCCGAACTGGTGGTTTGTTTGAAAAAACAAATATACGCGATGTAAATCCGGAAAAATAGTTTCATTTTCTATGTGTAACAATCGCGAAAACCTAAGAACTCGATTAAATAACGTTTTTAATCTTGTGAATATTACATTATAACATACAAATGTGTTGATATATCGGGCTATATTATGTAATACTTTTAACTCTGACCTCTCATTGAAAATCTAATGGAATGGCTATTTTTATAAAGTCATAGATACATAGAGATGTATGGTACCTGTTTTTTAATTTAATGTCGTTGGTAGAGACCAATAACATAAAATTTAAAAAACAGGTTGTCGCCACAAATGAGTTTCATTAAAACTATATGTACGAATAAATTAGCAAGTTATTATACGAAGACTCTACTCTGATTGATCGATTAGTTGTTTCCATTAGTTTGGAAGTCATATCACCAAGCAAATCATAAGCATATGTATATAACTGCAGGAGGTTTGGTAAACTAGAACCGTCTCCCTTTTTGGAGAAGTAGAGCTCCTTGTGGAAGAGTTCGTCCAGGAAAATACTGCCACCTTACCTATTTCTGCCGCCAAACAGTGATGTGAGTATTACTGCGTTTCGGTTTTGAAGGGTAAACGTTGCTGGTGAAATTACAGGCACATGGGACTTTTTAACTGATGCCTCAGGGTAACGGGTGCATTGGCAGTGCCCATCTTTGCGATTTAAAGCTCTGAGTGGCACTGCAACTGTTATGAACATGCGTGTCGCTTACCGCCAGGCGCACGACTTGTTCGTCCCGTCACTTAGTATCATTGCAACCTCACTCAGGGCCCCAGAATCTAACAAGGCCTCGGCTTTGCCAGGCGGAAAATACCTACTTATAGACTTAAAAATCTAAAAGCAGAACCATTCGAGTTTTAATAACACCATTAAAAAAACTGTTTGATGTCTGTGACAGACCGATAAAGATTACAACGCCCTTTCTATTTCGTCCGCTACAGACGACTCTAATTAAGCAGATAATTTCAAAAATGCATGTGCGTGGCAATTATATTAAAACGTCCTGAGGTGAGGTGAGGTGTAAGTATGGCAGTTTAATGTGAAGTCCGATTATACTTAGGCAGAGCAAGACAGTTCCATCAAGCATTAGATTATAATATTAATTCTATAGTTTATTTGTCCATAGATGCGCACAGTTGGCTCTGGGCTGCAGCCGTGCGGCGCACCAAACTGCACTGCGCGGTGTTACGGTACCCAACCCCCAGATTGCTGCACTAACTCCTAAGGTAATAATTACAAAAAAAAAATATCTTCATTATTGAAGGTTTTTCGATGTAAGACTTTTATTGAGTACTAGTACCTAATAATTTGCCAAATAGTACATCTACATGCTACCATAAATCAATGAGTGACTTGGGTTGCTAGATTCAGAAGCCCTAAACAATCAAACCCAGTGGAACTCTTGACTCTGTATCTGAAAGCGCCTGTTTGTAGTTCTCTAAATATGTTTTTTTTTCTTAGGTCCGCGCATTCGTGGAACGCAGCGCAGCTCTATGCCAACCCGAGCATGTGCACGTGTGCGACGGTTCTGAGGCCGAAGCCGGAGCCTTACTGCAGGTCATGCAGCTCCAGGGCGCGATCAAGCGCCTGCCAAAATATGATAACTGGTAAGTGGTAACAACTTGCTTTATGGACCGAACAATATAACATAACGAACAACGTAGACCAAATATGTAATTGTGCAGCAGAATATTCGGTATGCGGTATCTAGACCAAACTCCTCAATATCCCACCTGTCGTTGCTTTTGTCACTTTTTGGGGTTTGCAGGTTTGTTTAGGTACTTGTGGCTACAAATAACTAATCTGATCAATTGTGCAAGACGTTTCGACAACTATTCACTAACGCATACTTCTTATCACAGCTGGCTAACTCGCACAGACCCGGCAGACGTGGCTCGCGTGGAATCCCGCACCTTCATCTGCTCTGAAGACGAGCGAGACGTAGTGCCTGCAGCTCGAGCGGGTCAAAAATCTGCCCTTGGGAATTACATTTCGCCCAAATTGTATGACAAAGCTATTTCTGAGCGGTTCCCGGGTTGCATGCGAGGTAAGGACAACTCAGAATTTTTATTGAGGGCAGTAAAAATATTTCTCTTTGTTTAGAAACCACAGAAGATTACCATTCGAATTACTTATGTACAGGGTATTTTGTAATTAAAAGCAAAATCTTCAAGGAGTTTCTTCTTCTATATATAATATGCCATATTAATAGTATTATATTTCTACAGTGCAAAACCAAGCCATAAATAACAGAATAGTATTCAATAGCAATTGCCCATTACCTAGCCAATGAAGTAATTTTGGTGTGTAACTTGACGAAATTTTGCTTGTTCTTAAGGTCGCACAATGTATGTGATCCCATTCTCGATGGGCCCTGTCGGATCTCCTCTCTCCAAGATCGGTGTGGAGATCACCGACTCGCCCTACGTTGTCTACTCCATGCGTATTATGACTAGGATTGGTAAGTTGTGACTTTGGATATATGTATCCCCATGATTTCCCGTGTGTTAATCGATTGTATATAAGACCGCTTGAAAACATCTTGTGTTTCTACTATCGTCTCTCATCGGTTCCTTAATCACTTGGATTAAGGAATTTAGAAGAAAACCAGTAACGCCTTGTCTTACATGTAGTATAGAACAATGATCAATTGCTGTGACTGTTACTACAGGCAGCAAAGTCCTTGAAGCCCTTCGCAAGGACGAGAACTTCGTGCGTTGCCTACACGCTGTCGGCACGCAAGGGACGCCTGGTTGGCCATGTGACCCCGCAAATACCATCATCCTGCACAAGCCTATTGACAACGAAATTGTCAGCTATGGTGAGTGATTAGATATCTTATTAGCTCAGTGCGCAACATTAGAGCCGATGTGTGATGATGTGGCTAAAGGTTCTGCGCTATTGTTTCTTCAAAATTTCGTACACTTTGGTCGATTTCAACAATCGTACCGAGGTATGAACGGTTTAGAGCGAAGATCTAGAAAACCATACCCTTTTTAATACATTCCAAACCAAACCAATCCAATCCCACTTTATACCACAGGCAGTGGTTATGGCGGCAACAGTCTACTGGGCAAGAAGTGTTTCGCTCTGCGTCTTGGCTCCGTGATTGCACGCCGAGAGGGCTGGCTCGCTGAGCATATGCTGGTTAGTACATTAGCTTATACATATTATATCTCTTGCTATGTAGTTCCAGGTTGTGACTTAACTAAGTACCTAAATTGTTCCTGTGGGTGTACACCCGTCCTTCATTCGGTTAACCCTTATGGGTCCAGGTGGTAGGCAAAGACGTTTGTTTTTCAGCAATCGCTAATTCAGGACAAATTTTCATTTTGTACCTGATAGAGAGCTGCTTTAAGACTAATCTGCCAGGTACATGGTAGCCGAAATTTCCAAAATTTTAACTTTCCTCCGTTTTCCAGATCGTAGGCATCACAGACCCGAAAGGCCGTAAGCGCTACATCGCAGCTGCGTTCCCTTCCGCCTGCGGCAAGACCAATCTAGCCATGATGACGCCCACCCTGCCAGGGTACAAAGTCGAGTGCGTCGGCGACGACATCGCGTGGATGAAATTCGATGAGAATGGTGTACTGAGGGCCATTAATCCTGAGAATGGATTCTTTGGAGTTGCACCTGGTAAGTTTTTATAATCATTCTAAGGCACTGTAGGTTCACAGTTGTCAAAGTGAATACATCTCTTATTTATTGTGTTTCGTCTACAGGAACTTCAGCCACTACTAACCCAATGGCAATGGCAACTGTGTTCAAAAACACCGTGTTCACAAATGTAGCTGAAACAAAAGACGGTGGCGTTTGGTGGGAAGGAATGAGCCCCGCACCTGAAGGTCTTACTGACTGGAAGGGACAACCTTTCGACCCCAGCAAGAAGACTCCAGCTGCACATCCAAACTCAAGGTAAGTTGAACATGTTCAAACAGGTGCATATAAAGAGCTTTTAGTTTTCTTGTTATATCATCTATCACTCCTAATTTGTGAGGTAATGAAAAATTATTATTGTCGCAGATTCTGCTCTCCAGCAGCTCAATGCCCAATAATCGATGACAACTGGGAAAGTGCTGATGGAGTACCGATCTCAGCAATCTTGCTTGGTGGACGTAGACCCTCTGGTGTCCCATTGGTTGTGGAAGCTAGAGATTGGAAACATGGTGTCTTCATGGGTGCATCTATGAGATCTGAAGCTACTGCTGCTGCTGAATACAGCGTAAGTGAAACTTTCTTGTAATTTATAATTGGTTTTCATTGACAAGAAAACATAAGTATTGACATTTTCGTTTCTGCTTTGATTAGGGTAAAGTAGTTATGCACGATCCGTTCGCGATGCGTCCGTTCTTTGGCTACAACTTTGGCGAGTACCTGAAGCACTGGCTGTCGATGGCGCAACCTGGAAGACATATGCCTAAGATCTTCCACGTCAACTGGTTCCGGAAGGATGAACAGGTAAAATGATCTAGATTTTTAATTTGAGATACTATTCTACTAATAGTAACATGTGATCTGATCGTTTCTTACCATTTTTAGGGCAAATTCCTCTGGCCCGGTTTTGGGGAAAACTCTCGCGTATTGGATTGGGTGCTGCGTCGCTGCGACAATGAACCTTGCCACATGGAAACCCCACTCGGTTACGTACCAGCTCCCGGCGCATTAAACACAGAGGGCCTGAAAGATATTCAGATGAACAAACTATTCAGCATTCCTAAAGATTTCTGGATACAAGAGGTACGTTATAAGACATGTTGTTTGTTTATTACTAGATCGTAAAATAAAAAAGTTTTATAGCTTTCATGGTTCAACAGGGAACTTATGAATGATGATTTTTTTTTCCCCAGGTGGATGCCGTTAAAAAATACTTCACCGAGGAAGTTGGCGAAGACTTACCAAACGAAATTTGGGATGAACTGGACAAACTTAGAAACAACGTGCAGCATAATTAAACCAAAGACTCGTTAGACAATTATCGAGAAACACATTGTGTATATGTATTATTAACATTCCTCAGTTTAATTAGAGATTAATTAACTTTAAGAATTTGCTAATCGTATATTGGTTTGGAATTGAAAGTTAATGACAATGTTTTTATCTGGCTCATATCTTTTGATAGGATAGGCATCTTAATGTACGACGTATTAGCAGAAGAAATACGATGGCTGTGCCTAGTTTAGTTGTTGTACAGTAAGTAAGATTATCATCTTGTAAATAAACGTAAACGATGTATTTTTAATTTAAGCGACATAATGAAAATAAAATATGCATAATTAAAGTAAATACATGTTTTATTAAAAAATAATGCTAACATTAGAAAGTTTGGAATTAAAATTATAATGACGCAGTGATTGCTTCAGTTGACGTCGAGTTGAGGAAACGACTCTGACGTCTTTATGATTAAACATTTTTAATATTAAATTTTCCTCGTTTTAAAGACAAAAGTAAAAACCCTATACCCACTGACAGGCAAATTATGAAACGCTAACCGCGAAAAGTCAACAAAAAAGCAATTGCTGGTTTATATGTCATATTACGTGATGGACATAATATTTCCTCGCCTGATCCCTTTTCTTCACTTTTCCTAATCCCGTTTTAAAATTTTCTATTTAAAGGTTGCCCCGTTTTAAAGACAAAGTCAAACACTGTCAGTGGCTAAAATGCTAACGGCAAAAAAAAATTAAAAAAGCGAAAAATTCAATCAGTTCATATGTTTAGCTGAAAATACTCGAATACCATCCTGAGTAGAAGCTCTAGCGTACTTTGTTAACAACGCATTTACATTCAATTTCTCCGTGGCGTAACACCTGAAACAATAGAATTAAATTTTTCACTAAAATCAGCTTCTTTTCAAAAACGCACTATGCTTCTAAACTAGGGATTTCAGACTCGTTGCGTATTTGTGTCCCCGAAAAAAATTTCGACCAGGGAAAAACGCGACTTTCGAAACTGTTTCAAAAGTAGGTTTCCATACTTATAGGCTAGGCGTTGAGGCAGTTAAAACATGATATATTTTATTTTTTTAAATTATTTACGAAAATTTGTTTTTGTTTTTCATTTTTATAGTGTATACATAGGAAACACAGAGTGTTTAATTCGTATCCGAAAGGGAGAACCTGATTTTATTATTACCATTCTTCAATCTCCACTAATTATGCTAAGCTTCCATCTACAGTGTCATGTCTATGTAACCAGAATAAAAAATGACTTTTTAATGAAATACATTTTTAATACTTTTTAATTAAGCTACGTAAATCTGACTAGTCTCCAAATTCCCGAGACTGAAAACATCAGTCTCGAATATCGACATGAAAAACTTCTCGAGATTCTCGACATTTTCGAGATCGATATTCGAGAATAATAGAATATAATAATATGAATAATAGAATACTTAGAATACCACTGTATGTAAGGTGACATTTCTTGAAGAGTCCACTTAGGTTTTGTTAGCTACTTAAATCTGACTAGTCTCCAAATTCCCGAGACTGAAAACATCAGTCTCAAATATCGACAACATAAAAAAATTCTCGAGGTTTTCACAATTTTCGAGATCGATATTCCCGAGAGGAAATCCCTATTCCAAACGTATTTTGAATAATAGAACACTTAGAATGCTCACTGTATGTAAGGTGATATTTCTTGAAGAGTCCATTTAGGTTTTGTTTGAAAAAGAACCTTGAATCGCTCGTTTATTTCTTCTGGTAATTCATTTTCCGCGAATCCCCAAATCACGTGGGGGGTTGAAGATTTGTCTATTAAAGCTATCCCTGACAACATGGTCTCCTGGAAGAACAAAAATGTAATTACTCTCACATAGATTACGACTAGAGGAAAACTTATATTGTAAAGATGAAATGTCCTCACGTCTGGAACCATTCCTTCAGGAACAGAATCTCTCCAAGCTTGAAGAAATTCTTCTAAATTGAATCTTCTTGCACTTGTCAACAGTACACTAGCTAAGAATCTGCAAACTTTAGCTTGATCGTATTGATAATACTGCACGCCATCTTCTTGGGTGGATGGTTTAGTATAAAATCTGAACATTGCCTGCAAAACTTGAATAGGACCAAGTTCTTTTAAACTATCCATAGTAACATCTCTCGATATTCTATCCAAAGGCCATGAATTTTCTTCAATAAGATCCAACATGTAAGACAAAATTCGAAATTCATAATCGAACTCAAGTAAACGATAATACTCATCGATTTTGACAGCTTGAATTTTCTCGAGTTCTTGGTCTATCTCAGCTCGAGACGCTTGAACTTGATCAAGTATAGCATCGAAATTTAGTAATTTTGATTTGTCAACTTCATATTCTAATTCCGGACCTCGATATTTCGTACTTTCTAGCAGTTTCTGTAGTTTTGATAGGCGTGGTTTGCACGGCTTCACTTCGTAGTAAGTGAAGAAAGTGTTAACAATATCTTTATGCACAATCTGTCGTGGTAACCTCGTACCTTCATCAGAATCGTTAGATTTATTCAAACTTGTGTTAGATTTATCGAATGAAGAGTCGGAATCGCCTTCCATGGAGTTGTTTTTAATGGTCTCATCAAGACCCGTGGCAGCACCGAATAACAAGTCTGGGATCAAAAGAAGGCTGTTAGATGTCTCTGCTTCTTTTACATCGTAAGTTTTATTACTTGTACAAAGAACTACGTTTTCATCGGGGTCCCCTGTGAACGGACACAGTACAAAAAATATATTAAGCACTGTATTTATTTAGAAATTCACATGTTGTCAACACACTTTTCACTTTAATTTACCTTTGAAGAGAAGTTCATTCCCAGCTTCAATTTCTTTCAATAAGTTATCATCTAACAACATGAGCTTCAAGTTATCATTATGTAGTCTCGGATCTGGAAATCTCAAGACTTGAGTAATATCAGTAAGTTCCGACTCGTGAAGTTTTGCTGTTTTAATTATTTTCCTAGCATCCTCTGGGGTTCTTTCCTCCCTAGAAATAAAAGCTATAATCATGTACACGCTAATAGATATACAAATACGGAAATGAACGAACATAAGTACGCAACGCACATGTACAGGGTAGTATTCAACTAATGCTGAACTTTTTTGGATGTTATGATTTTGAGATTCGATATTAGGGCGTAAACTCAAAACGGGGATTTTAAACAAAAGGTATAGGCTCAACTCACACTGACGCAGAGTCGAAGCGTCGCGTCGTGTCCTGTTTTACAACGCTTGGCGACGCGCGTCGTCGCGCGACGACACTCGCATTAGTGCGCCCGGATCACAGTGTGATCGGCGTCTGACGCCTCACTGCGCTCAAGTGACGCGCGAAGCCAATCGACCGCATCCAACCGTCCACGCCCGTTTCTATATTTGCATAACAAGAATTTGTACCTTAATGATAGGAAAATAAAGATGCATATACTATAGGCGACAAACATGACGCAACGCGACGCTTCGACCCTGCGCCAGTGTGAGTTGAGCCTATGTAATAACGCACACACGCACTCACTCATAGCCCCGCACTAGGCAAACCCTGTATCGCGGGTGCCATGGACAGACACATAGACAACCACAAATTACACCCAAACTCACGAAAGGAATAGATGTAGGCCTTACAAATATTTCTCCCGGCCCGGGAATAGAAACCGAGACCTCTGCGTCGCAGTCCAGCGTGTAAAATGTATCTATCGGCGAGGACCTATAATTGGCTCACCATTATTATTTAAGTTTTTTATTCTATAAGATAGCCGTTGGTCTTCCAATAAATAAAATAAATAAATAAATAAATAAATAAATAACGGACGGCAGTTATATAGTTTATAATTATTAGTCATTATATAGTATGAATTTTAAGATAGTGCAATAATAAAATAAAATTTAATTTGCAAGTCTCGTTGAAACTGCCTATAACCTGTAACTAGACTACTTAAAAATGCCAACTACTTCCGCCAAAAACAATAATGTGTTTGGCAAAAGGGATACGTCGCCATGCTCTCGAGGCACCATGTCTTGGGGAAATGGATCAAAATTTCTACCTTTAAATTAAAGATGAAACGGATAATGGTTTGGTCGGATCTAGGCCGGATAGCCGGATATCCGGCCGCCGGATATCTCACCCACTGCCGTAAACATGTCGCGATGATTGCCGTGATTGATTGATTTGTGAATGATTGCATTTTAGATTGACGATTTGATTTGTTGTCATCACTTGGTTTTTATAAAAACGATTAATTTAAAACAAATACATAACAGAAAAATGTTAACAGTGAAAATAATCGCAAATTTAGCAATATTTTAATAACAGTGCTGTTTGTTTATAGTTCGGCACTATATATATGCACATTGAGAAGGAAAAAAAGCAATTAAATCATCCTTTGGTTATATTAAAATGTTTAGTTATTACAAGTATAAGCCTAGCACATCCCAAACTTTTTGGCTCGCTTCCCACTTAGGTAAGATAAAAAAATTTCAACCATTACAAAAAATTATTGAAAACACGTATTTTTTAAATTAACTTAACAGAAAAACCAATTGCTTTCGAGGCGCCTACCGCCACCCTAGGACTCTTCAGCGGCCACTGGGAGGGCTGTACTTTTTTACTATTTTGTTTCAATTTAATTTCATTAATTCGCTTGTGATCTAACTAATTTGAGCCTTGATACCAGATTTGCCAAAAAAGTTATCTACTTACACGTTTCGTTAATGTAGGTACACATGTATTTGAAGATATATTATTGTTCAAATCGACCGTGATCGCAATCCTTTCATTTGGTCCTCTGGCAGTAACAAGTACTAGTACTTAAATTTAACAAAGTGTGCAAGAGCGTATAGTGAAAAACTGTCCTCTGAAGCTGGTGTCGTTTATGAAAATAAATAAAACCAAGTTTTACCACTTAATGCAGAAAAACTAGTCTTCATCCACTTTAATTTGCCTTTATTGAAATTTGAGTACTTTTACGAATCACGTTATTTAAATTCATAGTTCTTTCAGTTTCAAGTAATAAACAGATTGTCAACGATCCTGTTCAAGTTGCTGTTTATCCTATTAACATCATCTTTAATCAATAAATCTATTTATTTGGCGTACTGATTATGATTTTTACTCAGTTTTAAATATCCGGTATCCGGCCGGATATTGTTCTACTATCCGGTATCCGGCCGGATAGTAAAAATAGGTCGAATACCGGATAGTTACCGGTATCTTTACTTTAAATCTTTACCATTTTATTTTATTTTATATTAAGTCAAATATTTTATATTTTTATTTATATGTATAGTGAAAAAGGGTATTGAGTACATTATTTTCTTTGTGTAACGCTCGTAAGCGTTTGATTCCAAAAAATATAAAGGAGAATATAAAATACTTTCGCAAATGTACCGGGAAAATAAATCATAATATGTTTTATGAAAAAACCAACCTCAAAATTTTGTGGAATTACATCTTTTTACCAAGTTTTATTGAACTCTGTTAACGGAAAGTCGGTCCAATAAACTCGATTCATCCCCTAATTGACCACCTTTAAAGATGGAATTTTTTCTTCAAATATGAATGGGACTACTACTACTAAGGGGGTACCTTAAGGGTACCTTTCTAACAAAAAAAAGGAATCATCGAAATCGGTCCACAAAATGTCTGAGTAACCGAGTAACATACACAAACAAAAAATGCAGTCGAATTGAGAACCTCCTGTCCTGTCGGTTAAAAACGATAATTATATATTATTTACGCGCCACATAACGATCTTATAGAATATATTTGCATCAACTTCTGAAAAATTGAAATAGATTGGGCAGTATGGTTCAAGCGTCTGAACCTGTTCCGGAGGAGGTAAATTTTACAACTACTATTCTATGGTCAATTATACTTATTGACATTCGCATTGACATTTGGTTTCTGATTCAGTGAAAATTTTCGTGATTTTCGAATCACGGTTTATTAGTTTTAGAATAGTTTATAGTGTTACAAACGAAAATGTCCATATTTGGTGATATATTGCCGTTAAATAAGAAGGATGATCAGGCCAGCCCAGCGTCTGGGGCTGGCCTGTCTCCTTACCTGAACTTCGATCCACACTACATCCCGAGAATGCAACCAGAGTTCATATACCCTGATGATAGTCACATGGCAACTACAGCACGAAGATCTAACGTGGCCCTTCCCATCATAGGAATGTCTTTCATGACAGGTTCAGGTTAGTTTGATGTTACTTACGACGTTGATTATAACCTCAAAAAGTTAGGTTATTTTACATAACATCTCGTTGTTATTAATCATTATATGGACAAGATCTTTATTCTACTCATAATGTTTAATATTATGTAGGTTATTGTTCAAAATTACGTTTTTCTCGAAAAAAATGTCTCCAAAGTGACATTCATATTATTAAAATAGTACTGTAAAGACAGGAGTCTTTTCTATCCCACAAATAAAAAATAACACAAGTTATAGTTACGAGGAAAACAATGCATTGATTCTGTAAGTTGCGGTGACAAGGAACACTAAAAACTTAAATCAAAATTCAATTTCAACAACTTACATAGAAGAAAAAAGGGTTTCTAACAGTATTATAATAAATTCAATCATGACTTGGGTTTTTTCAAGGAGAGACGGAATAGGCTGTATAGGTCTTCATGCTCCATTGTCAACCTCACCATCACTTTCCATCCAGTGAGAAGGGCATAGAATGAGCACTTATGTTATCTTTTAAAAAATAAAAAGAATTTAACTCTAAATTAATTATTGTAGACACTGATTATGGTATTAACATTAGACTGATTTTATTACTAAATACAGGTCTGGGTGGTGTGACTGGATTGTACAAAGGCCTGCGGGCAACCACATTAGCAGGACAAATGGGCAAAGTTCGGAGGACACAGGTGATCAACTATGTTATGAAACAAGGTAAGTGCACATGAATTAGAAGTAAATACATACACTGCCTCTTTGTCAAAAAAATAGTCGTTCTTGAAAAGGTTGACCAAAACTTACTAGATATGTAGGAAATGAAACTATTTTTCCAGTTTTAAATCACTTCAATTTCTTCAATTCAATTTTTTTTTCAAACAAACCAACGTTTCGGGCCCTTTACAGGTTCCATGGTCACAGTTGACTGAGGTGGTACAGTCTTCAACCAGTTATGTCTAATATTAATGCAAACCACCCTATTTTTTCACTATACTTACAATAGTTATTAATTAAATACCTTATTTTTTATTTTACACAGAGAACATACCAATTTATGCCACATTCAGTTTTACAAATTATTTTATGGAATGAATTTTTATTAAGTTCAATGTCTTATTAATTAATAATAGTAATTAGAATAAACTAAAACATATTAAGTAATACTGCAGTCTTTTGTCTGTTTGGGATTTCTCATCAGAGGAAATACTGTATCCCAAACTGGTGGTACGGAGAAACCATCTTCCCCATTGAAATTAGGATATTTTTTAATTTCAATGCCCTCGCATCATCCTGGGTACATAACGGACTTCTTTTGCAAGGACCCGAGACCCGTGAAATGTAACAACCCCTTACAGGATGCAGGAGTTTACAAGCTTGACTGTGAGTGTGGTCTCTTGTATATTGGACGAACGAAGCGAAGCATTTGTACCCGCGTCAAAGAAAATCTAGCTGATGTCAAACACAGTCACGTAAACAAGTCTGCAGTCTGTGAGCATATCGTGGATAAACCTACACATTCAATGAAGCTTGACTAACACCAGGTCGTTGGGACCTGTAAACGGCCCGAAACATCAGTTTGTTTGAAAAAACAAAAATACGCTATTTAAATCCGGAAAAATAGTTCATTTCCTATGTGTAACAATCGAGAAAACCTAAGAACTCGTTACTAGATATGTATTATAATTCATGCAAAGATTGAATAAACTTGAAGAAAAATTCCTTTGATCCTACTGGACTTGAATCAGCGTCATTTTTTCATCTAACGCGAGTGAAGAATAAATAATATACATTAGACAACATCACATATGATGCTCTGATCCCAAAGTTAGTAACTGAAGCACTTGTGTTGAAACTATTGGGGTGGCTTCATTCGGGGCTTATGCAGCTCCTCATCACTGTGACCATCAACTGATCTACAAATACCCAGAGCCGAGACAATATAGGAAAGTTCTATATTGACTCAGCTGGGGATCGAACTCGGGACCTCGGAGATGGCGACATCATAAAAACCGATGTGCAAGCCACTCCGCCATGGAGGTTATCCAAGAAGAGCAACGATTAGGCGAAAAAATGTCGGTGGTTTAAGTATAGCCAGATTGAAGGAATTTTTGTTTGAGTTTGTTCGATCTTTGTATCAGTTCAAACAACAAACTAGTGGAATACTTAAATACGAATAAATACACAAATAAATAGACACATGTTATTTGAAATTGTATCTTATAATAGTAGTCAGATATTCAAATGCTTTTAAACCTAAAGTTCATTTATCCTGTGAACTGTTGACAAAGTGTGGAAACAACTGCTTAAGGTATATGTATATATTTTTTCTATTAAATCCTGTGACGCCAGATTGGTTCAACATATTACGAATTAATTACTTTCAACATTATATTTTAGCTCACTATCAATCATAAAAAATACATGTTTATATAGATTATAAAATTGTATATTACCTCAATAATAATTTCTCAACCATTAAAAATCCCTCCCTCTCATTTCCTGTGCTCAACAGGGTTCATAAATGCTGTCTATATTATATTTTGTAACAACTTGTTAACATTATGGAAAAAAAAAACATTCATTTCTGTCGTAACATCTGAGCATTGGTGCAATGTTCGGTACTTTTGGTGGTAATAAGTGCGTTTGGTGTGTAAAAGTAGTTGGTAATAATTCTTACAACCTTTCCAGGTACAACGACAGGCTGTACATTGGGCATGATAGCGTCATTCTACTCGTGCATTGCGCTTGGCGTGACTTGGTTACGCGACAAAGAAGACACTACTAACACCTTTATAGCTGCTGCCACTACAGGACTCATTTACAAGAGCACTGCAGGTTTAAAGTCAATGGGATTAGGTAAATATCTTGATCAATTCTGATTTATAAAAGAACTTGTGTAAATGAAGGAAGCAATAAATGTATGCAGGATTGTAACAATCAAAGGTTCCAAATTTCTACTAGGAGGCATAAATAATAATCATGTTTAAGTTAACCATTTAAAAAGTGGTTGCAATAGACAAAACCTCTGACAAATTTTATTTTACTTATATATTTAAAAAGAAAGTCAATTAATACAATAGCAGATTCATAATCTGAACAATGATGATACAAAGATAGAACAGACATACAGAAAAAAACCTTCGATCTGACTGTACTTAAACAATGTTTGTTTGCTAAACCGAGGCTACTGCTCTTACCAACTGTGCCACAGATCGAGTTGGTCTGCTGAC
The DNA here is from genome assembly GCF_003589595.1 of Hyposmocoma kahamanoa. Taxonomy (NCBI): domain Eukaryota; kingdom Metazoa; phylum Arthropoda; class Insecta; order Lepidoptera; family Cosmopterigidae; genus Hyposmocoma; species Hyposmocoma kahamanoa. Next base: position 1,200,520 of record NW_020653333.1, read on the forward strand.
TTACGAATTTCTTTAGTAAACATTGGGTTTAAACGGTTTTTTTGGCCGTAGCGCCTCCTGTGAAAAACTGAATGTTTTCTTCACTCAGGTACGTTTACAGCTACCAGAAGCTGACAAGAGATGTCGCTATACTAATTGCAATATTTATTTTGTTATTCATTGGCAAAATCGTCGCGCAAAACGACGGAGCCATAGACACAAAAGTTGAAGTTGAAGCATTGACCTACTAAGAAATGGACGTCAAGTCTAATACAAAAAACCCGAAAAAAATGTCCGAAGTTAACCTATACAAACGTATTGACATATAACGAAATCCAAAAAAAACTAAAACATTTAATTTAAATGTAACGTCATTGCAATACTACCTCTAATTTTGCTAGCAACAATTTAATGGCCCAAAACACTATATTCAGCTTCTACTGGAAACTTGAAAGTTGAAAACAAAATGCACCATATTTAGCTTTGACTGAAAATTACTTGAACACAAGAGTAATGGGGCACTTAAAGAAATAATAAAGAGTTGGGCAGATACATACATACAAATATTACAAATGTGAAAATATGCGTGTACTATATGAAATGCACCAATATTCCAACTCAACGTAAACTCATATATCCGTAATTCCGAAAACCGATTTATAATAAAACCGTTATGCTTTCAAGTAATTTTGATGCTTTTTACAAAGACAAAATTAGCTTTTGTTTAACATTGGACATTATGACAATTCGAGCTAACGTTATTTCAGGCAAATATATTTTCTGACTTCTGATAGGTAATCCCAAGCCGTAAAACGAGTACAATATTTTGTTAGTTACTGCTAACGTTTAATAAAAATCATTATAAAAATGAGATTAAAATCAAGCAACTCTATAGTTCTATCTCTAAATATTCTAAATATTTCAATCGCTTGTGGTTCGAACAATTGAAAATGACCAAGAAGTTTGTATAAGCTTCTTGAAATTGACGTATGGGTCTCTTTCCATCTTTTGCGCATGCAATGTATAGAAAAAGGACAGTTGATTATTTTGTTTGCTTTTATATTTATATTTACGATTCATTTATATATAAATTAAATACTATACAACTGTACAAAATAACACTTTTAAATAATTACTATGATAACACAATATATTTGTTTAGTGAAAATATGATAAAAAATCCTGTTTTTACACTTTACTGAGTTCTTTTTACAAGTTATTATTATCTATTACTGCATGATTGACAACCGCGCTGTCAGTCGAACAAACGAAGACGGTTTCGCGATTGACGCTCTTTATGCGATTTTAACGCGCTATAGGTGCGGACACTTTTTAGCGAGAACCCGACGTACATTGTTATTAGTGATCTTCAATTAAACAAATGATCATAGGAATTTTTGTGTGTTTTATATATTTGTATCAATAACAGTAACAAACTACTGGTGTATTTTCACAAAAAATAGAATTAATAACATAATAGTATAACATCATGATATTCACAAAATAAATATTACAATAGCAGATTTTTTCTTTAATATGTTTCTGGGAGGAATAATGAAGTGAATTTTTGCAGTCGTTACACTTAACTTTGGTATTTTCAGGCGCCGTCTTGGGTCTCACATTCGCCGGCATGTATACACTGATCACAGATAACGACAACATATGGAGCAAAGCACGGATATAACAGCTTGTTCCAACCGCCTATTAGTTGTGTAAATAAATAGACTGTTACTTTAGTTTTTACGTTAAATCAACCAAAGGGATCTACATATTGGGATTTACTCATGCCATATCCTGTATGTTAGATATGTGTAATAGCTCATTGTGGGATTTTGCTGGAACTTTATAAAACATTCCTTTTAAATATATTAAACAAAATATATTATATATTTTTAAGTGTTCAGTAATTGTCTTTATATTATGACAAATTTTATGAACACTTGGTTTAGATTATGTCGAAGGGCGTTTTTAAATTAGACGTTTGTAGAAGTGCTGCACAAGCGCGGCAGCCGCGCGTCTCTAGAGTTTCAGTCGTTTATAGTTCAGTAAATGTGACTGCAAAAGAGGCGCGCGCGTATCACTACAGTGACGCTGCAATTGCGCTTCTAAATATTGTATGAAAATTAGTAGTGGCGCCACTGCAGTGCTTCTATAAGCGTCTAATTGAATTGAAGGTGCCCTAAGAACTGCTATTTGTACTAAAATAAATTGGCAGTCCGGACTTTGTTTCAAAGGCGAAACAAGCGTATTTATGTTAAAACGTTATTTTTGGGATTATTTTCCAGCGAAAGCCTACACGTATTTCCTGTATTTGATCATACATCCGTGTCAAACAGGAACGGCATTATACATAGGCCTTAAATAAAATATTTGTTTTGAAAAATTATTTGTTTATTTCATTTATACAGTCATAATTGCTATAACTTTTGTACAAGTTTTTTACAGCTTTCGATTCGTGGCCACGAAGCGATGGGACGTTATATGTATGTACAAGAAGAACTATTTTATTAATATCTCTCGGCAATATTCGTGTTTCGACTGTCGTCAGATTTCTGACTGAGTAGGTCCCTGTACGAGCTTGCTCGCATAGGTAATAGTACCCTTCGCGTATAACCAAGAGGTTGGGTCACTATAAACAAAACTTATGTAGAAAAGATGTAGGGGGCTGTCGTCGGATTTCTATCACTTGGCCGGAAATCGACTTGAAAGTATGTATCATTTTTGTTAACTTGCTTGGTAGGTACCATACTTATAGGTATAAGTATTGTTAGGCAAACGTTCTTATAAAAAGGGAAATCGTTTTAAAGCTCTATATAATTCACATATAAAACAGAACAATAGTACTGAATTCATATTTTTATAGATAAATCTTTTTTTTAGCATAACAAGGAAATTTTGGGTCTTTTATCAGACACCATCTCGTTGTCCTACTTTCTCAAACTCGTATCTCAAGCACAGTTACTGAAATGCAAAAATTGGATAGTATATACAAATTTTGCAGGCTAATTTCACATCACATTTCCTTCATATTCACACACTGGCTTTTACCTATTCTTAAAGTAATGCATCCAAATTAACACCTGTGAAACTAAATTCTCAAAAATATTTACTACCTGTATGTACGTACCTAAATAGTACGTTTTTTTACTTGTACTACTTACTATTATAAAATTAAATGAACAATTTCTAGTTTACGACCTTAATCTATTTCAAAGACGCACTATAAAAAACTTAAGGAAACAAAGCTTCAAAACATTAAGCGGAAATTTAAAAAATATTATTGTTATTTTTCATTAATTCTAACGATGTTTTCCTGTACTGTAATTTGTTAACTGAAGAATAATCTCAGTATAGAATACTAAAAAAACCGACATGAAAACTACGTGGAATTCGTCTATTTGCCAAGTTTTATTGAAATCGGTTACCGGAAAGTGCGCGAATAGTTTGCCACTCTTAGAGGTGGGATAATTTGGAGGTACACTCTTTCCAACAAAAAAGAATCATCGGTTCACAGAATTATCGCGTAACATATTATGTATACAAAAAAAATCAAGTCGAATTGAACCTCTGAAAATGATTACGATCTCTGCTTCTTTATTTACGTTTTTTTGTAATTCTAAAAAAATCGAGGTACATACATGTAAATTTGTATTTGTATTTATTTATTGTCACATGTACATAGTCAGGTGTTACAAATGTGTTATAATACGACTGTAGTGTAGAACATGACCCTGAATAGGGCACTGCAAGTCAAGATACAATATAAGAAAATATAATGACAAAAAATAAAAAAATAAAAATTTAAAAAAATATTTGGGTAAATTAAAAAATCCAAAGATTACCGAGATATATTAAGAAAATTCTTCTACTGTACGATGATGTTAATCACTAATCACTCTTCTGATATTATGCATAAGACAATATACAGCTATCAAATTGATATTTTTATACGTTACTCGAGTAATCTGTTAGACGGCTTTTAAGTCTAAAGACTTAACACTAAATTACTAGCTAACATAGATATTTCTACCCATAATTATAACATCGACAGACTAAAGCACATAAGTAAGAAATTAACTTCAATACATAGACAGACATAAGCACACTTAATTTGTTTCACTTCAATTCTAGTGGCGTCTTATTCAACCTTTTACTCTTTCCCTGCATATCTTCACATTATAAATAACACGGAACAACAAACTTTGTTTATTTTTTTTACTTTTGTGCTTTAGAGTGTATACTACCTCAGCTCGAATTAAATTTTTTCCCTTACTAATACGGTTCATTTTGCTTGGGTCGATCGGCAGGAACACTGGCTTTTTATTTCAGAATTAATTTTTTTACAAACGAAATTAAAGCTATTTGAAAAATGATATCGTATAGTATACGTGTTCTATTTAATTCAGTTGATATAAAAAAAAATCATTGTTATATGTAAAGTAATAATTGAACACAGCGGTTTTCTTGTAAAATTTCAAGTTGTGTTTTTTTTCTATCGTAAGCATTTTTAGTAATCGTGTTTTTACACCAAATAGTAATCAGTGTATGTCCTCAATATTACTATTTTTCAAAGGGATTAATTTAGCACTTTCACTGTTATGCGGAATCAACTAAAGCCATTTCAGGTAGTATAAACTCTAAGTCTACCGACACTTGAATTGTTTGACATCTTTCGTACATTAATATAACTTGCTACGTACAAATCACGGCATGTGCGGGGTGTGGGAGAGTCGGCTACTTCGTCAAATAATTATACCTTTTCTGTATAAAAAAAACCGGCCTTAAGTTTGTGGAATTACATCTATTTGCCAAGTTTTATTGAAATCAGTCAATGTAAAGTAGATGAAGTCCAATAAACCGGATACAAATCCTATATTGCTACCCTTACAGGTATTTTCTTCAAATTTGATGGGACTACTACTAAGGTACCCCTTTTACAAAACAAAAATTATAGAAATCGGTTCACGAACGTCTTGAGTACTCGCGCAACGTATATACAAAAATAATTAAAAATCCTCCTTCTTCAGAGTCGATTAAAAAATTTCAAGTATTTACGCAATCGCGTCCCTCTAACCTCGACCTCGGTGGTCTAAAGGGTATGACTACCGACAGAACCACCGAACCAGAAAAATAACCGAAATCGGTTTACAAATATGTTCACGTAATAGATAGTATTGTCGAATTGAGAACCTCCTTTTTTAAGTCGGTTAAAAATAGGTTTGATTGTAACCTACTCTAATCATCCATTGATGATTACTTGACAGGTGTTAAGTTGTTTGTTTACACGCGTAAATTATGTGAAAATTTAGTTTTGTCACTTAATACACGTGTACTCAGCCGTTTGTCGAAATGAAAGGTGTTGTCACATTTTCCTTGTTTGTGTTTAATACAGTATTTTTATCGTAAAAAATATTTACTAGATTATAGGTAAACAATAAAAAAAGTCCATTCATATTGTGGCTAATAAAATGTGAAATTGTTATTTCTCATTTGTATATCGTCGGCTTATTGCAAGAAGTTAGTGACTACTTGCAATAAGCCGACGATATGATAATGTGCCATTCATATAAATTTTGATACAATTTTAGAAATGAATGTTTGGCACAAAATTTATCTAAATTCAGAAAAGCACTTTTAAACAAACTACTAGTAACAGTTTAAAAAAGCTAATCAATAAATTCTTTAGCATCCTTGATATTATACATACATTGTATTTAAAATTATTGTTCCGTTCATTTGGCATTTGGCCACAGAACCCTAAAAAACCTAACATTGTAACACGCACAATGGATGCAGTTTTAAACTATAAACATAACTAATTAGATATATTTATTTATCTACCATCTTAGAGATTCTATCCCTGTACAGTCGATATTAAAAGACCTTCGTCAGTTTACTTAGCAACTGTGACTTAACCGTATTTCGCTTCCTCAAGGCGCCTTCAAATTAGACACTAATAGAAGAGGTGCAGTGGCACCACAGTGGCGCTGCAGCCGTGCCGCTACTAATTTTTATACAATATGTAGACGCGTAGTTGCAGCGCTACACACGCACATTGTATCGAAATTAAACCTGGCGCGCTTCGGACCCGACCCGCACCCGGCCCACACCCGCTCTGTGTGTTTTACGCTTAAAAATTGGTGAAGCGCTGCAGTTTAATTTGAAGGTGTCCTTAGACATGGCGTTATGTTCTCGTACAAAACACAAATATTAACTATTTAGTTTTGTGACAAGGCACCTTTTCTTAGCGACTGTACTCAACACGCAACATTCAGACAGCTCTCTAAAAGTTTATATACGTAAAAGCTCAATTTTCATTGCGGCGGACCGGAATGGAAGCCTATTTTCGTAACCATAGCAACTAGATAGGTGCGTACGAGCCAAAAACAGTGTCGCATGTCTTCCGGAGACTTCTTGCGCAGTCTCGGAAATTCACTCAGCTACTGTATCGTATCAAGTCTGTACGTTACACAATTGCCATAAAGTTGATTATGCTATGTACAACTTCGTTACATAAATTCGCTTCCATTCCATTCTGCAGTAATGTAAATTGAGCCTTAGACAACAATATCTAAATAAACCATTAGGCCACAAATTCGGAACAGTGGCAGTGTTGCGTTCAGCGGGGCGTTCAAGGTTTATGCGTACATTGTGTCTTGTCTTGGATACACTTGCAAACCTTGAAAGCACCACCGTTTATAATTTGCGGCCTTACTGTTAGCTTCATTTAAAATTATATAAATTGACAATTGGTATAGAACAACTCATAAAATGTAGCACCAATGTTGAAAACTTGATGCTAAATGTGGGGGTTATTTTCTTAGGAGATATATTGAAATAATTTATTTATTATTATATTGTGAACAATGTTAATGCGAGAATCATTACGAGCGCGTCTACCATGACTTTACAGTAAACTAGTTTTCGCTAGCAATCTCATAATATAAAAAAACCCTTGGTGAAATAAATATACATCTGTAAAATACGAAGTTCACCCTCCGGTATGGCACCGTCTGTGCATGTTCGAGTACTGTCAAATCAAACTGCCTCCGTGGCCGAATGGTGACCATGCTGGACTGCCACGCTGAAGTCCCAGGTTCGATTTCCGAGTCAATATTTCTCTCGTAAGTTTGGGTGTAATTTATGGCTGTCTACCTATGTGCGGGGCTATGAGTGTGTGTAAAAAATAAGGAATTTTTCTTTGTGTTCGATATTTGATTTAAAACCGTTGCGGAGAGACTCGAAGTACCATTTGTGAAAGCATGGGAGGCCCTTCACATGTCAGGCAGAATGTACTGATTAAAATATGTATTTGGGTGTTCACTAACTTAGGCACAAGGTTTATAAAATTTGTTACTAACACGATATGGAGACATTCTGAATTAAACGAAATATTATTATATTATTATTAATAATTATTATAACAAGGTAGTTTTGCCACTCTTACAGGTGAATATTTTCTTCAAATTTAAAAGGGACCGCTTCTGAGGTACCGTCTTTCCAACAAAAAAAGAATCAACAAAATCTGTTCACATGTATTTATTTGTGTGTTATCGCGTAACATACTCGTACATACAAAAAAAATACAGTCGAAATGAGAACCTCCACCTTTTTTTTTGAAGGTGATTAAAAAATAAGTTTATAATTATAGTAGTAAAACATCATGATATTCATTACAATCAATATTAAAATGGCAACTTTTGAGGAGAGAGGTATTTAAACATTTCACGAACGAATTTTGTCGATAACTTTTTTATGCTATAACAAGTTATTAAATTTCACATATTCATAATTTGTTTCGCGTAGTTCGTATTGATTTTATGACTTCATGTGATAAGAGCACATTTGACATATGATCGATCACATGTAGCTATTATACAAAAGGTAAAAATAATATCGCTTATTAGACTATTTTGTATAGGTAAATTGTAGAGCGCCCCTAGCGCATAGCGGTCACAAGAATCATAACAAAATGTTAGACAACCTCATTACATAGTCTCAAACTAAGTGTGAATTCACTGTACTACTCAGAACATCCAGACCACAATCAATTTAGAAAAAGAAAAGTTAATGTCCTAAATTGGTCAAACCGAGTATCTCCTCATCCCGCGCCCACATTTCAATCCGTCGTCGGGCCATCGAAGTCGTCTAAGGAATGTCTTAGACGGCTTGGATGGCCCGATCTACGAAATGTATCTATGTTATATTCCTCTATGGGGGATAAAAAGAAGGTAGTAAGTAGCCAGCATCAATTTTAAAGTGTTTAAAAATAGATTCTTTTGATAGTCTCTACTTTTATTTTTTTAAACTACCTCTATGTAAATATATCAACATATATTACATTTGTCATATATTTTTCATGTTATGTATTTTTATTTAACCATAATTGAACTTCCCTGATCCTTCCTTCCAAGTTATTTTTCCTTTCCATTTGTTTTCCGTAAATAAGTTTGCCTGTTTTGCAGTGGCACTAACGCAAACCGCGAAGTGCCAGAAACAAGAAAAAAACGTACTTAAAGTGCAATTTACAATTTAAGTTAGAATTAGAGCCAACTGTTATTGTGTAGTCGTGGTAGAGTCGCAGTTGGATATTTTTTACATGGCTCCAATACAACCTCTAGTGACAACAACTATAACTTAGGCATGAGTAAAGCAACACAAAATACAACATAGCAACTTCATTAAGCCATTCATCATATTAAATTATTAACAAAAGTACACAACACTTCTAACATCATATTCTTACATTCGTCTTTATATTATACCTATGTATAGTTTACTGACCATTATAATTTAGATACAATTGGCAAAAAGCTATCTATGGTATTAGTTAATATAGTGTGTGGAGTTTAAAAAGTACCACACCGCTGCATTTCAACAGTTCCAAAGTAATTTTTTTATTTACCTTTATCACACAAGTGAATACTAAATGTTCTAATTTTTTATGGAAACAAGACACTGACAAGACAATTTCTATTGGTTAAATAAAATAGGACTGATACTGACCATTTGTCCCCTTTCTCAGATTTGTCCAAATGTCTTACCAATGAATTTAGTATTTTTGAGATTTATTACTCTAGAAAGTCATACGCAAAATAGGCGCTTTGTCGTCGAGTTGCGGATACCAGCCCGTTGCACCAAGTACCAAGTACTCTAGAAAGTCATTGATATATTGCTGCTTCTTAACAATGGCGGCCCAAAAGTGATGCTCCTCAATTTATTTTAAATCACCTGCTTGATCAATTACGTTTATTAGTGACTCTTCTTAACTTGGCATTGGCGGGTTTACCGATATGGTATTGATGGGGTTGTAACATTATAAAGTAGAAGTACCGCATAGTCATTTTTACTTGACATTGGCGAAATCATCGTTTGTTTCGATGGAGCCATGGCATTTAAAAGAAGAAGACTCTAAATCAATGGTCACAATATTTACACACTTATCAGAGTATGGTTTGAGCCCCACTTGTCAGTATGCTGGGTAATGACAATATTGAAACCTAAATTATAGGTATTAAAGGGTCGGCTCAATATAATAACTATTACACTGGACTTGCCATTCATAGGAAATAGAATCTATACAAACTGTACAATAGTTGCTATGATAATATTTTGTTTCAGTAAATTAAAGGATGTTATAGGCTTTGCATAGGTAATCAGATATGTTTGTCATTATACATTGTATAGATTATGTATGGTATAAATAGCTATACCTTTGAGTGAAACATGCTTTTAAAAAAATATCTACAGATAGATAAAACACTAGCAGGCTTGGCATGAGTGAAAAGGGAAAAAATCTAATGACAGTAGAGCAATTTTCTTCCGTTTGACGCTTTTAATAGCATTAAGAAGCGCTATCGTTACGCACGCACGTGTGACGCCATTTTAAAGACAATTGTTTTGGTCTTCATGCTTATACTAAGCCCGCAGATGAGAAGAATATGCCAAAATGACTTAGCAATATAAGTTCAAATAGTATTCAATCACAATGAAACTGTGAAAACATTCTTGACAAAAATTATCAATGTATAAACAACATTTGTAAACATTACATTGACATATCTGTTTAGGCAAGGAGACTGATAAGTCACCTTGAAAATTTATCATAAGAAACCTTGCGAGGTAAAAATATATACAGCAGCAGTGAGCAATATGTAACATAATTATAGACCTAATGGCACTAGTATGATATTTATGAAGATGTTTTGGCTATGCTAATCTAGTAAGTATTACCCAAAACAGAGTCAAAATTAAGTAAACACTAAAATATACAATAACAAGCTACTAAAACTTGAATCACATTGCATACAGTTCAAATCAATGAGTATATTAAACGCAAGCTATAGACTTATAGTCAAATCTCAACTGAATTTTGCAGTCTTTGCTGCAACCTCTCAGTTTTGAGGCGCAGCCATTCTGATGTCACGTGGCAGCATTTAATATTGATTTCATATCTTCCGGCAAAACATAATTCAAATCCTCCAGACGTCTAGCTAGCAGTGTACGAGTATTATCCGCTACTGGAGGATTACTTTTTAAAACTTCTCGAAGTTTCAATACCATATCCACAATCTCTACTTCTTTCTTCCCAACTGACCATTTCTTCAAATCACTCTCAGCTAATGCCTCCAATTGCAATGCGTGAAGTTTATTTGTCAAACTGCTATGTCTCTCATGGAACCATGCACTGAAGTTAGGGGTTTTAAAGAAGTTTCTGTACAGACCAATCCAGTCCCCTTTTATACCTGTTGTTAGATGAGGTCCTGCTTGCTGCAGTGTGGCAAAGAAATCTTCTGGGTTAAACGGGTTTGGGATAGGTGGAGCTCGGAAGGGGGAAATGTTCTTCTGTAAAGGCATTAGTGATGCCATATACCTTTCTAATGGAATCATGAAACTTTGAGTCAACTCTAGCAAGTGTCGTTTCACCATTGCTGTTTGTACTTCAGAAGGCCGATCTGTGCGAATGCCATTGTGTAGTTTTTTAATAATTGCCTTGTCTTTCTCTAAAAAAGGTTTATATTGAGTGTAAACACCAGGAGCAGTGTCCAAAAGCTTAATATTACCAACTTTACGTAATTTACTTTTAATTGTAGCAGAGTCACCCAGTTTAATAGTGTGCGGCCAATGTTGCAATGTTTTCGTGAAGAATGGATTTGTTACACCCAAAATGACGCAAGGTGGGTTGAATTGCTTTCTAGTAAATTCTTTAAACTCACTGTCGTGTATTGTGAAGTATGGCCTGTATTCAGCTGCATATGGAAGAGGTTGGATTAAATATGTCAATGCTTGGACTAAGGCTGAGCATTCTGTTGGTGAGCTGGCCATCACCACTATAGGTTCTGCTGTTAATACCAACTCCCATAAAAGATGTAGATGGGATATCAAACTGGAAAGAGCGTCAAATACATTGACATCTTGAATAGAGGCTAGAATGTGTGGTACACTGGACTGCACATGTTTGGCAATATCTGATCTTGTAATCTTACCAGTTTGCTGATTAGGTATGTATGACTGATAGACAGTTCCCAAAACAGGTAACAACACATTCTGCCCAGATTCCAGAGCTGGCCACCTGTTGATGTCATGGCAGGCAGCCTCTAAACTGCTAGAACCATCCTCAAAATGCTTAGGTGCAATAAGTTGAATGACTTTGTAAAACAAATTGATAAATGGTAACCTTGTAAGCAATATTATACTCTTCTGGAAATATCCTCGGGGTAACGAGGGGTCCTTGACCTGTCTGAAATGGACGAAGCCCCAGTAATGCGTGGAATCCGCCCGCAGAGTAGGTACCGCGTCGTCGTTGTAGGTTAATTGTTGCGGGCTAAGGGGGCTGCGGGAACGGAGACGTACGTGAAACTGAGTGTCTCCCATGCATCCTGAATTTGAGTCCGGGAACGCCAAATAGCAAATGTTACACTTCTCTTGATCTGTCAATTTCACGCCAGGCGGGTAGACGCTCTCCATCGCCTGCCCAAGCTCCAAGTCGAAAGTAACAACACAAATGCAGTGCAACCAGTCGGCGAATCTGCCCCATTTCGCTTGGAATTCCATTTCTTCCGAAGGAAGATCACTGTCTTCGAATCGCATTACGCTAGCCATCGCAATGTCTTATTATTATAAATACATTTCGAAATTAACACTTTAGTCCAAATCACTTGGTAAATTATATTCCCACAGCATTTTCACAAAGTTTTCACGGAAAGAATTAAACTTTAACTATTTTTTTCGATGAAAAATGATAAAAACAACACAGAACGCTAAACGTTTCATCAACAGCTGTTCCGTCAATATGGCTGCGCGCGCCAAAATAAAAGTTTGGTTAGTTCAGTCAATATTTTTATCATAAAAAACAGCAATAATTAACACAAATTTTAATGATCTTTTATATTACAACTTACCTGAATTCCATTATTTTCAACTGCAAGTTAGTTAAATTAATTATAATACTGAGATAATCTATAAACCCTGCATAAATACCGCGAATCCCCATTCATTTACATTCTACTTTATGCGTTTGGTTTCCACAATGTAAAAGCAAAGTATGTCAGTATCCTGAATTTGCGTTTTGTTTCATTAATAGAGTAGAAATGTGCGCAATGATATAAATAAAGTGTTTAGACTGGCTGATTACAGAATTGTTCTTCCAGCGAATCGAGCGCAAGCTTCCATAGACGAGATTGATTATAATGACGCATGGAGAGGAATGTGGTCAATTGGTATTGTATAACAGCAAAAATCTTTTCCTTTTCTCTCCTTCTGCGTCGCAAATAAGCGCAATAAAAATAATATCCAAGTCCACGATGCTTTAAGATATACTCGATGTTTATGATCTAAACGAAACGACTGAACATCTACTACAGCGTCAAGGCCAATATACTCGTAAGTCACAACACTTGCGCCTGCAATGTCCATTTCCTGTCTTGACCACTTTTAACTTGTCGGCCCATAGAATAACCGTTTTTACCTTATAGGATGGAAAAAAAGGAAGTTTTGACGCTATGCCAGAAACGCAAAATGCCAAACGGGCAGAATGTCAGATTAACAATACGCCATATTCGGAGAATGCCAGCTTCGCATTATGCCAGTTTCGCAGAATGCCAGATACGCAAAACGCCAGATTCTCAAAATGCCAAATGTCACTGCCAGGAACAGGCCTTCCTCTTCCTGACTCACAAACTAATGTTCAGTAGTGGACGTCATTCAGCTGAAATAATGATGATAATGAAGAGAGGTTCGATGTTTCATTAATTTATTAAAAACAAAAATAGTTTCCTCTAACTACTAAATAACTGATCTTTCTATCATAATGAAACCTGCTAACTTTACAGCTGGACATTAGTTCGTGCGTCAGGAGAAGGAAGGCCTGTTCCTGGCAGTGGCATTTGGCATTTTGAGAATCTGGCAGTTTGCTAATCTGGCAATTTACGAATCTGAGATTCGTTAGCATTTTATGTTTATGGCATAAAGCGTCAAAACGAGAATAAAATCTATAATGCTTATGCGCAGTAGTTAATCTGACTGGCGCAATTATGCGAACTGGGTATAGGGCATAGGCCTTCCACTTATAGTTCTATTCTAAGCGGTATCTCCTATAGAATTCCGACTAACAAATTAGAACAGGGATAAAGACAATACTTATTGTTATTGACTATGATGTTTTTACTATATACCTATACTACATATTTATCTCATTTGTGGAAACATACTCTATAGCTATTATTATTGATACAATGATCGAACAAATACAAAGAACAATTCCTTCGATCGGACTAATCTGAGCAAAGGAATTTATCATTGTATAGAGTATAAATTCGAACCAGTCAATGTCTTCAACATGGCTAAGTTGAGGCAACAAACTCTGTTCGAGTCCAATTGGATTGAAGGAAAAATTGTGTTTGTAGGATCTTGTATCAATAATAAAGGGACAACGGCGACAGAAAAACAATCAAAACTACTATTGGCATATTTTATTTGTGTGAATAAAATTACATGTTTCAAATCAGGGACTCTAGCGGCCAATATGACCGCTCTCGCTGTCCGACTACTCGCACGATACTATCAAATATTTTATCTTAATTCACTTACTCTATCGTAACTAAGTACAGCAAAACGCGACAACGAATTAATAACACCATTGGACATTGTAAATTACTATTATGTCACATTATCACGCTACATGTCAGAACAGGAGACAAGACTTAAAGAGGATACGGGAAAGAGGGTACTGAGAACAGAAGGCGAAACGACGGGAGAAGAGACAAACGACAGGAGCGTATCTCAAATTTTGCGCCATGGACTACTATGATTAGTGGCCCCTATGAAATGCACAAAAAAGAACTTTTCGTTGAGAAATAAAAAAAAATGTTTCGTTATTTATTACTTTACAGTCAAACATGAAATTCGATCGCCCCTCAAGGACTTAAGCTCGTCGTTGTTTTTGGTATATAGGGCATTATTTTGCTACAGCTTGCGTAAATGAGATCACACCTGTCATTCACATGCTTAATGGGTTGTTTAAGATAACAAAAATATACACGAACATGGGATGACCGAGGATAAATTTTTAAAATTTCAACTAAGCTTGAATAGTCACAACAACATACAACGCGCCGAAAAGTAAAACGTAAATGGAATATACATAAGAAACGAATCCTTAAAATGCGAATAATTCGTACCGGAAAACAAGGCAGAATTAATTTGGACGACAGGAGCAATGTACGAGAATTTTCGTCCTTCTAAATACAATAACCATGCCCATAACTGAATACATCCCTGGCACAGATGTCATCAGCTTATGAAAACCTGCGTATTCTACTTTTTTCTTCCTTTTCTTTTCGCGGAGAGCATTCCAGTCACTTTCTTTAGTCACAAAATGATTCTTGGCTTCAATAAAAGTGTACTACTTTGCACCTTCCAAAAATGTATTTATACCAATGTCAAGCACATTAGCGTAGTCTTATCGCTGTTTCATTTAGGCACCAGGTAATTTCAATTTTTTTTTATCTGTGCAAAGGTTTTTTGAAACTAAAATATATTCCTTTCATCACAACCTAAATCGTTAGGTAGTTTTTTGAATCAGTAAGAGATTAGCACTGTCGTCGTAGCGGCAGCGAACTTCGCTCGATTCGAGGCTTGATACATCTGGGGGCGGGGTGAGGTAGTTGATTTCGTTGCAGGACGCAGTAGTACAAAAGCTTAAAACAAAAAGCTGTTGTGTTGTCAAGTTACTAGTGGACTCTGCAATGGTGGCGCCACTATTGACTTTGGATATCACTGTCTATGTTAATAATAGTACTTAAAAATTCCAACAGAGCGAGGGTCCATCTTTAACTTGTCAACCTGTACATATCCATTCAAATTTATAAATACATTTTTAATTTGTGATGTCCATACTCGGCCCTGTTCAAAATAACGTCAAGAAAATCAGTCTTTTGCGACCAACAACAGTTTAAGTGATTTTGTTTGTATTGTCCATGTTTTGAGAGCATACAATGACAAATATAACATTACTATTAAGATAATAAAGTCTGTGAATTACGACATTGTAATCTTATTACAATAGTACCGCTAATTTATCTATGATATGAAAGAAAGGAACGCTACCAAGTTGTAAAATTTAACTGTAACTATAATCCATAAAATGGAAGTTGATTAGAATGACAGGTCGGCAAAATAATGACGATGTAAATTTGTAATAACGTACTTATATTTTTTTAAATACCATAAAACAAGAATTATTTTACATATTGTTTACGTTACGACTCATGGGCATAATTAAATTGCTAAATCAATTTAATTCACTGAGAAATGTTACTTTATTTATTTTCACAACTTCACTCGCCGATGTTACGTCTGGCGGAAAAAAGTTTGTAACGGTACACGCCGAAAACACGTACAATCGCCATTATTCCTGGGGTGGACTCTATTCATGATTCATAGTCATTGCAACGTTATTAAAATACAGATTTAAATATACCATACTTCAGTCTATATATTTTAACATCGATTGTTGATTTCACTGAACGTGTCACCTCACTGGCTCATGAAACTGAGATGTCGCACATGAGACCAAAATACTGTCGTAACTTAAGAATTGTGGAATTGAGACAACACGATTTGAAAAAAAAAAAAATACTGAACAAATCTTATTGCGGATAAGGTGCTTATTTTTATTTACAAAAGAAAAAATATATTTATATGTTTCATTTAGTAAATTTTTGAACTTTCATGTGCAATATGTCATTCTAACAAGATATTTTACGGTGTATATTAATAGCTTAAATTACCAGCAATACTGCATTCATGCAATGACGCGAATCATTCATAACCATAGATAAGTTGTTGGTTCTATTGTGGTGTAGATGAACTGAAGATGTGTATCTACATTTGTAAACTAAAACAAAATCGCCTTAACCAAGACTTCAATTTAAACACACATAAATTACAAAAGAACATTAAGATACAAATGCCAAGTCATAAAAATAATTTTATTAATAAAAATAAGATAAAAACTAACGATAATTACCGATATACAAAAATAAAATAATACTCGTTAATAGCATCTTTCTCCATACATATAAAATGTAAAATTAACTACTTAGAAGATTTTTATCAGACAAATATTTTCATAGACTTTTTTTAAACAAAATAACATTTGGATTAAATTTTTCTTTATACATGGTTACCACCATATTTACATAGCCGCGAAACGGAATTTTGTTAACGAAATTGTACATAACATAATGAACCTTATGACTATTGTGTAACGTACGAACAAG
This sequence comes from Hyposmocoma kahamanoa, assembly GCF_003589595.1. NCBI lineage: Eukaryota > Metazoa > Arthropoda > Insecta > Lepidoptera > Cosmopterigidae > Hyposmocoma > Hyposmocoma kahamanoa. The sequence continues at coordinate 1,217,280 of NW_020653333.1, forward strand.
ATACGAGACGGTAGCTGCGGGAAATCTCGAGACTGTGCGCGTAAACAGAGATGGGCAAGCGCCCGGGTTTTAATCCGGCGCTTTGTCGTCGGGTTTAAATCGGGTTAAAACCCATTAACGCCAGAAATCGAGGACAAAAGCTATTTACAATTGAATATGTTGTAAATCAAGACTTTGTTCAAATAGAATGACATTATTACTAAAGTTTATTGCTTTGTGTGCCTCTACGTGATCCCTACCTTGAGATTACAGTGACAGTTATAGCTAGCGACCGCGTAAAATATTTGTATATAAAATGTTGTTTCTGCTTGTGACCGCTTGGGGCGCTGTATAATTTAAACATACAAAACTGTGAAGTCATTTACGCGGTCACTAACAACAACTGTCATAGTAATCTCGTGGTAGAGGCACAGAGCTAGACGATTCGATTTGCTGTTCTATTGAATCGATTGAAATAAAAAAAAAATTGATCCAAAAAATTGTTAATGATCGTTTAGACATGAATCGGTTTTCATAAAATTTGAATCATGATGTATGTAATTAACAGTGAGAATCTACAAGACTGCAAGGTGGGTATTGTGCGGAGTTATTTCTATTTCGTGAAAAAATATTTTTTCACTTCGAAATTTGTAACAAGTATAGAATTTTACGGGTTTTGGTTAAAAACCCGGTTAATACCCGGGCTGGTTAATTGTGTTTTAATCCACTGCCCATCTCTGCACGCGAATCTCCGGAAGACGCACTACCTGTTTTTAGGCTTGTATCTAGTTTGCATGTTACACAATTGACATGAAGTTCATTATGCTATGTACTATTTCATTATACAAATGCTTCCATTCTGTTCCGCGGCAATGTAAATTGAGACTAAATAAAACACAATTGTGTTCTTTTTGCATTGAAAGAAATATACAGACGTGAGTAACTATTATTCAGAGGTTGACGAGTGCCTATTGGACCCTGGAACAGTGGTGAGAGATATTTGATATCATATTCAAGTTGTCAGTATTTTTAAAATTCCCATGGGTCCAACCCATCAACCTTCTTTAAACGTCGAACTATACAAAAAATAATAATGTCCTCCACATACAATTTCTAAAAGAAGAACAGACTGTGCATAACTATAAAAATAACTCGTTCGAAAAGTGCAAAGAATTAATTGTTAAAAAAAACTGTTATTATAAAACTGTATGTACAGAAATATAAACAGAAAATAAGATTAAAATTAGTATATAATATATATATAATTGTCCAATCTCGTTGCACAGGGGGCGTGAAGGAAGATTTTTTAAATATTTTACTGCTTTTTTTCTGAAGAAATTAAATTATCACAGTATATTTAAGTACAGTAGGGCCATCCATGTATTAATCCTATAATTAAAATATCATTATCAGTAGAGGTTGCTTTGTTAACGTATATTGTGAAAATATCTCGCACATGAAACTAAGTAAAAAAACTGTCTGTTGATATCGAATTTTAAAATCAATATTATTCCAATTGCATAAAGCACATAATCAACAAACAATGAGATAAATAACAATAAAATATAAAATGACAATGAGAACTTTCAAGTTCGGCACTGAAAGATAATAATCGTAACATCGTCCAATTGCATACTTGCTTGTTCGCACGACGCATTCGCAACAGCAGAATAGCAGCAAACCAACAACAGCAGTTTACGACAGTTGTTCGATGAGTTATACATATGTGTCGTTCATTGTAATAGTCAATTACCTCCTTGTAATTAAATTTTGAAATAACGATCTTTTTACAAATTAATTAATGAATAGCAAAAAAAATACAAGTGTTCATTTAGTGTTTTTAGTTTTTCATTGTTTAGTACATATTCAAAAAGCGCCGAATAAGCTAGCTTTCTAGCAATTAGTCCACGATTTCATGTTAGAGTCTCAATCTATATCCCATTAGTCTCACATTGTTATATATAAATACGTATATCAAATATATATGTGTATGTGTATATGTCATGTATTTATGTGTATATAGGTTGCTTATATTATATAAGTATATAGTTAGTCATATAATATTATATGTTATATTTATATTATGTTTAAACTATATATCATAATTACCTGTTCGTATCTGTTTTAATTATCATGTTATGCTCTCCTGTTAATTATTTTGAACCCAGCTCTCTGGTTGACTGGTAGAGAATGCCTAGTGGCATTAAGTCCGCCGTTTGTACTGTTTTGTGTGCAAGTAAGTTTCAATAAATAAATAATACAAATCGAAGGTATAATATTTGGTTTATAATGAAAGGTAATTATGATGAAATATGATACCATTTAGCAAAAAATATTTTTTTTAAATATGGAATTATGTACACCACTTTTACAATGAAAGACACGTATTGCCTAAGAATAATGCGTTACAACTTGTTAAATAACCAAATAATATGTTTATTACTGTACCTAAATATACCATACAACCGTACTTAACACAGAGAACCGTATTCACAAATGCATTGAACTAGCACAAAGCTCATTTTATATTGGTTGCTGAATTTTCCTAGAAGACCATCCAAATACATTCGACAGGTATCTTTAAATTGTCAATGCAATGAATACTACAGTCAACCAGTGTACCATAAGCCCTATGTTATATGCTGTATGTATACAGCGTTCAGTTCTCATATAAGCCGGCAAATTTATAATAACTATCAATATCACACTATTGCCGCTACCGAACACTTCGTGAGCATTTGGTTGTATAATAATGTTACTCAGGAACAAAAAAATATATTTCCACGTTTCTTTGAACTCGCTATTGCCACGTAGTGTTACTAGCTACGTTACTCGGTGCGAACGCGTTTGGAAAATTCTGTCCTAAGTTCAAGCCACCAAATTGCTGACTTAACGGCTGATTTAACTGTTGATTGCTGACCGGTGCCGAGGGTTGGTTAAAGAATTGCTGACTTTGAAATTGACCTTGTAAAGGCTGCTGCATTGGTTGTTGCATGCCAAACGGTTGTTGAAACTGATTCATTCCTTGAAACTGGTTGAACTGCACACCATTTTGCATGGGCATATTCTGCATACTTTGTTGTATTGGTATATTTTGGCTCATATTGTTGTACTGAGCACTCGGTGTCTGGTATGTCCCAAATGAATAAGATGGTTGACCAAATTGGTTACCTAAATTCGAACCTGGTGCTTGACTGTACAAAGCTAATATACTATCCTTGGTTAGTTTTGATTTCTCCTTTTCCGATGGTGCGGGTTGATTGAAGAAATTTTCCTCCTCTGTTTTCAGGTCTGGTTTTTGTTCCTCAGGTTTGGGTTCTGGTGGTTTCTCCGCAGAGAAGAAGCTGGAGAATATGTCGTCGTTCTTCGATTCTGGTTTAGAGGTATCGAGACCAAGCAAATCTGCTGAACCATTGGATGGCTTAGCTTCTGTTTGGTTTGTTGGAGTGCTACGACCAAGTTTTGGACTTACTGATGATTTTGGTTTGGGTAAACTTGGTATTACGTCCGATTTCTGGAAAAATATTAAAGACAACTTTAAAGCCAAGATATAGAACACTAAAATATAAAAATATGTCTAAAATGACGTGACGGATGTTTAGTTTTACAGGTTCATTCGAAGTAGTGGCCCAAAACAAGTTCATGCAGGAAATTTTACTCTATTTCGATGTTAAAACATCCGTGTAGTCACTTTTGAAGGCAAATCAACAAAACTTAGGGCGCGTTCCCATTATGCCGCGGCGACAGATAGACGTGCAGTGTAAAGTGTCGTGGGAACAAGGTAGGTACAAAATATTTAAATGAAGTTGTTCACACATAGAACAACACAGTTAACTGTCGATCACGACTTTTTTGACGTTACGACAACAGACTGTCGCGACAATAAGAAGAGCTAGAACGACAGTCGTCTGACGATAAATAAAACGTCACAATAAAAATGTGACGACAGATAATCGCAGCTTCAAACGATTCTGTCGTGCAAATGACAATGCGGCTGCCGTGAACCGATAAATTGTCGTTACGGTCTAGTGGGAATAATTAGTCACGACAGTCGTTCAACGATAAAATAAATGTCCACGACACAGCCACGGCATATAGTCGTGATATAGGAACAGGCTAGACGCTACAATCGTCTTTCAATAAATAAAACGTTACGACATAATGGGAACGCGCCCTTACGGAATTTTTCGAATTTTACGAATTTTTCGGAAGTCGAATTTTTGCTCAACAAGTTGTTTTGAAACCGTCAGTGATCCTTAATCATGAGATTCTGCGGCGGTGACTCGATGGAATCAAAAACTATTATGCAGTTTTAAAACTATTATACCAAACTTCTTTTCCATAAGTTCTGGTTAGGAATTTGGATTTGCAAAACCGGGGGAAAACTTTTTCTTCGATGATAACACTATTTTTGTATTCTAGCCCTTAACGACAAAAATGCGAGGTGGCTCGTATTGTGTGGTACGGGCAAGCTGTAAGGGGTGGTTATGGGGGCATGTAAGGGGAAGAATCCCCGTTAGAATTGAGGATGTGTAAGAAAAGAATTACCAGTAGAATAGAATCTCTCAACCTTTATCTGACACTATATATATTAAGAATTACTTGTCGTTATATCTGAATATTCCCAGGCGTGAAACTCATAGTTATTTATCTCGATAATAAAAATACCCTGATGTAACGACAAATGCTTAGACTATGGAAACTAAAGGACATGTTATGTTGACATATATAAATCAGACGTTATATGTATACGATGCATTTCGACGTTGAAAACATAAACATCTTATTGTCTTTGTTTAAATATTGCGTACCGTCTCAAGCTAAAAGAGATAGCATTACATTGATCTGTGTCAAAAACGGGAATCGAAAATACGTAACGTCATCTTAAATGCCAACCGTGTCCATTTACATGACATGACGTGAAGACTACTTGTCTCACTTCGGAGAAATGTCGATTTTTCTGCACAAATCAAAGGCTCTCGGCCAATAGTAGTCAATTGACATTGTATAATCAAACATTTGTATGCTATTTAAAATATGCGAAACATGTTTATACTACACTGTCTCTTGTTACATCTCCTGTTATACCATGTTTTAAGCAAATAAATTTATGATAATAATATTATTATTGATAATATTACTACTTTCATTTATTTCCAAAATTAAATGGAAGTATTAAAGATTCACTTAACTCAGTCACTGATATTAATTCTATACCAATGCATAAATACAAAAAAGCTTACACTATTTGGAAACTGTTTAAAAATTTCTCTATGAAAATATGAACCTTTAGGTTGGAAATGCATAGGAGATCTCCTTTTATTTATATTTCAAAGTTTTCTCTTTTTTATATACTCTCAAATTATATTTTTTCTGTGCAAATACACTTTTCGTAATATTTGAGTATTTATAAACGCAAAACAATAAATTCAAAATTTCATGTGACATTCCCGGATATTCCCATATAACCTAAAATATTCCCAAATGGAATATTGATCTACTTTAATTCAATGTTTTCAGGTCGATAATAGTTAGGGCATCTCCTTTCTTTTATTTTTTTCCATTCTCTAAGGACAAATGCCTTATTCAGCTAATATAATTAAATTCAAAATTAAGAAAATAATACAAAAATAATAATCATATACATATATTGTATATTCTATGATGAGCATGTAATGAACGTAGAGTTAATTGCTGGTGTCGATTTGTCATGTTCGTTTTATTATTAATTTTTATTTGCCTACATTATAGTATTACATATTAAACTAGGGAATTTTGATTTTAGTAGTAGGTTTGAGACTATATGACTTACATTATATTTCTTGTCACTGATGGTGGGCGTAGGTAGCGGGCCTAATCCTGACGTAGTTGTCTTCTTCTTGCGCTTCTGTCTCTCGATCTCCTCGTCTATTTCTTTGTCCCTAAAATATAGTAAAACCATTTACAATCTACTTATGTATGAATATGATAAATAATATTTATGATATTTGAAATGTTGATAATGTAGTCTAAAAAAAATTTTTGATTATATTCAAAAATTATAACAAACTAGTGATGTTACGCTTTAAATCGCAAAGATCTGAGAGGCACTGCCACTGCGCTCGTCACCTTGAGACATAACTTGACAAGTTCCATGTACCTGTAATTTCACCAGCACCCTTATCCTTCATAACCGGAATACAGTAATGCTCACGGTACTGTTTGGCGGCAGAAACAGGTAGGTAGATAGACAGATAAACACTTTATTCGCTTGTATGACACAAATACAGATTGAATACAACATAAATACAAAATTAAACATTTATTGTCATAGAAGTGAAATGGCGCTGACTCAGCGTATGCCATTTATATAGCAGTAGAGCTAATTGTGAAAGAGTTCGTCCTGGGAAGTACTGCCGCCTTAGCAATTTCTGCCGCTAAGAAGTAATGTCAGCAGTGATGGGCGCAGTGGCAGTGCGCCCCAGATCTTTGCGGTTTAAAGAATTGAGAATTATTACGGACAGGCGTGTAGCTTAACCATCAGGCGCACGACTTGTTCGTCCCGTCATTTGATATTATAAAAAATATGCCTAAATTCCCTAAGGTGCTCGTTTTCAGTCAGAACCAACGAGAACTAAACGAGGTACTAAATCTAGAAGTTATTTGCAATGAAAGATCTAATAAACGATTAGGATGGAAATTGTTCAATACAATAACAATGTAATAAAGTGTGAATAGTGCATCTAAAGTAACCTATTCAATATGTAAGTGCATGTGCGGATTTGAATATATATTTGTAACTTTAAGTGAAAATTTCGATTGTGAATATGTTTTAGTGTAATAAATCAAAGTAAAAATGTATATTTAGAAAGGCTACGAAGAAGAGTACTCGGAGATATGAAAAGTAATATTAATATTAAAATTTCCACAAATTCCTAGGTAAGGCAGTAGTTCTCTGAACGAACTCTTTCTCAAGGAGCTCTGCTGCTAAGAAAATTAATAATAAGTTATCGTACTAACCAGTTAACTTTAGGTGGCGGTTGCGGCACCCACTCCTTGGCAATGTACTTCTTGTGCTCATATTTTGCGCGGATGAAAGCTTCGAGGGCGGAGTCGTTCTGCGGCCGACGGAACGAGTCGGGAAGGTTGGCTTCATACACTGCACGCGCGCGGGAGTTACCCATTTGTTGCAGAGACACCTTAAATAACATATTTATTGAGGTATAACATTGAATGATAGTGTGATTGCGATTTTATTATGGCTGTGTGGACTCGAGCCACTGCCAGTTGCCAAGCCACACTAAAGTACATAATTATTTTATATTAGGATGCTATTTCCATGTATAAAAAATGTTTAATTATTTATTTTTTATACATGAAAATATAACCAAATATAAAATAATTAAGTACTTTAGTTTTCATTTAATTTAAATACCTTGGGCACATAGTCACGCAAAACTTATATGACAACATAGACATAGAAAGGGAATGCAAGGCTTTGTCAGTTCGGGGCAATATGCTGGCTCGTAGGTTTGCTCGTTGTACAGCTGATGTCAAAATAACGCTTTTTAAAGCACACTGCCATACATTCTACACAAGTAGACTAGGTCAGTTTTACTCAGATGGCCTACAACTCCCTACGCATTTTGTATAATAATGTGTTCTGGGCTTTGTTCGGGCTTCCTCGCTATTGCAGTGCGTCGGGTTTGTTTGCCGACTCTATTGTAGAGGATTTTTACACAATAATGCAAAAAAAGGTGGCACCCTGCCTTCTCAGAGTGCGAGAGAGCTCAAACAGAGCTTTTAAAATGATAAGTGATAGGTGGGACTCCGATCTGTTTGCTAGGTTTACCGGACTTCACGTCCTGGGTAAACTTAGCCGGTATCATGTAATCATTTCAGTCATTCATTAATTTTATTTTCTTTATTTTTATTCTGTAACTTTTATTTGTAGAATAGATAGCTTGTAAGTGTACTAACAAAATGGACTGTTGTAAATTGTCTCTAATGAATTATTTTTATTTATTTATTTTTTTTATTTAGTATCATTCAAAGTAATATTAAAAAAAAATTAATGGGTTACACCACTTTAGCACTGATAGGCTCAAATACAGTACGGGGCAGCAGTCACAGCATCTTGAAGATGATAGCTACGTTATCATTTCCTAGATTGTCCTTTGATGTTGATGTTGAAAATGAATGTTAATTATGAAATTATAGCGTATGTTATGTGATAAACAACATTGTAGACCTTTTTAAATGCCTCTGTGGCCGAATGGAGGTAGTACTGCCACGTAGAGGTCCCAGGTTCGATTCCCGGGCCGGGAGAAATATTTGTATGGCCTACATTTTTTTCTTTCGTGAGATTGGGTGTAATTTGTGGTCTATGTGTGTGTATGGCACCCGCGACACAGGGTTTCCCTAGTGCGGGGCTATGTTGAATGTGTGTGTGTGCGTTATTTTATTTTTTTTATTACGTTGTCCGAATAAAATAACAAAAAGAAATTAACCTTCGATGTGTCTTTTCTATAATGCTTCTAAGAAAAATGCCGTACAATGATTAAAATACTACGTCTAATAAATATATGTAGAACATTGACCAGGTCAATGATGTAGAATGAAAAAAAATAGTTATATACAAATAACAACCTTATTAACTCCAGAATACGGTAGATGGTAATCGGCGCATTTTTTTTGTCTACAGTTACATTATTTCACGTTCAATTTGACCAGTTTAATTTGAACCGCGATAATAACAGATTACTTCATAGTGAAAGGTACCCTTGTGGATGCGCCACGGTTTACCAATCTAATACTAAATCCGCATATTTCAGTGTATGACGTAAATTGACGACGTAATCACCTATTTTATGATGGCCTAGTATATTTTCACGAAAACTACAATTAAGAAAATAACAATTTCTAATAACCATGATAACGATAAAGCCTGACTCACATAATTTATAACGCGTAGCAAAAAACATTGTTTTCATGCATTATGTAATATCGTCACTTACGACATTATGGGACGTAATATATCGTCGCCTTATTTTCTCAAACTCATGTCTCGTACCTTAAAGCGCAAACTTGCAAAAAAATGGATTGTATATAGTTTGCAGGCTGATTTCACATCACATTTACACGCTATTTCCTTCATATTTACACGCTAGCTTTTACCTATTCTTAAAGTAATGCATTCAAATTAAAACATGCTTGAAAAGAAATAAATAGAAAGTTTTGCTCTTTATAAGATACGAGTTTTAGAAAGTAAGGCGTCGATACGATTTTGATGAAAAGGATTAATAATTCTTTTATTTGTGAAAACAAGTTGTATATGTAGAACTTAACGTAGAGTTAACATGTAACAAAATACCTACAGTTTCACTGTATCCGGCCAAACATATTGATGTTATTTTATACATTTACTCACATGTGCGTGCACATATGGATTTAATAAGTCATTGATTTAAACGCGGTAAATGTTATTTTGTTCAATTTCAAGGATAACAATTGTTAATATGAGTCATCGGAAAGCGTGAAACACTGTTTTGCTGGTAACCTATCACAAAGTCGAAAATTTTTTGTCCGAAATATCGTTTGTTCGAATTTTCATTACACCGAAAACCGAATTATATCGAAACAGTTGTTCTTTCTGGATATGTTGAATGTTTATCGCAAAGACATGATTAAGTTCGGCTAGGTTAGGGTTTAACGGAAAAAACATTTTCCTCTCAAAATTACTTTCGAGGCTATGAAATTTCGACCAAACGTTATTTCTGGTAAATGTCATTTCGGACTACTGATAGGTAACCTGTTTTGCTAGATCAAATGATTTAGGTCATCATCGTTATCAATCCATTAATACGTCCCACTGCTGGGCACGGGTCTCCTTTCAGACGAGGGTTTAGGCCATAGCTGCCGTCCGCTATAACGCGGCTAAGTGACAAACAAATATTTTGAGATATCATAAAAACCATAACCCCGTTTTCAGAATATTGAAATTGTTTAATGATATTTCAGCTTTGCATCGTTAGGGTAAGTTCCGATCCAGGCGGCGTCGTGGTGAATGTGCACTGACCCCAGTCCCTCAGTAGGCCCTCAGTCTGTTTTTAAAAGAGAATTTTGTGCTCTATTTTTTGCTTTATTTAAAACGGTTACTTAACCATTTGTCACTTTTTTCATTCACACCGCGTTTTCGTTAGTGACGGCAGTTAGTCCGCCACACTGGCCCAATGCGGGTTGGGGACTTCACACGTTTTCCGAGGGTAGTGAACCTTCTTCGACGTGCAGGTTTCACCACGATGTTTTTCTTCATCGAAAAGCTCACGGTAAATTTCAAATTACAATTTCGCACATAAATTCCGAGAAACTCAGAGTTGCGAGCCCGAATTCGAACCCACGACCCTCTGTTTGAGAGGCAGTAGGTCAAACCGTTAGGTACCACAGCTTTTTTTTTGTTTTATGGTTTAGGTATTTACTATTGAATAACGGTCTTACAAAAAATATACAATTCACCTAAGTATGTTGTCTTAATTGTCTGTGCTCATTTGTTACACGATAGGACGCACTTTACCTGATCATATAAAATCATAAAAACAGAATTAAATGAAAGTCAAACGAGTTATTTAAGAATAAAATATCTAACTATGCACGTAATTTTTTTTAAAGCACTGCAGAGAACCTGCTAAACTTTGGTTTTCAACTAAAGTAAAATTGCCCAGCGGTTTAACGACACGCAACGCCGCCCGCCGCTTCGTCAGTCGCCATCGAGCGCTTGTCGACGTCCGATCTGAGTCAAATTTTCTTTAAAATAAGAAAATCAATCTTTAAAGTAATATCAATAACGCACACACTCAACATAGCCCCGCACTAGGGAACCCTGGGTCGCGGGTGCCATGGACACACATATAGACAACCACAAATTACACCCAAACTCACGAGAGAAATAATTGTAGGCCATACAACTATTTCTCCCGGCCCGGGAATCGAACCTGGGACCTCTGCGTTACAGTCCGGCATGATAAGCGTTCGGCCACGGAAGCATTTAATAAAATAAATATAGTAAATAAAATAAGTTTCATTGATATTAATTTAAAGTGCGCGGATTGCGGGACGCGAATGGGCGACCGACCCCACACACACCTCAATTAAATATTCCTAAAATCTTGCCTCGCGTTTAAATACCTCGCCATAAATTTGAGGGACTTGTCAACTTATGTAAGTGATGGGACGAACAAGTCGTGCGCCTGATGGTAAACGACACGCCTGTTCATAACAGTTGCAGTGCCACTTAGAGCTTTAAATTGCAAAGATAGTAGGGGCACTGCCACTGCGCCTGTGAACCTCGGTTGACAAGTTCCTTCTGCCTGTAATTTCACCAGCAGCCCTTCAAAACTGGAACACAGTAATGCTCACATTATTGTTTGGCGGCAAAAATAGGTAAGGTGGCAGTACTTCCCTGGATGAACTCTTTCACACAGAGCTCTACTGGTACTAAACTAAAAGGGTGACGGGCGCAGTGGCAGTGCCCACAGATATTTGCGATTTAAAGCTCTAAGTCACGCTGCAAGTGTTATGGATTGGCGTGTCGCTTACCATCAGACGCACGACTTGTTCGTTCCGTCAAAATGCTGACTAAAGCCTTAACAAGGCATTGTGGCTTGAACAAGCTCATGTCAAATATTGGACAGAGACAAAATAGAGGCTGTAAATTCTGCCACGAGGCATCTCCTTACCCAATGCTACCCTCTGATCATCGAATATATATATATAACCAGAAATAAAGACAAAATAAGGGCCATGTATCCCTGGCAACTCATCAGGTAAATGGGCCTTATATCACTTTTAAATATCAACTCTCGTTTGAGCTGAAATCACAAATGAGAAAGCTGAAATAGTACAGCGCCAACAATTGACCTATGTGTACTTCTCCGTATATTCCAAAAATATTCTGTATTTATTGTAATAAAGATAATATCTCTAACAATAGGGGCTGTTCCATTCGGTGGTGTGGGAAAAACGGCAAAACATCTATTACAAAACAAACGAAATCACATTTCATCGGTAATTAAATATTAAATAATCTCATTTCAATTTTCGTCCATTATAGCAAAGCTTAAGTTAAACTGGTTGGTTTGAAGTGAAACAATTGACGTCCCGATTGTTTCGAATTCGCACTGGTCAATCGAAACGCAGTTGTCACAGTAATGATATGGCAGAATAGTTTTCAAACAAATTAAATGACATTTCGTCTCTATTTCTGGTTATATACTCAATGTTTCACACTAACAACGCCCCTAAAGCATCAGGTATGAACGAACTTCTAAAGAGACGGCGTGCACTAACCACTTGTTCTGGCGTCCAGGAATCGAGATTGACACTCTTGACCTTGGAGATATGCACGCCCAGGTTGCGGTGGATGCCAGCGCAGCGGATGCAGAGGAAGATGCCCAGGTTCCATGACGCCCAACGTGGACCTGCAAATGTTTGTGGGTTTAGAAGTAAATATTTAATTAAGAAATAAAAAGTTAGCACTATTATTGTTAAGACGCTAAAACATAGCTACGATATTATCTTCTACAAAAGGGCGACGAACTCCTCCAAACCTGTTTTCTATTAATTAAAATAAAGCATTATTAATTACTTGAATGGTTCTAGAAATAATTTTAGACTGACAAATATTTAACTAAATGTTTTTTTTTTTCAATTATAAACACATTCTAGTAGCAGTAAAACTTCTGTGAAGAAATAAGTACATCCCTGGACGAGAGCACACTACTGCCACCTTTCTTATTTCGGTCGCCAAGCATTAATGTGAGCTTTATTGCGTTTCGGTTTTGAAGGGTAAGCAAGAGTGCTGGTGAAATTATTTTCTTATAATATCAAGTGACGGGACGAGCAAGTCGTGTGCTTGCAGGTAAGCTACGCGCCTGTCTATAACAGTTGCAGTGCCACTCAGAGCTTCAAATCGCAAAGATCTGAGGAGCACTGCCACTGCGCCTGTCACCCTGAGAATACTATTTTAAAATATATTATTATGATTTGGGTCATTATTCCCGAAAAACAGCGAGATAATCAGAAAACTAAAGAGCACACAATATGAAAAGACCAAATGGTGCAGGCGCTCGAATGGAAATCAAATCCTCCATAATTTCGATTAACATCCAACCCAGGAACCTTCTACATAGTAAACGAGCATTAGAAGATTACATATCATTAGAAGGTTACTAGAAGATCACTGCCTTTTACAATTTAACAAATTGTACAATTATTAATATAAAGGTTGAACAGAGAACTAAGAAAATTGAATTCGATCTGGCTGGTTTCGAACCAGCGCCTTCAGCATACCGTGACACTTTCCCATCTAAGCTATGGAACGAACCAGCTGATCTTACGTTTTCTTGTTCTATATGCTTATTGCAGATCTTTGTTTTTAATTATTAACGACGACGGCGACGACGCAAGAGTAATTTAATTTCACTTTCATTTTTCAACCATTACTGTTCCACTGCAAGGTAAAAGCCTCCCTTCCCTTTTTCCACTATTCGCGATTTAACGCCGCTACAGGCCTAGACCTCATATACGCCGTCCAATTCGTCACGCCGTCTCGTTCTGAGTCTAAGAGTAGCATCGCGTGAGTACCCATATATGGCATCCATTGTAAGAGTGCTTCTTAACAATGTATTCAAGAGTAATATGATGATACAATATTTACTATATTATTTAGTACGCAATGAAGAAATTCCGCTAGACGTAATGTAATGAATTTATAAACATTGTCGATTTTAAAAACATTTTTTATTGTCAAAATAATAAACATTACAATGTGTAGTATTGTTGACAGAAAGATGCAAGTGACATTAATGCCTGTTTGATGATATACACACCACACATAGTATACACCCTAACTCACAAGTAGAAATACATATATAATAATAAAAACATATATATACAAATATTTCTCGCAGCCTGGGAATCGAACTCAGCACTTCTGCAGTTTAGCATGACCGCTCGGCTATGGAAGAAGTTTAAATTTACACAAAATTATCTCTGGGGCACTACTCAGGATAATGAGACCTTAGAAAAGTTTTCTACCTAAAACTGTCCTGTCGAACCCGTGACCTCCACATCTAGAGCCACTGTGCTAATCACTGAACCACGAAGGCTGTCAGTTATGATTAGTCGAATTTTGTCAAGGATTTACCTAATTTATTACATTTGTACTGAATTGATATTCAATTATTTTTTGTGAGATATCTCCACTAGTTTGTTATAATTATTGATACAAAGATCGAAAACTTAGAAAAAAATTCCTTCAATCCGGACGGATTCGAACCGACGTCTCCTAGCATACAGCGCCAGATGCTATGATAACTAAGCATTGCTTAGGAATATAAAATAGGATTTTTTCTAAGTGTTAGATCTTTGTATTAATAATTATAACAAAGTAGTGGAGAAATTTCACAAAAAATCTTTGTATTAATACATAATTATAAATATACCTATTCATACAATTGGTACAATTATGCACAGCATACCTTAATTGATGATCGCTCTTTTTTTTGCCTAGGTTAAATATAATAAAAATGTATAATCTTGCATCAGCTAGAAGATATAAACTATTAAGTATTATACATGATACAAGATAACACTGTTAACACAAAATTTGATAGTTTATTTATTCATAGATGAAAAGACTTTTTCTGTTACTTTTACATTACAGTTTTTAAATTGATAGTCTGTCTTATAGTTTGTTAACTTTTCATAGCACTGATTCACTCTTTGTTAACAAGTTGTCAAGTTTGTTTTTTAAGGCTTTGACAGAAACTGCAGATCCATATCTTCCAGTAGTATGTGCCAATTGTGGACCACGGTTGCTGAAGAAGTTAGTGCAGAAAGTATCTTGGTGGGACCACCACTTCAAAAGATATACAAGGGATTGAAGATTTTTTTCATGAATACATACATCAATGTATAAAACTTTGCTACAGTATAGTTTTTGTTTCATATTTAAGACAAAACATCTGATAATCACCGTTTGCTATGTATAACAAGTTATATATATTATACATAATGTGGTACACATTATGTACATTATATATTATGCGCAGTATACTTTTATTGATGACCTGTATTACATAATTATGAGTTTTACGATGTCCTCTACTAGTACACACTTTAATTAAGGAAAAACCTACTGAATAGTATGAATTGCAATACAAGGTAAGACTCATTCCCAAGTACGTAAGCAAAGGGTATTTGCTATATTAAAAGAGTTTTAACATAAATGCTTTAAGAAAATTCATAAAATGACTGATTGGTAGCCTTGGTGTCCTAGCACTGTGGGCACTATACTTAGTTTTTTAGGATTAGAAAAAACATAAGTAGTAAAACAAAGAAGCAGTGCTTATTATTTTCCTTAAATGGCGGTTACTAGATGTGGACCAGTGTGAGTTGTCATGAGATAATATAAAAATTATGGCGATGATGCCTGTCAGTTGTGTAGAACTCAAAAATTATAAATATTTATTATTAAAACAGGAAAAATATATTATAAAAATATATATTTACTCTAAACTTCATTTTTTATTAAACGACTTCAAAAATAGGACCACTCAGTAGTGGTCCCATTTAAATTTGAAGAAAATATTCCACCTCTGAGGGTGGCAAACTAAGGGATCAATGACTTTTGAAGTCAGTTTTTTTAGTAATTTTTTTTTTTTTTTCATTATTAGTTTTACGGAATCAGAATAAGGCTCAACTGTACATTACCATAGCACGAGTTGAGAGTTGAAATTAATATGGTGAATAGATTACATAGTTAGCAGTCTAATCCTAAAATATTAGCTTTAGGAAACTCGTAGTTTTGATAATAAAAATTATTGAAATATTCGAAAATAAGTGATAGGAAACGGGTTTTGTAGGTTAGGAAGGCACAGCGTTTGGTTGTTGCAGTATTTTTTTGCGTTATTTCAAAAATTTTTCACAGTATTGAATTAAACAGCACAAATTAATACGTAATTGTAAATTTAACATAGAAATTTACGATAATTAGTATGTAAGCTTTTATTTTTGAACAATTATTTTTTGTTGCAAAAAAATAACGAAACGTGAAAAGAACGCCATGGTGTTTGTTGTTGTTTACTGTTTGATGTATGCATCAATTAGGATTTTGCGTTTTTGCCTGGTTTTAAGTTAAATTTAG
>NW_020653333.1:1233541-1317602 GCF_003589595.1 Hyposmocoma kahamanoa
GGGGGGGGGGTTTTAACCCGCTCTATGGTGCGAAAACATGATTTTTTTGAGGTTATTTTTTTCGAATTTTCAAAAATTAATATCTCGAAAGCTATTAACTTCCTAACTTTGAAACTTTGCACGAAGGGTCCCCTTCCCTCCCCCCGAAACTATTAACTTCCTAACTTTGAAACTTTGCACGAAGGGTCCCCTTCCCTCCCCCCCTTCCCCCCACCCCCCTCCCTCCCCTCAAATCGTGCGATGGTAATGTACAGTCCTTCCCAGAATAAATCCATCAAGCCAAAACATCAACAATTTTTTTTTTCATATTGTTTTCTTCAAAACAAATAATAACGCACATAATAATAATAATAAACTCAAATCTTGCAAAAAAAAACAGCAGCACTTTTGTAATCAGACCTAATCGAACTTGTCTGAATTCCATCTGGTGACCTCCAGCTGAGCGCCATTAGGCCAAGGCGGTCTCACCAATTGGTTTATTATGCAGAGGTTATTGACTTCATTATCAGAACTAGACAACTCAATGCGTGGAAGGCAATCGTAAATTAGACTTCGAACGATAACGAGTTCATATTGAGTTTACATGAATACTTCATCAATTAATTCGTACTTTTGACTCGTGTCGAACAATCCTTGAAAAAATTAATTTGCACGCTTTAAATTTCAAATGAAGTCTGTAATATGCGATCTGTATGCTGTATTAGTCACTCTTTTCACTAGAAATGCAAATGACCAACGAATTTTGCGAATGAAAAAAGAAAAATCAACTTACCCTTCGCGTCACAATCCACACAATATTTATTGTCTTCATCCTTCAGCATTTGCATCAATATGTTCTGACATCGATCCTGGATCTGTTTGGCTCGATCCTTTTCACTTTTAGAAGTCATCTCTGTGAATAATTTGCAGTGAACTTTGGAAAATTCAGTAAAAATGGGTGGAATGCTTGTTTGTTGAGGAGGACAGAAACCATAGAGCAGAGAAAAGTGACTAGAGTGACAGCCGATTGACGATTTGATGAAGTTTTTTTTATTAATAATTTTGGCTTGGATATAAGTCTTTTGAGCCATGTCTTCGTAAGAGGATAAGCAATTTGAGGCGACGACGTGCTTGGATTGACACGAGATTCCTTAGAACGGGCCGATACGGGTATTTTAGTTCGAGATTCGTATAATTTCGCGTTTTAATCTTCGATTAAGGCACAATAGCACTATCCCATTCCACTTTAAACTAGATTTCACAAAATAATTGAAAGTCAAAATAAAAACGACACTTTTCCCTCCAAAAGGCCCAGAATGAATCTTGATGAGGTGTAGTTTGTCAAAGGTTTTAGAACTGCAACAATTTTTTTTGAAATCCGGTGAATGATGATTATGTTCTATAAAAAACCCAAAACAGGTTGATGTTGCAGTAGCAATTTAATTTTTCTGGTTGTCTTTGTCTATCTATGTAAAATCTTCCTATCGTCATCTCTTTCGTACAAGTCTGTATTTCTGAACATAAAACTTAAGCTAAATGAACACGTTTAATTGAGGCAATCTATCTCACCACGCACCGCTCTACATGTCTGGGTTGAAAAACCCTGACGTTGCTTGGCGAAATCGTCGCGCAAAACGACGAAGCCATAGATACAAAAGTTGAAGTTGAGTACGTCAACGTCAATCAAATGGCCAAATTCGATTCATTATAAAATTTCTTTGTTTTTATTGCTATCAATACTATAAAGTTGAAGTTGACGAAGAAAATTACGATTTTATTTAACATGTTATTGTAGATAAATCTGTGTAGTGTAATTTTTCGACCATATTCGATGTAGATAGGCTTTGTAAATAAAAATAAATGATCATGTTTTAATTCCTTATAAATTTTTGTATTCAACGATGGGTAATCAACTTGTGGGTGTTGCTCCGTCGCAAATCTATCCCGTAGAGCATTACCTGAGCGACCATGTCGACTTATCGTTTGATCAGAGGTGAGACAAAACATAATTAAAGTGTCTGTGACCTTTCAATAGGCATTTGTTATTGCTATGTCTACTAAATTTATTTGCGAATGGCAAATTTTATTATTCAGATGTCATCTACTTTCGTTTTGAATATCCTGTACCAGCAGTGAGAGAGTATTTGGTTTGATACAAAGAAATAAACAGTATTTTAGGACACTGTCTCTGTGAAGTAGGATATGGGTTCCATCTATAGAGAGAGAGTGTAAAGCTTTTGTCAACCAAGTGAACTCCAACTCTTATTATTGTATATATAAGCCTTTTAGGTCTGCAACTTTAAAATTCATTATGTAAGCTTGTTTTCTCTAACAAGGTAATCATAATAATGTGTTTATTTCTCCACAAAAATATGTACAAGGTTCTCAGTAATGTAAGATACAGGTAACTAACATTTTTTAGGAACCCACTGGAACCTATAAAATTGACTTATCGGAAAACTTGACTTGGCACCACCAATAAATAAAAGGAAGAAGTTTAATGTATAGAATTATTCAAACTTACTGTGTGTGTACCTTATCTAACCAAGTGGACAACAGAATAACCAGTGTACAGACTAGGCCATCATCATCACTCTTTTTTGCCACACTTTAATCACTCATGATGACGTGCCCATAGAAGACTAAATAGCATGCAGAATAGGCACCACAACACCTGAGTTATATAAACCAGGCCATATTACTATGTTTAGTAGTAGTATGCTAGGCTTTGTATAGACGTGGCAAACGCGCCTGTTTGCGAAAGGCTCACGAGCTGTACACATGCATTAACTTGTGCAATCTATTTGCGAGTTGTTTGCACGTCCCTTGCGCGCCACATATCCTTGCTTGTCTACCGATGCGCACTGAGCGGCATGCCTGCAGCATACTCATCAGGTTAGTATGCACCCCTAGAAGATTAAGGTCTTAATTCTGTCTTTATGTCTTGCAGTTTGGGTTCAACCCGGTTCCTCAAAGTGGCCCGTGCAAAGTCCAGGGAAGGCCTCATAGTGGTCAAAGTATTTGCAGTCCATGATCCTTCCTTACCTCTGGCGGAACACAAAGAAAGGATCTTGAAGATTAAGGAACAATTGGCTTCAACATTTAATTGCTTGCCCTTTCAGAGAGTTATTGTGAGTTGAATTTTTTACACTTATGCAAAATAAAAAAAATTAAATAATGACTTGCATATACATGTTATTGCACAGATAATTGAGCATATTTATGAGGACAGATTTAGGGACATTTATCTTTTAATTTTTCTAATAGTTGGTTCTTAAAGTTTGTAATTCAAGATTATAAATCAAATTTTTAAATTTGATTTAAAATTTGCAATTTTGCTTGCTGTAAAATTTGCAAATAAATAAATAAAATATACATTAATAACAATGCTTTGTCAATATTTATCTCAGTGTTTAACATTTGTTTTAAATCAAGTATTTGACCACCATTGTTTTAGATTTACGCAAGCCAGATATTCAATTTGTTTTTTCATAACTCATTTATATATGAAAACACATGTTGTATAGAAGTTAACAAAATAAGCATAGTTTCACTTTGTCTGGCCAAATATTAGGAATACATACACATTGACGATATACTACACACATGCACTTCAATGAACTAAGCGTAGCATGTTTTTTTGAAATACCATAGAGATGTGGACAAATGCATGTAATGAAATAAGTTATTTGGATAATGTGAAAGATAATAATTGTAAAGAAAAAAGTTATAGTAATATTTGAATAACATCAAAATATATAATGTCAAAAATTATAAGACAATGAATTTAGGAATTTATTATTTAAAAATTAAACTATTGAAATTAAAGTTTGTACTCTGAAACTACTGGCTATATTTAACATATATGTATATATTTACAGCTTTTTTTTTGTATATATATATTTTCAGCTTATTGAAGCACAATGTCCCTAGGGGCCACAGTCAATGCTTCCACGTCGCTAGGAGCTTAGGGTTGCCACATTATTATTTTAGTTGGATCTAAAGGTCGTAAACATAATTTGAAAAAAAAACGGAAATTCTTTAATGAAAGGCGCGTGTGTCCACGCTATGCAACTGCGGTGGGCGTGGACATATATAAGCCGTGTTGCTACTTACTACTTACTTTGTAGTTACGAAAGCTGGCAGTTATTCCTGCCAAAAAAAGTTTCAACTATTCAAAGGGGAAATTTTGCCAATCGTCTTGTCGTGACGTATCAGAGCCCTTATCGAAATGTTCTAGCTTTCATTAGAAGAATTCTTCTTGAAATTTTATGTAGTAGGCATATTTAGTATATTATTTCCCTTATTGATATGTTGGTTGAGATTTTATTGATTGATGTAATTGATCACAGACTAATTAATACTTCTTATTGTATCAATGACTTACACTTTAATGCTTGCCATCGTGGTGAAAGGTTTTGCCAATCGACGTAAGGTACTTATTGTTGCATAGGCTGCGCCATATATATGTGTAGGTACGGAATGGTACGACGGGGACAATTTATAGATACATTTCCCTTATTAATTCAAACTCATTAGTGATACAAACTACCTCAAATAAATAATGTATTTATTTAATCTTTGGCAAAGTCGTTTATTTCTTTACATATTCACATTGCCGTGCGACACGAGATGCGGCGCTTTGATGTTGATTCTCTTGCTAGTTTCATGGTTTATATGTAATTTTATTTCTCCTGCAGCTCACTGACAAGGCTGGTCTGCTCATGCGTGAGTATTGCAAATGCAGCGTGTACGATCGTATGTCCACACGGCCGTTCCTCACAATTCTCGAGAAGAAATGGATCACGTTTCAAGTGTTATATGCATTGCATCGCATGCATAAACTCGGCATATGCCATGGGGATATTAAGGTAGGGTTTTAGTGTTTTGCTTGTTTTTTCTGTATACATTTTTTAAATTATTTATTTAAGTAGCGACTATGACCCATGGAATATGTACCTCATATTATTCCATGTAACATAATATAAAAAATACTAAATAACTAATTTAGACGAATTGTACTTGTCGGCGACTTGTTGCTCAACGTAGTGTCTGGTAACCGACCTCGGAATCGGTATACGACATCGTCTCATACGTCTGGTATACGACACCGTTCGCTCAAAAACTCCTCGTTCATGAAGGTCAACAGATAACCTGTCGGCACTCTTACCATCAACGAATTAAAATTTACGTTGTGGCGGAACTCCAACCGCACGACCCTCTGGTGTATTTGGCTTTACGTAGTAATGCAGTCGTGACAGACACATATTAATTGATTTAAAAAGAGGCTCAATACACAAAAGGAGAGCCTTTTGTTCATGTGTTGTCTGGAAGAGCTCGCTTTCAGCGATAAGGGCACCTTTGCCCACATTAATTCTAAGTTGTCTATATACTGTTTTTGTTTTTTTTTTGTGTTGGAGCAATTAAATGTATTAACTATCTATCTATCTTTGCTTGTATTTAACGGGGCCTTCTTGAACAATTATGTGGCCCTATATCACAAATGTTACTGGAATTATCGCGTAACATACGTCCTTCTTTTTTGATGTCGGTTAAAAATTAAATTAAATTAATCAATTTGTTTGTTTTCACAATGCCAAGTCATAATTTAATTACATTTACAGCTGGAAAACATAATGGTAACTTCATGGCTGTGGGTGCTTCTCACAGACATAGCTTCATTTAAGCCAACCTTCTTGCCCGACGACAATCCAGCGGACTTCAGCTATTTCTTTGACACGTCGCGACGGAGATTATGCTACGTCGCACCTGAGCGCTTTGTTCGGGCGCCTGACCCATCCAATCGACCCATTGTAAGTATCTGGCACACAATATTAGCTTCTTGTGCATTGTATCCCTGCTTCCACTATATCAATAGGCGAAAATGCACCTAATTAAGTAGACTATAGGTACTTATTTCTTTGTATTTATTGCCATATCAAAATAAGCAAAAAATCCACAATAGTCGATTTAAGTTTTCTGTATTAATAATTTGTAAATTGTTTGTTGGCTGCGCGGTCCACTTATAAAGAAATATCGTCTCTTACCTCTCTCTATTTACCTTTAAACAGACGACATGTACCAGAAAATATAGTTCTAAATAACATAATAAACAATGGAAAGATCCTTGTGATTTCCAGTTCAGAATGTTTCTTAGATGTAACAATAACTGCCTACCATAGAGATATGGCCCCCACATTATTATTATAAGCCTGTGACTCAATGCAAAGGCTTCCTCCATGGCCGAACGGTTACCATGCTAGACTGCCACGCAGATGTCACGGGCTCAATTCCCAGGCCGAGAGAAATATTTGTATGGCCTACATTCATTTCATTTATTTCACTCGTGAGTTTGGGTGTGTGTCCATCGCACCAGTGATACAGGGTTTCTCTAGTGCGGGGCTAAGAGTGTGTGCGCGTTATTATTATCCCCCATTCTTTTTCTATTGATTCCGGTTTTGGACTGTATCTGGCCAGTCCTTTAAAAAGGAGTCTGATTCAACCTGCCAGAGCACAGCACAGGAATTCAGAATTAGGATCCAATGTAGATAGATGGTTATATTGCAAGTACTATGAAACAATATTTTCAGAGTGATGACAAGTCTGGAGGCTTGTTGCTGAGTGAATCACCATGCAAGGTTGGCGAGCTTGTGCCTAGTATGGACATATTTTCCGCAGGGTAAGTTTTCTACACATACTTTTTTAAAATTCTGCACACCAAACCCCTTGCGGTGTTGCGATCTATTTCTTTTGACAAATTAATGAATGATATAAATGAATGATTTGAGTTATTATGTTTATTTGCCTGAAACTTTTTTTTTAAATCAAGTGACAGGACGACCAAGTAGTACTCTCATTGATAAGTGATACTGCAGTGCCACTCTAGAGTTTTAAATCGCAAAGATCTGAGTGATACTGCCACTGCGTCCGCCACTCTGAGACATGAAGTTGACAAGTACCAAGTACCTATAATGTCACCAGCATCCTTCGAAAATCGCAACACAGTCATGTTGGTAGTACTTCCATTAATGTAATGATTTATAAAACTTGACACGTTCGATGTTGCCGCTTGATAATTACCTAGTAACATGGAGTATCATTTCATACAAATCAAACTTGGTTTAATATAAAAATTAGAAATAAACTTATTTAAAACTGTAGATGGCGGCACTTCGATAAAATAAAAAAATATAAAGTAATGAATCTCGAAAATTTGAGGTATATCATACGGAATAAGAAATATAAAATACAAAAAAGACTACTTGAAAAGTTCGTGGAATTACATCTATTTGCCACGTTTTATTGGCATCGGTTACCGGAATGTACGCGAAACCGGATTCATTTCCTAATTTGTCACCTTTAGATAAGGAATATTTTCTTTAAATTTAAATGGGACCAATACCGAGGCACCATCGTTCCAACAAAAAGTTGAATAATTATTAAAATGAAAAGAAGAATCATTAAAATCGGTTCACAAATGCCCAAGTTATCGCGGAACATACATACAAAAAGAAATATAGACGAATTAAGAACCTCCTCCTTTTTTTGAAGTTGGTTAAAAAAGAAATACAAAACTATGAAAATTGGTGAAACAAGTAAACTGTCGTTGAAGAGATAACCAATCGAAGGTTTCTCAATGGTGTACATTTTTTTTTGTTAGTTTGCAGTAAATTGTACGGCATTTCTTTGAATTTATTCTAACGTTTTAGTTTAAAATATTAAAAGTTAACTATTTTGCGATTTCATTATATGTTATTGTATATTTTATAATCAACGCCTAAACAAGAGCAATAATGGCTGCTATCTGTTGGCCTTTTCGAATAATACGCGAGTTTACTTAGTACCATCTATTGATTAGCGTTAGAAATCAAAATAAGCGTCCGAATAAACGGAGTTACGAGTGCGACATTGCTTTGTATGAGATTGGGTATCTGTACTATGTTATAGTATTATGTTATCTATGCTAGTAGCGGCCTCTACAACAATCTGATGAATTAATGTTAACACCATCTATCTGTTAGAAAATAACAAGTCAGTGTGACGTTCCATTTAAAATCAATAACTATCACAACGAGATTATAAATTAAAACCACCGTTTGTAGTTTACTTCGTGAACGTCATCCTAACGTCACTTCAACATAATATAATATAATCTATTCCACTTTATATCTAATCGACTTTTGTATTTTCTACTTTTTCTTTCATAACTTTGGACGATCATTTTTATCCATATTTTTTAAATATAATTTCGTAATATGAAGGTTCTATTCGCTCCGATAAAAATATTTAATCTCTGACAGATGCGCCCTTCTAGAACTTTGGAATGATGGCACACCAGCACTTGACCTCCCTGGGCTGCTTGCCTTCCGCAATGGGGAAGACCGACCATCGACTATGACCCTTCCAGAGGGCAGCGACCCTCTGTTGAAAAACCTTCTACATTCTATGACAGAACGGAATCCCAAAGACAGACGGAGTGCAGAGTTGTACCTCGATGAAGCTAGAGAGAAGTAAGTAGACATCATTATATTTTTTATTTATAATGTGAAACAGACACGTGTGTACAACAAGGGCAAAACGTCCGGATAATAAATAGGTGTACAAAGTAGTTATGTGTTATGTTAGTTAGTTCTGCTTCCGCAACTGTGGAAGCTCCGCACTTTTTCTCACTTCTGTTTACGTTTCTGCTTCTGAAACTTTTGTAACGGAATTTAATCGTCGGAAGTGTTTACAAGGTTCGCGACTGATGAGACGTGCGCGAGTATTGCTTGTTGATGGGACGCGCTTTATTACCCCGCACTAGGCAAACCCTGTGTCGCGGGTGCCATGGACACACACATAGACAACCACAAATTACACCAATCTCACGAAAGCGGTTTGGGTGTAATTTGTTATCTATTTCTGAATTTCTGAAGTTATACTCACATTAACTTAGTTAACTGCCTCCATGGCCAAACTGTTACCATGCTGGACTGCCACACAGAGGTCCCGGGTTCGATTCCCGGGCCGGGAGAAATATTTGTATGGCCTACATTTAATGCTCTTGTGAGTTTGGGTGTAATTTGTAGTTGTCTATGTGTATGTCCATGGAAAAAAAAACATTTTATGCACAAAGAAAATTCCTTCGACATATCCAGAAAATTTAAACTGATAAACTTAAAATAAATTTATATTTCAGACTGTTCCCTGAATACTTCTACTCATTCCTCCAGTCGTACATGTTAATATTTTCTGCCCAGCCTATATTACCGCCAGACGAAAAAATTCTCCGCATACACCAGGACATAAAGAATATCATCAAAATATTTACTCAACCATCTGATGCCAAAAACTATCAAGATTTAGTAGAGGAGACCACAGATAATCAAAATATAACCATAGACAATTTAAAAGACGGCTTCAAAGTTTTACCGGTTAATACCATAGACTATGCGGAAGATTTTGAAAAAGCACCTGAGAGACAGGACTTGGGACCCGATAGCGAAGGTCTGATACTGATTACGTCACTGGTGACGTCATGTATAAGAGGATTACATCATTGCACGTCGAAGTTGTACAGTTTGGAGATTTTGCAGTTGTTATGCGAGAATTCTAGCTCGGAAACAATTTTGGATCGGATCTTGCCTTATATTGTAAGTGTGATTCTTTAATTATACCTAGAAATAGATGTTTACATAACAGTCTCACTGTTTAAGGTATTCCACGCCTTAGGTAGCTCTTTGAGGGAGGATAATTTGTTTTCGTTCTGGAGCCCTATTCCCGTGCGACATATTGTTTATTCTTTATAGATGTCGCCCATTAAACTTAGGAAACAGACTTACTAAAGTCAGTGTATAACTTTTGTGGCGCCATCTATTACCATACTCTTGAACTACTTTGTGGTAGTATGTGTTAGTAGTGTTACTATTTTAGTAACAGTAGAGCTCCTTGTGAAAGAATTCATCACCTTACCTATTTTTGCTTCCAAGTAGTAATGTCAGCAGTTTGTGTTCCGGTTTTGAAGGGTAAGGGTGCTGGTGAAATTACAGGCACATGGGACTTGTCAACTTACGTCTCAGGGTGATGGACGATGTGCCAGTGCCTCTCAGATCTTTGCGATTGTGTTAGTGGTACTGCCACTGTTATGGACAGGCGTGTAGATTACCATCAGTCGCACGACTTGTTCGTCCCGTCACTTTATATTATTATGTTGAAAACACTGAAAGAACAGATATTTAATCAGATTTCATAAAATGACTGTAAATCGATAACGACGCATTATCGTATTTTTTTTTTTTTTCAATGAAATTAAAATAATTAGTCAACATTCAACAAAAATTAATGCCAATTTACTATTTCATAGTAACTCTCTACGGCCTTGAATTTACACTGCACCTTTCGGTTACATCCTGTGTAATGACTGAACTATAATAAACATAATAAAAATATTCCATGTCTTAGATACACCTGTCCCATGACTCAGTGTCTCGAGTCCGGGCCGCCGCGGTCCACACAGCAGCTCGGTGTGTTGCTATGGTCCGAAACCTGCCCAAAGCAGACTGCAATGTCTTCCCTGAATACATCTTACCAGAACTCGCGTTGTGTGCTACGGACCCAGCCGTTACCGTGCGAATAGCAACTGCTAATAATATTGGTAAGTCACATCTAAGCAGCCGGAAATGGCACTATGGTTACAAACCTGTTCAAAACGACAATAGCAAAATATTTTCCAGAATATACTACTTAATAGTCCGAAGCGGCCCAATGGCCTAAAACCGACAGTTACATAAATATACAATCTAACTAAACGCGGTTTATATTATAACATATTATGATATTATGATTATATGTTATGACATATTACAATTTATTCCACTAAAGTGGCCCAAAAAGATGACTCATCACTTCTTTATTTGCAGCCAAACTAGCCGAGACAGCGGTTCGTTTCCTTGACCAGACGCAGAACATGGTAGACAAAGAAGCTGCTAACATTAACTATGAGACTGAACTATCCGCTCTGCATGAAATGGTAAAAATATTAATGAAAAACTCTTATTTGAAATAAATAAATATTAGACAAAATCACGTACGTTGCTCTGATCCCAAAGTAAGTAAGTAAAGCACTTGTGTTATGGAAATCGGAAACAACGACGAAACCATAAACACCCGGCATTATACTAAGCGGCATCTCACGGTCTGTGGTTTTATTGACCACTTTGCACGAGCCGTACCTGCTAAGCACAGGAAAAGACTCGTCTGTGGTAACGCAGACGCGTCTGTAGCGGTGCCGTTATGACGTTATAATTATTTAGTCATTAATATGAAAAAGGCGGAGCCTGTGTGTGGCTGCGTAATCGGTTGTGCGAGGAAATCTGTAAAGTGACCGTAAGAGGCCGCCTTAAGACACCTAGAATAGAATCAGTGAATTGCAAATTATGAATGCCAAATATTGCTTGCAAAGTAATGGTGGCGGCCAGCAACGTCTTTCCGTTATCAAGGATACTTCCTGATGTCTTTATTTTATTATTATTTCCTACTCACTTTCAGGTTCGTTCGACGGTGTACCATTTATTAACAGACTCCCAAGCTGTAGTTAAAAGAGCTCTAGTTGAAAATGGTATCACGAAGCTATGTATCTTCTTTGGGAAACAAAAAGGTAAGTGAGATTTATTTCTAATAATAATAATAAAAATAATAATAAATTAATCTTTTAGGCCTTGGGAGAGGCGAGAGTTTAAAATAAATACGATAATAATAATAATAATATGCATTTATTTCGGACCTGAACCCATATATAATTAGTAACAGACTTACTGTATATGTATTACTGTATATATGTGTATATTATGTTTATTTAGTTATATTTAAATTTATTTGGCAGCCCAATTAGAGGGCACCGACCCGAATGCTATTTAAAAAAATATTTTTCATTCAGTTGTAGCCTTGCTCTTCGTGCGGAAGTTTTTATTTTCTAACATACCCGGTCTTAGAGGATGGAAAAAAATAAAAGACATAGTCTAAGTACCCGGTACATATACTGAATACTGCAGAGAGACCGTCATATTAAAATCGTCTTTTAAATTTAGTGACAGTTTATAAATTCATAGTTCAATATTGTGGTAATAGATGGCGCTAAATGGTACTTTGAGAATCGTTCAAAGTTGATACGATGTGTATGAATGTCTACTAAATACTATTTAAGGTCATTCATTTGACTGCCAGTCAACCCGTGACCATGGAGCGTGCAATCGCTTCGAAATATCGGGAAAATAAAAAGAAGTCATACCGTGGTAAGAAACCTGATATTAGTGATAATCATTTATTTAAATACAGTTTTATTTTGACAATTGAATCGCAGCTGTTGACTGTAGATTTAATATTCTAATATTGAGTGACCTTAAAATAGTAATTTTTTGTATATGAAATTTGGTATCGTAGTTTTGCGAGCGCCACCTCTTGAAAATATAGGAAACTAAAGTCAAACAAACGACCATTAGCTACAATAACGTAGTAAATTTTAGGTAAAGTTTATGGCCACTTAACTATCTTATCTTTCTTATCCAATCGTAAAAAGCCTGCTGTAGTTCTATATAACAGAGCGTTCATTAAGGACGCTAAATATTTCTTGTATATCAAAATGACGAATCTCTTGTACAACTTGGCCTTTAAACGGGTCTACAGACCGAACCCCCGACCCGGGCGGGATGATGTCCGCGGCCTTGTTTCTAGAATAATGTCATAGGATTAGATTAGAAATAAGGCCAACACCAAGCTGGGCTGTGTCGCCGGGTCGGCGGATTCGGTCTGTAAATCCCTTAACGTACAAAGTTTCAACTCCAGGCGGCGCCACTTGTCTACAGCGCTGTCCAGTATCTTTACAACACATTCCTGTTCCTTAAATATTAAATAGAAACAAAATAGCTTCATACTGACTGACGCTACCTAATGAAACTATGTAACGAACTTAATGGACACAATTTGATGTGTACAATGTATGTTCATCCGTATTCTAAACGAGAAAGAAAGAGATGTCATGTATTTCTCAGTCAGTGTCCAGATTCACCACGTAAATATACACATAATGTAATAATGTGCCGAACAACCACACAATTACCTGGTCTCAAACAAGTTAATCCCCTGTACCATGAGTACCAGAGCAACAGAATTCTTCTGGGGGCACTGCCCAGAATACCCAGATGACAACCAGTTTAGAAAGGTTCATTTCCCAAAAGCTTCCTACGGGAATCGAATTCGGGACGTCCACGTCCAATGCCCACAATGCAAAGCGTTGGGCCACCGAGGTCGTCATGTCACATGTGTGTGAACATCAACAGTTACATGTATTTGTTTCAATTTAAACGAGCTAAGGTGTATATTACAATAAAAGCTTAAAAAAACTATAACTAGACTTAACTCAATAAAATTGGGTCCCCGCGGCAAGGTGCCCAAAATGCTGGTGGCAGGTTCCCTCTTTATATATCTATGCTAATACGTTGGACAAGGTAGATTGCCCTTGGGTTTTTCAAACAGTCTACTAATTTTTTTGATAAGACCTCGGAAACAATTGGGGTGCCGCATTTGAAAAAAAAACCTGAATTATATACATAAACTTGACTACAATTTTTTTCCTTGTTATTTTTTGTGTTAACTTAATCTAAAAAATATGTGTTTTCAGTTATTTTTTGTGGATAATAGATATTTTTATCTAATTGAAAGATTGTACATGAAAAGTTATATGAATTTTAAATGTATCATGCATTCCTCCAATCGCGTATACAAAAAGTATAACTTTTGGGTGCCAATTTTGCGAATATCGTAATAAACTATTTTATATATTATATAAACTATTCACCTTACCAACGCCATCTATTGGATATTAGATTACATAAAACCGTGACATTCCCCCTTTAGTTTACCTAAGTGGGCGGTAAGCCAAAAGGTTTGAGAATCTCTGGGTTAATTTAACAGTTCATTCTCTATATTCCATTTTTTTTTTATAACACAAAAAGCTATTTGTTTCTCTCTGTGTAGCAAACGACGTAATCCTGTCTCACATGGTGACATTCCTCAACGACAAAGATGAAGCTGCGTTACGCGGGTGTTTTTTCGAACGCATAGTCGGCGTCGCCGCGTACGTAGGACATCACGCCGCTCATAGCCTCGTATCTTTATTACAACAAGTAAGGTTAACTGCATATCTTCGGGTATAGTGCAATTACATGTAACTAGCATTGTATTACGAGCAGGGATCGGATTAGATAGAGTTTTTTTAAATAAACTTCGAGGGACATAGACAGAAAATGGAGACTGCCTTACGACAATATTTTTTAGGTCCTGGACCAGTTCGGGATTCGGGAAATCACGTAAGTACATTAAAATTTGACGTAATTGGGGACAGGCAGGTACACTATATTTATCTTAACTTTGCGACACAGTGGGTCGGATCAGCGATATTGCGGACATTGGATTTTTTCACGATACCTTTCTAAAAAATGCCAATCGAGAGATCCTATTGTCCTAATTAAATAATATCATATCACATTTTGCCTTAAATCGAATAGGAAATGAAATTATTTTTCCGGATTTAAATCGCGTATATTTGTTTTTTTAAACAAACCAACGTTTCGGGACCTTTACAGGTCCCATGGTCACGGTTGACTGAGGTGGTAGTCTTAAATCGAATAGTTTAGTAGGAAAAAAATAAAATGTGAATTTTTTATATGGGACCATACGATCCATAATATAGTGTACCCGCCTGTCCCCAATTACATCAATTTTTAATGTTCTTCAATGATTTCCCGAGTCCCGAAAAGGTTCAAGACCTAAAAACTATTGTAGTAAGGCAGTTTCTATTTTCGGTCTATATTCCTCTAAGTTTATTTAAAAAAACTACCTATTCCGATCCATGATTACGAATTTCCATTCCGGTAATTTAGTGGCAAACAAATTAGCGTGATTTACGGAAATCTATTGTTATGAGTCCGTAAACAACACAAATTAATGCTCACTGTGCACAATGAAAGTAGTAGCCATTGAAATAGCAAAGTAATAACGTTAAATCCCTTTCCTGTGAAATTTGGTTTAGTGTAGATACGCGCCTTTTACCAGTACTATGTACGCGGATTTGCACTATCCCCGACGATATATCGAAAGACAATCTGGTACCACTACTACCATTGCTCCTGCTATAGTCTGTCTTTTGGAGTCGGAGTAAAATGACATTTGCAAGGTTGCCAATTTTCATAAAATTTCAAATAGTCATGTACTTGTTGTCGACAGTTTTATCGATAGATTGTGAAAGAAGGTAAGATTGTGACAAAAATATCAAAATTGTGAATGATACGACGTTCTACTGATTACTAATTGCCTTCATTTATTCTTATTTTGACAGTTGGCCAACTAGATCGAAAGTAATTTTTATTCATATATATTTAACAAGAACATTTCTCGAATTCCTGTGAACCTATGTCCAGCCGTTGGACGAATAAGGGACCGATGATAATTCAAATGAGACAAGTTCGGGTATTTATTGCATAAACAACATTCAGTCGATAGTCGATAGAATATTTATCGACTGCAATCATTAGTTGCTCGTAAGCGGGCAACACTTTTGCGCAATAAACTGTCGTTTTACTACATCTTCAAAAAAGACAGACTATATTTATATGTCAAACTTGAAATTATGTTGCCGTTTAAACTACGATTTCTACAAATCATCTGTCATACTTTTGACAAACAAACCGCAACATAGACAAAAGTTTGACAGAAAGCCCTGCGTCCGTGTACCAAACATGGGTTCGAATACTATCAGATTGAAGGGAATTTCCTTAGTGTTCAATATTTGTATTAATAATTATAATAAACTAGTGGGGTAATTTTACAAATACTAAATGAATATCATACATCATGAGAATATCATACGTGAAACCTAACACTGTCGTAACTCAAAATTGTGAAATTGTTTTGAACGCAATTTGAAGAAAAAAAACGCTGAATGGATCTTATTGCGAATAATGTGATTATTTTTATTTACAGGTATATCTATAATATTTAACTATCCAATTATAAATGAGAATATAATATTACATTGGTTTCATTCATTCACAATTTTGAGTTACGACAGCATGTCGTTTCGTATGCGAAAGTCATCATCAATAAAGCCAATATAAAAAAAAATACTTCACCATTCTCAGGGTCTCACGGATCCATCAGAATGGATAATAGCGAAAGCCCTTCGAGCCACAACGAGCCTGGCTGAACTGGGATTATTACCAAAGCAATCTCTCTGCGATCTGGTCTCGGAGAGCGCAGTATACCTTGCTCATCCGAATCTATGGGTAGGTTTTTTAACTTTTCTTTTTTCTTTAAACGCACACCCTCATAACACCTCACTAGGGGAAACCAACTACAAACTATACCCAAACTTATGACAAAATAAATGTAGGCCATACAAATATCTCTCCCGGCTCGAGATTTGAACCCGGGAGCTCTGCATGGCAGACCAGCATGGCAGCAGCCACGGAGGCAGTTACTTGTTAACAATGTTGTGAAAAACTACTAATTCAGTTTGTTTTTTGTTATTTATATAGGTCGCCTATGTATAATACACTTCTTGCCCTTTTTCTATCGGTGTAGCCAGAGACAACAGCCTACAACTTGCTACAATCCTGGAACACACCTTTCGCCTCATCAGTAGGCATCAATGTTTTCATACACGTTCGTTGGTTAGGGCCAGTGCAAACCGGCGGACGGCGAGGCAGATATTAAGACATTAAATTTATTAAATTGCTATCATCATATCATATAATGCTATCATAATTGAAATATGGTATAAATTTCAATGCTCGGAGATACAGAGAGAAATGCGCCGCGATGGTCCGAGGTCGGTTTCAGACCTTTAATTATGTACCATATTTCAATTAATATTGCATAAAATATACATACGTTGTAAATTAAAGCGCGAAAAACTGCGCGGGTGCGGGTCGGGACCGCGGCGGGTCTAATTCCGTGTATTTAAATGCACGCACGCGCCAGTGCTCGGTGTGTGGTCGTCCTATAAATACACGGAATTAAGTCCTCTGCGGTCCCGACCCGACACTCGCCCGATCCGCACTCGCTCTCTGTGTGTTTCACGCTTTAATGCCCTCTTTTCGATAGTGCAAGTTTTTGTTATACTATTTGTCACTTTTTTACATATGTATTTATCACCGTTATCACCGTTTAGAGCGACCTGTTTAAATATTTTTATTTTCCTACAAAACTAAAATCTGATGTTATTGAAAGTCGTGAAACTAAAGTTGTTATTTATGGTTATAGTCCTGCGGGGTTACTTGTATTTTACAAATGGCCTTGTATAATTTTACAAAATAATTATTTTTATAATCTGCCAGATCCGTCATGAGGTATGCGGGCTGATATCCTGTATAGCGAGTTTACTGAACCCCATCGACGTGAACTGCAAGGTGTTACCGCTCGTGTGGCCTCGTCTGAAGCACAAGCTCATACAGGTACACAATGAACCACAATTTCATGATAAACTTTCAATTTAGTAAATTTATTTTTAGTATTATTTTGTACATTCTACAATAGTTGTCACAGTTTAATAGGCCTGCTTTGAGAGCTAAGAGAGACGATGAAACGTAGCTTTGAATGAAATCAATAAAGCAATACTTTTCATAGAATATCAACTGACGGGACAGACAAGTCGTCCACTTGATGGTAACCTACACGCCTGTCCATAACAGTTGCATTACCACTCAGAGCTTTAAAACGCAAAGATCTGATGGGCACTGCCGCTGCGCCCATCACCCTGAAACATAAGTTGACAAGTCCATGTGCCTGTACTTTCACCAGATTTCGTAGTGGACAATTTTCACAAAAAATATATATTACATAATATAAGATCGAACAACACAAAGAAAAAATTCTTTGGTCAGCATCTGCTGCCACACCGTGGCCTCTTTTAATTAATTTCGGTATTTTCAATAAGGGGTGTAGATATGCCAAAATAGGAAAGCCTGGTTATTGAAACAAACTGCTTTCTCGCTTTGGAAGACAATGGACCTTATTTATCGTCATGTTTTTTCTTCTTATAGGTGGAACGAGCAGAGTTACTACTGGAAAGTCTAGAAGAACCGATACCTAGGAAAGTGCTGGATGCTGTATTAAGACACGGTGATGTGGACCGTTTGGTTCAGACGCTTAGAGAACGACGTAGCGCCAGACTTAAAGTACGGTTCTTGCTTTTGTTGCGTTAAGGTTGTGCTTGTGAATGTGCTGCAACAAATTTTAATTCTATTTAGGATATTTATTAACTAGCAAAAGTGAAAACGCCTTGTCCCATGCGCCAGCATTCCATGTTAATAAGTGTGATGACTCTGTAATGTAAAGATCAATCTCCTTATAATGATTAGGTGCAAATTCAAATATTTTATACGAATATTTAATTGAAAAATTTTGCCTTAAATTCATTCAATGGTCATTCCACTTGACTAGTAGACGCTAATTCGGCTAAAAGCGGTTAGAAAATATATCTATGGCAATAAGGACGTTATTCGTAAGACGCTACTCGTCCCGACAACGAAACGGTGTTAATGTTGCGATATTTTTGAAGCTTAGGGTACGTATAATCTGGCGAATGCGCCGCGCATGCTGCGCGTGCGCTGCATGCGTGCAATCAAATACATGTTAAAGCGTGAAGCACAGAGAGAGCGGATACGGGTCGGGTCGGGACCGCGGCGGGTTTAATTCCTGTATTTATTAGAACGACAATATACCGAGCGCGGAGTACGACCCGTATCCGCTCTCACTGTGTTTCACGTTTAATATACGTGGTGCGCGAGTGGCACGCGAACAGATCGCACAACGTAATGCTCGTGTGCAGTTCGCGAGCCTTTCGCAAACAGGCATATTTGCGGCGTATTCGCCAGATCTGTACGCACCCTTAAGGGACTTCCTTCGTGCTTGCGTAAGGCTTTCCCAACACAAGCATACATTTGCTTCCCATGAAGAACCTGATCTGCCATTGTTGAACAAATTGAGAAATAAAATAATTTTTAATTCTTTTTTTATTGTGATTTACACGCAGTCCGTACTTATATGTGAATTTACAAATGCAGTTTCCATTACAGGTAAAACAAGGCATGATGCCTCAATACAGTGAAATGGGACAACAACTCAGGAATCTGTTTCGAAGACTGGCTTCAGACGGTAAGTTTTTTATTTTATTTTTAAGGCTGGCAACGCACAGACAGCTCCTCTGGTGTTTCCAATATCAAAATCAAAGTATTTATTGCTTCCTTGTGTTACACAGATCTTAAAATTTAAACGACTCTGTAAGGGCGCCGCAATTGAAAGTATAATAAATAAATTAATTAAAAATAAACAATAAGAACATAAAAGTAATAAAATTTACAAACTAGCAATAAAAACAATAATTGTATAGGTACCTATTATATGAATTATTCTTCAAAAAATGTGTAGGCTATAATTTTTTTTTAATCAAATGTGTTTGATTGGGAGGAAATTTACTTGGGGATTCTATTGAAAATTTTAATTGCCATTACAAATGGTCCTGTGCTATCGATTTTTAATTTTGAGCTAAGTAGTGCCAGTATATCTTTATGTCTGAGGTTTGTCTATGCGACAATTACCATCTCCGCCATTTAAAAGTGCCTGTGTGTATATATATGATTTGTACGTACGTTAGTGACGTGATTTAAAATTAGATTTTTTTGGGACACAAAGAATTAGATCTTTCATAGATTTCTCACAGATATGGCAAAAAGTCGTTAAAATAAAAGACGAAGATCTACAATAAGCACATAGAGAAATTCATAAGGTCTGTTGATTAGGTCCGTAGCTTAGGTGGGAGAGTGTCAGCCACAGTATGGCAAGGTCGCCGGTTCGAACCACGGTGAACACAAGTGGACTCGAGGCCAGCCGTATCGAAGGAGAAATAATTAAATAATTGAATATCGTGGTAGTAAAACATCGTTGTGTTCGATAAACTTAATAAGACAAATCGTCGTCCGACCACCTGAGAAAAGTGGCTGGCAGCGGCCGGATGCGGGCGGCACAGAATCGAGAGAGTTGGCGTGCTCAAGGGGAGGCTTATGTCCAGCAGTGGATTTTTTAAATAATACCTAGTGACGGGACGAATGAGTCGTGCGCCTGGTGGTAAGCGACACGCCTGTCCATAACAGTTGCAGCGCCACAGAGCTTTAAATCGCAAAGATCTGAGGGGCCCTGCCACTGTGCCCGTCACCCTGAGGCTTAAGTTGACAAATCCCAGGTGCCTGTAATTTCATCATTACCCTTACTCTTGAAAACCAGAACGCAATAATGCTCACAATACTGCTTGGCTGTAGAACGTGCGTATAAGCGAATGATGATAATGAAAAGTCAAAAATTCTTACGTAAATCATTTTAAGGAGAAGTAGAAATTTTCGTAGCAGTAGAGCGCCTTGTGAAAGAGTTCGTCAAAGGTAGTATTGCCAGACTGCCACCTTACTCATTTCTGCCGCCAAGCAGTAATGCTCCCATTACGTTCCGGATTTGAAGGGTAAGGATGCTTGGGAAATTACACGTGAGACTTTTCAAGTTATGTCTCAGGCTCAGGGCGACGGGTGCAGTGGTGTCAGTGCCCTTTGAGCGTTAATGCAACAAAAACAAACAGGCGTGACGCTTACTTACGCGCCTGGTGGCGCACTTCTTGTTCGACCCGTCACTAAGTATCATAAAAAAAAGAAAATCGACTTCTTCAAAGCATGTAAATTTGATTAAACTCTACACTAGTTTCGATAAGTGTATTAGGTATGCTATAGTGTTGTAACTTTGAGTATAACCTCGCCAAGAAACTGCTTTCGTAGTTTGGCGTGAAATTGCTTTGTATGCCTTTTTGAATGAAAATAAATAAATAAAAAATAACTAGTGGAGTACAACATATACAGGATATAATTGCCGGTGTCGTAATTGTGAAATATTTTGTCCAGGTATGACTGAGCTTGTGGAAAATCAACTACTGGCAATGAGCGCGCATCTCATCATAATCCAGGGGTCGTCTACACAGGTTAGTTATTAAATGCCTCCGTGGTCGAACGGTTACCACCCTGGTCTGCCAAGCAGAGGTTGTTCAATAAAAGGTTAAGAAATTTTAAAATATTGTTTTTTATTAAATAGAAAAATCTAAAACGTTACATTGTTACAATTTTTGGAAGAGAGTTAAATCGCCACCGGTGTTGAACACAACAAAAATTACCGGTGTTGCTATAATGAGACTTCAAATATTTACTGTTTTATGCAAATTAGTATTATTATACAAATATTATTATGAATTTTTGTTCTGCGTGGTAGACCAGCTAGAAAGCGCTAGCTAGTATTTGGGTGAATAATAGATCGAGGATGATGATGAAATATAGCCGAACTTGTTTCATGGGAATCATGAAACAAGTTCGGCTATATTTTATTCCATGACCGTTTATCAAAATTAAGTCGTTAGTCGATAGAATATGTATTGACTGCAATCACTAGCAGCTTGCAAGCGGGCAACACTAATACGCAATGAACTGTCATTTTTCGACATCTTTCTTCAAAAAAAGACAGACTACACATTTACAGCATGCAGAGCCTTGATCTTGAAGATATTCAAAATTATACGTAACATGCGATTTAATGGTAATTATCACGACTTATTTATATACTTTATAGCATATCACCGACGCGCCGGGCCGGTTGGTGCTGTCAAACACCGGGATTTCGAAGTCGACACAACTTGACACCGGCGCAGGCGACAATGCGCTCGCGCACGCCAACGAACAACACAGGTCATTAGCACCATATCTATGTGCATTAGATCTATATAATATACTTGCATTCTTATTCTGTACTGTCATTCTTAATGTGAAATAAAGAAGTACTTTTTATTCATTCATGCATTCATTGAAAGAACAAACGCCATTGCAGTTTACATTGGTTGCATAGAAAATTTCGTAAAATTGCAGAAAAATTCTTTATGGAAAACTTAACACAAAAAATAATCACAATTTAGAGTGAAAAAAAAAATTCTATGGGCGCGAGATGAGGAGGTCTGTAACAATCAAAACAATCTAAAACGTCTGTTCCGTAGCAGAATGATTTTTTTCGCAAAAATGTCATCATGTGTAGCTCTCTTTTTTATTTGCTATAAATATTTATGTTACAATTTTTATCGTAGACGAACTCACAAGACATCACTATCCCACGAGACGCACATGAATACAGAGTGGCAGCATATGTTTGGACAGTCACATGAACAGCATTCCACAAGAGGTAAGACTTGGTTTTTTTGGCCTCATTATTTTTAAAAATATATTTCATGACCTTGGATTCAAGTTAGTCAGTCGAAATATTAAAGATAATAAACATTTATTACAAACAATTAATATTTTTCTATAGTACTCGTATTTACGATACATTCAAATACAAGAATTAAATAAACTACACTTTAATATAAAGTCTTTTAATTAACTAAATGTATCGAGTTCTTAGGTTTTCGCGATTGTTTGAAACTATTTTTCCGGATTTAAATCGCGTATATTTATTTTTTCAAACAAACCGACGTTTCGGGCCCTTTACAGGTCCCATGGTCACAGTTGACTGAGGTGGTACAGTCATAAACCAGTTATGTCTAATATTAATGCAAACCACCCTATTTGTTTCACTATACTTACTAAAGTTATTAATTAAATACCTTATTTTTAATTTTACAAAGAAAACATTCCAATTTATGCTACATTACGTTTTACAAAATTATTTTATTGAATGAATTTGTATTAAGTTTAATTTATTATTAATTAATAATAGAAATTAGAATAAATTAAGACATATTAATTAGTACTGCAATTATGTTTGTTTGGGATTTGTCATCAGAGGAAATACTGGACCCCAAACTAGTGATACGGAAAAACCATCTCCCTAATGAAATTAGGATGTTTTTTAATTTCAATGGCCTCTCGCAGCATCCTGGGTAAATAACGGACTTCTTTGGCAAGGGCCTGGGGTTTGTCAAACTTCATTGAATGTGTAGGTTCCATGATATGCTCGCAGACTGCAGACTTGAAAAAACAAATATACGCGATTTAAATCCGGAAAAAGAGTTTCATATCCTCACTAAAGGTAAACAAACTTCATCTGTCCCTTGATCAACCGACCAACTACAATATTTAGTAGCCAATTTCAATCGTCGTATTACTGCTGTACTGTTCAATTTGGTCGCATGTTATTAGCTATCATGTTTTATAGGCTGGATTTTAGGTTGTTTATCGTAGGCAAGTTGTGATACGTGTTATAAAACATTTTTATTTAAATATTATATATTTAATACTGTTTTAAATAAATAGTTCGAAGTGTTGTCTATCACCTGGAAATATTGTCATATGTTTACAACCAAAGTCAAAGATCATTTATTCCATGGGTATAATAAATTTACACAAAACGTCACATTTAAGCTACTGCTTGAGACGAATTGTGACATATTTTGAGAATTTCTCAAAAAATACCTTTATTATCATAAGTCAATGTTTATTATAAAATAATTCTAAAAGTATGTAGGTCTCCTTTTATTGTTGCTGAAAACCGCATATTAAAAAATCTTTGTTAAGTAAAAAATTGCAATGATGACAATTTTCAGAACTGTAATATAAAATATCTCATTATTCAAAATCGAATATTTTGAATAGAATAGACATTTATTGCAACGCCACAACATATAGATACAAAAAAAATATTGATAGCACTTACACAAGCAAAATAAAATAAAAAGACGTATTAATTAACAAAATGAAAATATTAAAATATAATAATAATAAAAAATATAATAAAATAAGACAAAACAAACAAAAAGCAAAAATATTTAGTTTTTAAATATAACGCTACAAATGTTGTACTATCATATGTGTGGTTGTGGCGTACGCGAAGGACTTCATTCAGCTTATGCCGTAATTGTGTCACTATCATTCTCAGTGTGCGATATTATTAAATCATG
This sequence comes from Hyposmocoma kahamanoa, assembly GCF_003589595.1. NCBI lineage: Eukaryota > Metazoa > Arthropoda > Insecta > Lepidoptera > Cosmopterigidae > Hyposmocoma > Hyposmocoma kahamanoa. Next base: position 1,257,522 of record NW_020653333.1, read on the forward strand.
CAACTATGACTCATGTAATATATACCTTAAGCACTAACATACCTATAATATAAAACTTAAATAAGTAATCTACACGAAGTGCACTTGTCGGGGACATGTGGCACAATATGGTGTTAGGTAACCTGCCACGGAATCGCCGATATACGACACCCTTCGGCCAAAACTCCTCCTTCGTGAAGGTTGATAGAATTCGGGCACTCTCACCACAAACGAATTAAAATTCAAGTTGTGGCGGGACTACAACCGCTCAAGACTCGAGGTGTATTTGGCGTTTAAACTGATTTTCGCCATTATCTCCTCAGACTTCGCGGAGTAATGTAGGCAGTGGCAGTGCCTCTCAGATCTTTGCGATTTAAAGCTCTGAATGGCACTACAAACTGTTTTAGGTGAGTCACTTACCACTCAAGCGCAAGACTCAATAATAAAATGTTATAATTCGAAAAGAATTTTTTTTTAAACTGACAAAATACATTTAAAATATAACATACTTTCTGCTAAATATGACAATTTCATATGAAAAGAGATTTATTATTTTTATTTATTTAATTATCACTTTTTGTTCTTTGGTTACTTTGTTGAGTAACCAGCAAGTGCTTGTTTGAAATGTATGGAATAGTTGATTTACAGAGACAGTGAAAAGTGTTCATATTGGTTGTTAGAAACACCCTTAAAATATGATCTCTGCCCCTGAAATATATGAAACAAAAAAATTGCTTGAGGAGAGGAGATAGAATGAGGAGAAAATAAGTTGCAAAGTCTTTTTCATAAATCATAATAGTTTATTGCATAGTCACATGATAACAAGGTATTAATAATGTTTTTAGTACATGTGTTATCCTGGGAGGGTGTTTGCTACTTGAGTAGCGCAATAAATATTTTTTTGCATAATAATATTATGCAATATTAACTATATTTATTTATTGCATAGTACACTGCCAATATATTAAATTAATTCATTAGTAATATTCAAAATAGTATCTAGTAGTACTATATATTTTAGTCTCTTTATTATCAGCGTATATTTTGAAAACGTTTAATGGACTGGAAGTTAATGATCATAGAAAGATGGTTGTGGTGCTTATAAAGCTTTCATTTGCTTGTCCAGGGCCGGACACTGTGTCGCAATCTGCTGTAGCGTCAAGTGTAGCGAGCGTAGCCGTTTCTCAGGCTGCCTCAGTACAGCCCTCGCACTCCCAAATGGGCCATAGTGCCAGTTATGTGCAATGTAAGTACACAATGTGTAAGTTCTAGGTACTGTACATGGTTTCCAAGATCAAAGAAGAATTGATAAACAAATTATATATATTAATTATTAATACAAAGAAAAAATCCACACGATCCGACAGGATTCGAACCAACGTCTAGCTACAAACCTTGCCAGACTTCTGCACCAAGTACAGAATTTTTCTGTGCTTGGTGCAGATTTAAAAAAATTCGTAAGGCCCGCTAGTTCGTTCGGTGGCTTAGTTGGCATAGTGTTTGGCACGGTTTGCTGACACGTTGGTTCGAATCCAGTCGGATCGAGGGAAGTTTTCTCAGTGTTCGATCTTTGGATTAATAATTATTACAAATTATAGTCCATTTCGTGGTTGAAAGGATGTCCTTTCATTTGTTTTGTATGTGCAAAACATAGAAAACATAGGATGGGTACTGTGACATTTCAAATTTTTACATTGCATGCATACTATTTTTAACTCGTCTCTTAACCAGATTACAAAAAGATATAGTAAATTTGTTATAATATACCAAAAATAAACAATATTTGTTGCAATTGTAATTTTAATGCAACATTACAATATATATTAAGTTGATAGAAAATGAAATGAAAAACATAAAAATAAATTACCCCAACTACTTGATGCGCATAACGTAATATTTATCTATAGAGATTTAAACCATAGAATCGATAAACCGAATCGGCAATTGTTGACTTTATGTTTGGTTGTTGTTGATTTTTTTATTTCTTGTATAGTTTTTTAGTAACCTAATCACATAACAATTGAATGGTTTTTATTTTGTTGATTATTGTCTCTAAATCGTTTCTCTCTGCCTTGCAAATTATCTCGATAAGATGTTTAAATCGATTTAACACCACCACATCTCAAGAAACTTCAAATATCAAATGTCACCGTATCCATGCTATGTGAAATGAACTACAGTGGAGTAATTTCACAAAAATAATTGAATATCATGGTGGTCAAACATAGTCATAGTTATCGACATTCAATACTTAGAAACTTAAAAAAAAAAAATCAAATTTTATTGTTACAGATAGCATGGCACCGTGTCGTGTCGAACTGAGGAATTTGACATCGCGCATGCAACAAAAATTCCGAAAATCACTGAGGTTTTATATTTTTTAAATTAACACATAACTATTACACGTTTTCGACTACGAAAACTACCAATATACAAAACGACTAATACGCCAAAACTACGAATATGCAAAACGATAATAATATTTGGTTTTTTCAACGATTTTTTAGCCGTAGCGCCTTCTAGGAGAAATCTTAAGTATTTCTCTCTCTCGACGACGTCGGTTCGAATCCGGCCGGATCGAAGGAATTTTTTATGAGTGTTCGATCTTTGTATTAATAATTATAACAAACTAGTGGAGTAGTTTCACACAAAAAAGAATTGAATATCAATAAAAAAAAATTTATACAATTAATAGCGATATTTCTAGCCAGGGCTGGTAACTGTAAAGGTATTTAACTGGGTGACGAAATACTTAAGATTTCTCATAGATGGCGCTACGGCTAAAAAATCGTTGATAATAATAATAGTTAGTCTATACATAATTCCAGTGCTGGGTTCAGCTTCTCCCACAATGAGAGGGTTTTATTTGTAGCTCCCACATGAGTCTAATGCGAATTGGATTGTTTTGAAGATGTGTACAGATGTTTCCTTCACCGAAAAACTTATGGTCAATTTCATATGAAATTTCGCACACAAATTCCGAAACACCCTCTACTTGAGAGTCTGATCTATCGACTATACGACAATGCAAAACGACCAATACGCAAATTGACCACTACTCAAAAGCAAAATGTATTCGTCAATAAAGATGAATGACTTTCGGACACCCGTTATTGCCGATGTGGAAATTCACAGTACAATAAACCAGCTTGTAATAAGTGGTGATTTGTCTGACTGATTCATTCAAGCTAAATTCAATACCATAATTGGGCCATCGAGTATATAACCAGAAATAGAGACAAAATAAGGGCCATCCATCCCTGGCAACTCATCAAGCGAATGGGCCTTTAAATATCAATTCTCATTTGCACTGAAATCACAAATCGGAAAGCTGAAATAGTACAGCGCCAACAGCTGACCTGTGTACCAAAAATATTCTGTATTTATTGTAATAAAGATAACATCTTATTTTATTTTTTTATTATATTACTATGATGCTGTTCCGTTCGGTGATGGTGGTGTGGGTAAAACAGCAAAACATGTAATTACAAAACAAACGGGATCACATTTCATCGGTAATTAAATATTAAATATGTATTTCTTCAATTTTTATCCATTATAGCAAAGCTCAAGTTAAACTAGTTGATTTAAAGTGAAACAATTGACGACACCTGTCAAACTATATATATATTTATATAGTTTGACAGGTTAGAATTAGATTTCGGGTTGGCCAATGGGAGCGCAGTAATGATAAGGCAGAATAGTATTCAAACAAATTAAATGATATTTCGTCTCTATTTTTGGTTATATACTCGTTAATTGGACATACCATGCTGGGTTAATGGAAGAACAACTTAAGGAGCAAAGTCAAACAAATTTGAGGTTTTTGTGTTTTTGTAGAAGCCACGACGATTCATCAGACACCAATGAAGACGTGCTACCCCCGCCTGGATGGCGACCAGGGAATCAGCTCTTAGCGTACTTACATGAACACAAGTGAGTATATGGTTCGCTTTTAGAAAGACTTTTAGATTGCCAGCTCGAGATCGTAGAAAGAACTTCGTCTAAATTGGTGTTGGTAATCAGTGCACTAAAAGTATTTCGGGTGTATCGAATGTTATAAAATAGTACATGTATATTCAGGTATAATATGAACAAATAATATGGTACTGTTCTAAGTCTAATTTTGTAATTGGCGAAGGTTATACTGTTTACTATCACTTTAAATACAGAAATGAAATAAACTGCATTATCTTCATTTGAATCCTCGTGTTGCCAGTGAATAAATTATTTTACTACCAATAACTTTAGAAATAACCATTTATCACAAACACTTTTTTTCTACTTATAAGGTAATGTATGTTTAGTAGTGTTACATTATGTTGTTTTCGAACAGCCTGTATGCGAGCGTATAGCGCTGGGGCGAGGCAAGTCGGTGGCTAGTGTAACTTTGTGTTAACATTAGTTGTGTTTTCATTATATATGTTTTTCGAACTTTGTTTACATTAAAAAAAATATTATTTTACATATTATATTAGAGGAGTTGCAACACTCATACAAATCTGTTTAGATTTTAGAGTGTAATGTTTTTTTTTAAATTAATTTTGTATTGATTTAAATAAGAAATATATATATAGTTTCAATTAGTTATTGGAATTTGAATGATAACTTACGTCAAATTTGACATTTGAACCCTGGTGTTGCTAGTGTATAAATGAATTACTTCTGAATTTGGAAATAACTATTTACGCTAATAATATTGAGGATTTGCACAAGGCCAGTCTCTTTAAAACCAAACAAAATAGCTAATTAGGCAAACGAACGTCATCAACAACCAACCATACGTTCCACTACAGGGCACCGGTCTCCTCTAAGAAGGTCCGCTTTGAGCGGAACAATCCCGTTTTCTAAATTCATGTCCCGCTGTCCCGAAAATGCGGACACACATACCAAGAAATTTAAAAAATGACGCGAAAGCGAAAAATATAAAAGCCAGTCAGTTAGTTATTTTTTTAAATTTTTGATCACTAAAGATTTTTAATTCTTTTTTCTAATTTTTTACCCATATAACTATCATGGACGTGTGTTTTATTCACAGAACAATAAAAGTGGTTAGTTAGCGTCAGACGCATACTATGGATCTCGAAAGACCTATCTGTGCTCAGTCCACCATTTTAGCTCTGTATGGTATGGTTGTGTCATTCTTTCGTGCAAATTCTTTAAAATGCTAGAATAATTACTATATTATGCTGTTTTGGAGTGCAAAAGTGATAGCCGCACCAAAAATATTACCCGTGGTGGTATTTCATATCATCGGAAAGTCTTATTTTAGTAAATTTTCAATTATCTGTTTATCGAGATAATTTTTTGTCACAAAAAACTAAAGTAAAGCTTATGCAAAGGTCATTATGGTCGCTTCTTGTTTGGAGAGCTAAACTAATAACTCCAATTTGTCGTCGTTCAACAATGAACCGCTAGATGGTAGCACATCGATTGAAATTTCAATGTAATATCAAAACATCGTAACTTGTAATAATAGGTATTGACGGAATTTAACTTCCAACGATATGCCAACAGGGTAAAGTTTAAATTATATCAACAATCCAGAATTTGTTATTTCTTTTTAAATTTGAAACTACGACCAATTAATACCAAGATTTTGTAGTGTTTCAAATTAAGATTGTGTGAGTTTTGGCGACATCGGTTCTGATAGAAATCGAGTTTTAAGGCACTTCCATTGTTTTTATTCCGTGGTTTTATTTTTAAGACAATAATAAATTTACAGGCGTACAGGAAAAAAATCATGATTACGTTAGCCATAGGCCACCACACGTGTGTGTCTCCTAATAAATGTGCCTTTTCAACAGGGCTCGAGTGAATCAAATGGTGACTTTACCCGCTCACCGTAACCTGTTCGGATCGTGCTCCGACGACGGCTCCGTACGACTGTGGGACGCCCTAAGGCTCCAAGGACACGCTTACGTCAACAGGTGAGATTCGATCGGACAACGAATGACTGCACCATTATTTATCGTTTCGGTTCCCTCTATAGGGCTATTTGTAGCACACTAACAACTTCGCAGGACTATTTGGATGCTGACAAACAATAACGTGTCAACCCACTAGATTATAGTTTCGCGAAAATGTCTCCTAAAGATTTTTTCGTTGTATTTGATACTACTAAACTTTTGCTGTTGTCACCCTTCAACACACACACATTCCCTAACAACAACAAGTAGCAACATTTTTCATTTTATAAATAAATTTAGAATAAACTATCAAAAACAACGAAATTATCTTTTCATCATCACACTAGCACGTAAATAGTATGATTGCATGCAGACTAACTTGACTATAATGCGCCAAATAAAACCTTAAGAAAATTAATATTCTCTTTATGTTTGAATCTGTAAATTCGATGATTTCATAAAAAGCGTGATTTTCAAAGTAAAATTTAATTTTTTGCTTGAATGCATGACTGTATGTCAGATCAATAACTGGTAGTTTTTTGTACGACACACGGCAGCAACTCAAGGTACGCATTGACGAATCTAGTTCCGTTGTACTGGAGACGACATTGAACAAAAGTGTATAGCTTGATGTGTTGTTGACTGTACTTAATTTTTATATTGCTGGACGCAAAATACACCATGTAACATTTTTTCTTTCTCGGTTATCAATATCATTTCGATACCTGCCTTGAACACAGGGCCTACTTACTTTTTTGATCACTTTCTGTTATTTTTATAAACAGCCATATTTGTTTACTAATATTATGCTCCCCGAATTTTGTGAAAAATAATTTAAGAAACAGAAGACAAAATTCGGAAAAAACAAAAAAAACGTATTTTGTAAACAGAACAAGTCCAAAAATTAAATTTTCGGGTTTCTGTTTATTTAAAGACAAGAAGGAAGCATTATATCGAGTTCTTAGATTTTCGCGATTGTTACACATAGGAAATGAAACTATTTTTCCGGATTTACGTATATAAACAACGTAATATAAAAAACAAATATACGCGATTTAAATCCGGAAAAATAGTTCCATTTCCTAAGGGTACGTTATATGTCGAATCAATCAAAATCGATGTAATTCCTCTAACTTTTGAGGTCGTTTTTTTTTATAAAAAAATGTAATTATTTTGTTTACAGATCAAAATCGATGTACAACAGGAATGCCGGCCCCGTCATATCGATGGCAGCATGCGAAGGCGGACAGTCGTTAGTCGCTGCTACACACGAGTCAATATTTGTGCTCAGGTAATTTTAACTTTATGGGCAGACTGCAGCGCGGCTATATAATGACGTATCTTGTTCCGGTGGTCTATAGGCGATATTCGAACAAAAGTGTGTAGCTTGATTTTTGTCGCCATCTACTGACCCGAGAGACAGGGAGTTCATCAGAAAGGTCATCTTCTAACGAATCTAAGTAAAAGACTGGTTTTTGTTGCTCTCAGGCTGGACAACAGTTCATCTCGCATGACGCTATCCCAAGGCCGACAACTCGAGACGGGCGCGGAGGGCGCGGAAGGGGGCTGCGCGGCAGTTGCCTGCGCGGGGGGAGTTCATGCCGGTGTCATATCTTATGCCACGCTTATGTCCACTATTGTAGGATGGGATCTTAGAGCCCCCGGTGAGTACTATACCTACACCAAACTAACATTATAAATGCAAGTAACGGCGCGTTCTCATATACTGTGCGACAGATAGTTGTACAGTTTAAAGTGTCGTGTCTTGTATATTTAAATGAAGTTATTCAAACATAGAACAACACGATTAACTGTCGTTTAATACTTTTTTGACATTACGACGACAGACTGTCGTGTCAATGGGAAGAGCGACAGTCGTCTGACGATAAATAAAACGTCACGACAAAAATGTGACCACAGGTAATCACATCTTCAAATGATTCTGTCGTGAAAACGACAAGGCGGCTGCCGTGAATCAATAAATTGTCGTCACGATCTAGTGGGAACAGCTAGACACGACCATTTTTGGTAAATTTTTCAGGGGAGTTTGTTTTATTTTTTCACGACAACTGTTTTAAAATATTTACGTTCTGTTTAAAATTCAATTTTAAAATTTAAACTTATTTAAAATCAAAATTGCGTGTTGAAACAGGACGTAATTATTTTAAAACAGTCATTGAAATCTAAAACGTATTCCCCTGATAGCTTCGCCCTTTGTACAAAACACCGACGATGTGTGAATAAGCTCATACAAAATATACGCAGCAATATTTTTTTGGGCCCCTGACGGAGCACGGTCCGTCCACTTCCCGGGCATGGCCCTGATGTGTGTGGATAGTCCTTTAATATGGAGTTACCATACTTGTTATTATACAACTGCCTCCGTGGTCGAACGGTTACCATGCTGGACTACCGCGCAGAGGTCCCTGGTTCGATTCCCGGGCCGGGAGAAATATTTGTATGACCTACATTTATTTCTCTCGGAGTATGGATGACATATGTGGTTGCCTATGTGTGTGTCCATGGCACCCGCGACACAGGGCTTTTATGTTGAGTGTGTACGTTATTATTATTATATTCTACTATGCTAGTGTCCTCGTCTTACGATATACCTGTAAATTTTATTAAAGCGATTTTTAACCTTTTCAGGTAATGCTTGGAAACTACAAGGCGACCTTAAACAAGGCGTGTACACGTGTCTGTACGCGAACAGCGCTGGGTACCTGGCGGTGGGCACCAGCAGCGGCGCCGTCGCTGTATGGGACCTGCGGTTCCAGCTGCCTATCACATCAGTCAGACATCCCAATTGTAAGTCCAGTGTACATAAACAAAAGAAGGCACAAAAACTTCCAGTAGCTGTAGAGCACCTTGTGAAAGTGTTCGTCCAGGGAAGTACTGCCACCTTAACTATTTCTGCCGCCAAGCAGTAATGTTAGCATTACTATGTTCCTATGAAATTACAGGCACATGGGACTTGTCAACTTAGGGTCACAGGCGCAATGGCAGTGCCCATCAGATCTTTGCGATTGAAAGGTCTGAGTGGCACTACAACTGTTATGGACAGGTGTAGCTTACTATCAGGCGCACGACTAGTTCGTCCCGTCACTTGATATCATAAAAAACGTCGTTTTCAGAATAATAACGCATAATAATAACGCACACACTCAACATAGCCCCGCACTAGGGAAACCCTGTGTCGCGGGTGCCATGGACACACACATAGACAACCACAAATTACACCCAAACTCACGAGAGAAATAAATGTAGGCCATACAAATATTTCTCCCGGCCCGGGAATCGAACCCGGGGACCTCTGCGTGGCAGTCCGGTATGGTAACCGTTCGGCCACGGAGGCAGTTCAGCAGGCAGAATCTCCTGGTTGCAGCAATTTGCTAACCATCGATAAGTCGACACAAGCTGTCTTTGGTTGGTTCCGCATAACAGTGAAAATGTTTTATCAATCGCTTTGGAAAAACTATACGTATAGTAAAATTGAGTATATACACCATTGACTTACAAATAAATGGACGACGGGTCTAATACAAAAACCACGAAAAAATGTCCCAAGTCAACCTATTCGAAATTTAAATTGTTATGTCATCGCAGTATCGCGCTGTCCGTAGAACAAATGAAGACTAAAGCGGAGTTTGGCGCTCTGTATACGATTTTAGCGCCTTACAAGTGCGGACACTTTTTAGCGCGGACCCGACGGCGACGTCCATATAATTGTAAGTCAATGTTTGACATGTTGCTTTTTGAATTGAGAACCTCTTTCGAAGTTGGTTCAAAATGTTACTTCTTTTTGTAACAGCTAGGGCGCTGTGCAATTTGCCAGACAAAATTGTTAAATATTTATAATATTAATATAAGACAACTGTCACTATAAAGTCGTGGTTGTAGCCATTGACTTACAAATAAATGGACGACGGGTCTAATACAAAAACCACGAAATAAATGTCCCAAGTCAACCTATTCGAAATTTAAATTGTTATGTCATCGCAGTATCGCGCTGTCCGTAGAACAAATGAAGACTAAAGCGGAGTGTCGCGCTCTGTATACGATTTTAGCGCCTTACAAGTGCGGACACTTTTTAGCGCGGACCCGACGTCCATATAATTGTAAGTCAATGATGTACACTGATTAGTACACTGGTGACAACACGATTCCTAAAAATTTTCACGATAGAAAAAACACAAACTTGCCTCGAAATTTTTCAAGAAAACAGCCGTATTCAATAGGTGCTATACATACACAACACGTATACTATACGATGTACATTTTTCCAATGGCTTTAATTTCTTTTGTAAAAAAAATAAATTCTGAAATACTCGCGCAATAACAATAATAAGGCACACGCTCATAGCCCTACACTGGGGAAACCCTGTGTCGCGGGTGCCATGGACACACACAAATCACCTCCAAACTCACGAGAGAAATAAATGTAAGCCATACAAATATTTCTTCCGGCCCGGGAATCGAACCCGGGACCTCTGCGTGGCAGTCTAATAGAACCAATTCAGTATGGGAAAAATTTGAATTTGAACAACAGTAAAACAGTACTAGTAACTGAACCACAGGCTTTAAAGCTAAGTTTTTTTCATATGAAAACGACAGTGATATACTACCTTTAAGTAAATAACATTCGTATATGTCCAGCGGAGCGCGTACGCCGCATAGTAGGCTTCGGACGTTCGTCGTCTCGCGTGTGGGCAGTGGGCTGCCGCGACGCCGGCGCGTGGTGCCTTGAGTCCACGCAAAGGACCCACGCGCTGTGGCCCTGCACTAACAGCCCGCAGCCGCTACATTATACCGTCGCTGTAAGTATACCGTAGTTGTAGTCGGGTGATGGCACCAATGATCGACATTACATTGGAAGTGTGTCTTTAAATGTGAAATTACGTTTTTGTTTTTAAACATATATCAACAGTGATTAGTTTACTTGACAGATATAATCCTCGAGAAAGATTATGCTGTAGTATTTTTCATAAAAAAAAGTATTATGATACTAAAAAATATCCTAAATTAAAAATAATCTCTAAATCTCTAGTAATGAACACCACAAACCCACTAATTAACTAACCAGTAATCGACATTCACCTATAATGAACATCCAGTAACTGACACTAACCAATAACAAATGTGTTACTATAATTTATGAAGTTTGATGTAAGGAGATTCCGGGTTCGATTCTCAGTAAGACCAATTTGGAAATTGACTTATCCAAATTGGTTCAGGTCTGGTTGTTCAGGATGGTTCTCTGAAGAGAATTACGATGATCTGGTACTCATAATACAGGGAATTCCCTAGTTAGAGACCATGCATTTGGTGTGAATGTCTGGCGCATTATTAAAAGATAGATCCCCGGTACGTTGCGATATACTGACTATAAAGGTGGTTTTCCACCGGCGAGGCGAGACGAAACGAGGCGAGAATTGGAATATTTGTTGTTGTATTATTGAACTGTATTGCTGCCTACATAGAGTATTATACTCTGCAACGGAAATACGATTTCTCGCGCGAGCTAGCGTATTCTCGCGAGTGCTCGCACGGTCTCGCGTGAGCTCGAGATGGCCTTTAGTATAAAACGCGAGATTGTGGGGCACGTACAATTTCAGATTTTAAAAAAGATGGTTTCATCTGATTCCTTCCGTAATTATTTCTTCCGTTAACACAATTAATAACAATAGTTTACTTTTTAGAGGAAATAGGCCGACGAGATTTCAATTGTCGTCTCGCCTCGCCGGTAAAGAACCACCTTAATACGATCATCATTGCGCATGTCAAGGCGTCTCACTACATCGGCGCTGCTTACTGCGGTTCCCGCGACGGGTCCCGCTTTCTGGTGACCGGCGGGTCGGACCAGCGTCTGCGGTATTGGGACCTCGCGCACCCCGAGGACTCGTACATCCTCGTGCATGCGCCTCACGACCAGCTCAAGTATTGCCCCAACGCCGTCCGATACAGGTAATTTAAAATAATTAATAGAAACAAGGTTATTCATTCAATTCATTTATTCAGCAGGTAAAAGGTAATTTTATATTATAAGCAAAAGGTAATTAGAAATTGTAAGTGAAAGGTAATGTGAAGTTATAAGCTAAAGTAAAATGAATATATAAGCAAAACGTAATTTGAAATTTTAAGCAAAAAGTAATGTGAATTCATAAAAAAGGTAATTTGAAATTATAAGCAAAAAGTAATTTGAAATTATAAGCAAAAGTTAATTTGAAATTATAAGCAAATGGTCTATTATAATGGTAATTATAAGCATTATGAACGTTGCATTATATTGGAAAACTGACTCGCAAAACATTATATTATGAATGTGAATGCATGAACTTTTTTTATACCTATTTGGCAAACCCAATAAGAAATTTGAATCGATTAAACCGTACAAGTGTGAACTAAGGGTTTATAGAATGTGAACGTTTCAGGAGCCGAATAATCGACGGTACAACAGTTATCCAAGAGTGCTGCAAGCTAAACCCGGTTGAGCCCGTCTCAATACTGGACGACAACGTGTACCGCTCGGTTGAATCGCGATCTTTCTGCCATACAGCGCCTATCACTGACATCACCATGGTCGAAGCTAACAAGTGTTATTTGGTCAGCTCTAGTGCAGATGGTGTTATTAATGTATGGAAATAGAATTGAAAATAAATAAACTTAATAGTGTACAGTTATTAACATGTTTGTTTTGGGTAAAACGGCTCATCCACCTAGCCGGTTTGACAATCACGGTTAAGAGGGAGCAGAGGAAAAATTGTATGTAAAGGTAATAAGCGATGATAGCTGTAAAGCTACCTCTCTGAGCGAATAAATAAGTTTCTCACAGATGGCGCTGCAGCATAAATCGTTAAAAACCAAAAATGAAGATCTGCAACAAGCTCATAGAAAAATTGGTAATGACGAGTTCACAAGTTTTCACTTGCGTTTTTCGCTTGATTTGTTTTCTGTGCAAAAGCGTTCAGGAGTCTTCCGCTTTGCGTTGCGGAGAGACTAGCGAGCAAGCGCGGCGCGTTGCCGTTGTTTGGGTTGTTGACACTCTCGAACCGGCTGCTGCTCTGTGATTGGCCAGTGGTGCTGTCCTACGCAAACGATCCTTGTTGCTTGCGTGGAAATATCAAGCTGGCTGATATCAAACTCACGTAACGCAAAGCAAGCGGCCGGCGCAAGCGAGCGACTCGTGAACAGTCCTACTTGCGCGTACGCGTCAGATCTTTGCGTAAAACGCGAGTGAGACTCGTGAACCCGGCTTAAGGTCCGCTGGTTCATTTCGTAGCTTAGTTGGCATAGCGTCTGTCACGGTTTGCTAGAAGGCGTCGGTTCGAATCCGGCCGGGTCGATGGAATTTTTCCTAAGTGTTCGATCTTCGTTATTAATAATTAGAATAAACCATAGGTGTTTAAACAAATTTGTACGTAAAACTAAAAAAAATATATCTAATTATGTGAACTCGCGACTGTGCTATTACGCCACTAAGCTGCATCATTACTACCAAATAGTTTGTTGTGGATGCTTACCTTAAATCTGTTTAATGCTTAGAGGATGGAATAAAAAAAAGAAGTTCAATGCGATACCAAAAATATAGTGTTATAGTGCGATCGATACAATCGATGATTCTGCACCTATATACTAAATCTATGATTCTGCCAACATTAGTTAAGAAAGACAAGCGTTTATTACTTGGAATTTGATCTGTGATTGTACATGGCAACACTCAAAATTTACACAGTTAACCCTTAGATGAAAAAAATTCCATAGTCTATTTAACCCTTTTATGGACAGGACTTACAAGTCAAAACACTGCACTGGCAAATGGCTTAAATGCTAACCGGCAAAAGCCAAGAAAGAAGCTCATAGATCATACGCTATATTTGGTAGTGCGTACCTATATACTAAATCTATGGGTAGTATTTATATTGATTCAATATGTCTAAACCATTCAATTTTGTCAGTAGTAGTTGTTGAGATCCGTATAGCGAACCGGGGTATCCCGTTCTATCATATTTAAAATTCCATTCATAGTAAACGCCGTTACCGTCCTTGAACGAGTTAGGCCGCAACTCCGGAACAGCGGTGTGTTCAGCGCGTACATTGCGCGCAAATAAATAAATATCCTTGTGAAAGAGTTCGTCCAGGGAAGTACTGCCACCCTACGTATTTATGCCGCCAAGCAGTAATGTTAGCATTACTGCGTTCCGGTAGAAGGGTAAGGGTGCTGGTGAAATTACAAGCACATGAGACTTGTCAACTTATGTCTCAGGGTGACGGGCACAGTGGCAGTGCCCCTCAGATCTTTGCGACTTAAAGCTCTAAGTGGCACTGCAACTGTTATGGACAGGCGTGTAGCTTACCATCAGGCGCACGACTTGTTCGTCCCGTCACTTGATATTATAAAAAAAAACATCCAACTGAAGAAACGATGTACGCGCAAACTTTGAATTCATTACCGTTGCGAATTTGCGAAGTAGAAACGGTGTTATAAAATGGCAACAGTCAAAAGTTAGACAGATGTATAAGAAAAATATCTAAGTAGGTAAAAAGGCAACACAGACAGGAAGACGGAATTTAAATGCCTCCAGGATGCTGATTTTGATGAATCGAGCCGATCGGGTAGTCTCGAAACCAGATGGGCTTCCGAGCGAGAAGATGAACCTGATTCCTACTATATCTTTCTAATTTGTGAGTTAAATCAACTATTGTTCCGATTAGAAATGTCAAAACTCCGATCGGCCAGTTGTGAATCGCAATTATGCGCCTCGACTCGGAAGAGACGCAGTTTCCGATCGGGAGAGGCAATCAAAATTAAGCTGCAGCTATTTTTCGCTTATAAGGTTGATCGCATCAATATATTTACAACCGACGACGATAATATTGACAACCTCTGCGGCCTAGCGGTTCTGTGCGGTAGATAAGATAGCGGGATGTATTTCCGGTGGAACCAATGTAGGAAGCTCTATATATCTAAATTGATTCTACAGGCGAACCGCATAATGCATAAAATAGCTGTTAGCTTTAAAATCATGTTAAGTGATGGGACGAACAAGTTGTCTGCTATAGAAATTGATGTGCAAAGAAAACATAATTACCTGATGGGCGAGAAAAATATAATATCATACCATTGACTTACAAATAAATGGACGACGGGTCTAATACAAAAACCACGAAAAAAATGTCCCAAGTCAACCTATTTAAACGTAGTGACATGTCAAGGAATATGAAAAAGCTAAAACGTTGAATTTAAATTGTAATGTCATCGCAGTACTGTCTAATTTTGCTTGCTTCGCTGTCAGTCGAACAAACGAAGATTAAAGCGTGAATGACGCTCTGTATACGATTTTAACGCCCTATAAGTTCGGACACTTTTTAGCGCGGACCCGACGTCCATATAATTGTAAGTCAATGTATCATACGATTTAATTGATGCAGATTCCATGCCAATTATTAGATTTAACATATATAAAAAAATAAATCATTTTAATTCAGAACTACGTAATTTTTTTTATGTTATTACATGTGAACTATATAAACCTGTAAAACTATTCTCCTTTTCATAATAAAATTATTAATATTAAATTAACAAAAATAACCAAAGTAAACAGTAGTTAGCTACCTACCGAGTCGATCGAGTGCTTCCAGCTGTCCAAGTGCAATTAATTCATAGAGGCAATTGTTGAAACACGAAGTATGCCGAGAGATGTTTTAGAAATAATTGTACTGTTTACTGTTTGTAAATATGAGTTATAGATATTTGGCTGTATATTTTTATTAGTGTTTTGAAGCTGTTGGTTTTCCATTAAGGCTCGTTTAACACCATTGTTGGTAATAAGCTGTAAATATTGTTTAGAATTTTCACGAAATTGCTCTTAAACAGAGTTTCCAAAATGGCGTCCTTTCTCTTGAACTGATTTTGTGTGAAAATAATATACAATTGTCTTATAGTAACGATTGCCCGCGAAAAAAAATCGCATGTCAGAAAAATATGACTAAATGTACGGCTAACGTGGACACGTTAGCCGTACATTTAGTCATTTTAGATGACCTTAGACTATGGAATTTTTTCCATTCTCTAAGGTCCCGACAGACGAAAAATTTTAGTAGTACTACTTGCTCATGCACAATTTTGGATGTCATCCATTTGTGGAAATACATTAATATGTATTTATCAAAATGTTGTTGTACAAATTGTACCTATTGTGTAGTTTTCTTGTTCAAACTAGTCGAAACATCAAAGGTAAATCAGAAAAAAAATTTAGAAAAAAATCTTTTATTTTTTCAAAAATTTCCAATTAATAATATTGTATATATAAAATAAGACTATTTTGATATAATAAAGTATTATGTGTTTCTTGCATTGTTTCCTTTTTCATTATAATATTACACTATATCCCTATCTATGTACATTATTAACTCTATATTCACCTCTATAACGGAGATGAGTATTTTTTATAGTTTAAGGTAGGAGTATAGTTTGGAAAATAAAACAAGTGCTACCATTACATGTGATGATGACCTCGCTTGCACTCATCGACATCGCGGCCGAACTAAGCGTGTCTCTTATGTTGTCAGCATGTTTCAGAATCGAACGAGCTGACAAACTCGTTTAGTACAGGCGTTGTGCTGCTGCTTGATAACAAGTGAGTAGCCCTAAGTATATTAATAGAGAAAAATCTATAACGCACGCACTCAACTTGTTAAACCCTAATGCGCAGGCCACACCACGAACGAAGCGAAGCTAACTTAGCTTTTCTCACGCCGGGAAATCTTTCATCTTTTCATACTTCGGTTCACAACGCGAACTAGTTAACCGAGCTAACAAAACTAACCCAACGATCCCGCTATCTATGTAAAATATGTCGCCCTTCACCTCCGCACGTATACAATGTGTTGGTATGCATTCTCGCCATATTTACATAGGTCATTCTATATCCGAAACTGAACCCAATTCACTAAAAAAATTGATTTAAAAAAAAATCCTAAATTCTTGTTTTTTATTTAATTGCGGTAACCAAGTTTGATCCAAGGGTCATTGACTTGCACTACACGTGCTACAGGTACCAGCAACCATTTGAACAATGACCTATACGCAGAAAATATGCATTTTAGATCTATTTGGTGGCAGGGAACGAGTAGAGACGTTTGATTAGATTGGTAGATCATCAGTTGACCTTGCGTATTGCATCAAAGTTCCGCTGACATCGCGCATACGTTCTAGTTTCTCACGAAATGCAACGTGGTTTGTGTGTGATGTAAACAAGAGTTAGTGCAATAAAAACCGCTACCATGTGCATTGCCATAAAGTGCATTCTTATGCTATGATGTGAAACGTTTAGTATACGCAGATTACGAGTGTCGAAGGACTGCGCGCAAAAATCGTCTTTGGTTTCTTTCTGCTTTTTCTATTGTGAAGAATGTGTTAAGTTGAAACGAAACTCTGCATAGCACTACTTTCATGTATCCTAAAGTTGGTAAGTACCAAATCTGAGTTACAATAAAATCCTTTTTCAGACAACTTTTCTAACTCATGTAAATAATTAGTAAATTATAACAATACTAGTACATAAACATGATTTAAATAACAGGTAAATAAGCAATCGAGAAAAATTTCGTATCGCTCGGTGAAGCGAGTGGCGGGGTCACTGTCCTCTGCGGTGAGTACACTTGCGGGACAATTTTACAAAACTTTACTAGACACAATTAACCAGAATATTGAACAGAATATTTTTAGATGATTTAGCATTCTTTCTATTATTAATTTCTTAAATATGGCGAGAATGCAGATCAACACCCTGTATATAGTCACTACTTACTACGTATTTTCTTATCTTAGTTTTGCATGCAACAACACGTTGTTGCTAACTTAGCCCACGGGCTAAGCTAAGTTAGCCAGCTCCGTTAGCAGTGTGGCCTGCGCTTAACAATCTCGGAGGACTATTACTAACATTATAAACAACAACTTTTGTTTTTTTTTACTATAGCAAGTGACGGGACGAACAAGTCGCCAAGTAGTCGGATTTTACTTTCGTACAAAAATAAAAAGATCTCTCTAAATGGTAGTAACTCTATGCGGTAACAAAATGCTAGCGTAAGTACTAGTCCAGTGCAAAACGCAGGAGTGGAGGTGGGGATCGTCGGAGAGGACGCATGCATGGTTGAACTAACTACCTTTCTACTAAATACAGTTCTAAAAAGCGTCAGAGGATACAACTAAATCTGAAACGCTTATTTTTGGTAAATTTATTTTGTAGTCATGGAATAAGTGTTGTTTAAGATGCTATAAATATAATAAATGCGAGGTTGTCAGTGTTTTACAAATAACACTGTATAGACATTTGTTACAAATTTGTTGCACAGTGAACAAAGAACAATTGACAATTCAAACAAACTCTCCAATAACGAAGAAAAACAATCATTAATTGTACAAACAATAATCAAATGTACTATGTAACTACAGAAATACCCTCATATTTTGTTTACAAAAAAAGTTTAAAGTTTTTGCTTTACTTATTATGTGTTATTTCAATAGGTGACCGCTTAATTAAGAATGCCCACTGCTTTAGGGGGTCACTAAGGCTGTGATTTATAAAACGAACTTTAAGCTTCGACTAAAGAAAAATGGTGAGCTAAACAAGTTTTTCGAATTTACAAAATGAACTTTGCCTATATTTAACCAAGAAATTACGAAGTAATCTTCAATTTTAAGTTTTGTACGCGTGTCATCCTTAACTTGACATTGGCGAAATCATCGATTGTATCGATGGAGTTGTAACAATTTAAAGAAGGAAAGTTTAATTTAATCTCTTGCTTAAAGTTAGGCAAAGTTAACCCTTTGTAAATACGAAAAACTTGCTTAACTTGCCATCTTTGCTTAGTCGGAATTACAGTTAGTTTTCTAAAGAGTCATTAAGCCATTAAGAAAAGGCTGTATGTAGCAGTCGAGCGCAACAGGTTAACGAGCGTTTCGCGTCGGCTGTCGAAGCTGTGGCGAAGCGTGGAACGTCTTTTTCGCTCTGATTGATTCTGTATTAATATGGCTCAATTCACATTGCGGCGGAACGGAATGGAAGAGAATTTTTGTAACGTAATTGTACATAGCAAAATGATCATATGTCAATTGTGTAACATACAAACTAGATACGAGTCAAAAAACGAATGTTCGCGCACTCGCCGGAATTTCCGCAGTTGCCTTGGCGACACCCGGCGTAGCCGCGGGAAGTGTTACGTCAAATGTCGATGAAATTACAAGCTCAAGGCGCAGTCGCGAGAAAGTTCGCGAATGCTCCAGCATTTCAGCGACCGCGCGCACCTTCTCGCACAGCGAGGCGAAACTGACGCTTCCATTCCGTTCCGCGGCAGTGTAAACTGAGCCTAAGTGTGGTGACTCCCTTAAGCAATGCCGTCTCAAAATAAACTGGTCTTTACCAGTATATTCAACAAATGAATTCAACACCCAGTTCTAAATGACCCCCACTCAGGACCCGCGTGACAGGCGCTATAAACTAGTATATTTTCATACAGAACTATATCAACCAACTAAATTTCTCACACTTCAACCAGACACGATCTAAAATCACCCAAAACCTTAATTTACCTATTTCTTATTACTACTCTGCTTCTCCTCGGGAACATCCTCCAGAAGTTTATCCAAGTCAACCCCCTCGAATTTACCATTCTGCGTATTAGACGCGTGTGCAAGGAACAACTCTTTAAGAAACTGAAGTTCTTTAGTCAATGTTTTAACTTTTTCTTCCAAAACTTGATTCTCAGCCTTAAGCTTGCTTACTCGTGTGAATGTCTCTTGGGTTCGTTGCTTTGTCTTGTATCTTGACTTCTTGACTGCCTGCAAAAGAGAAGAAGCTTATTACTGATATTATACAATGTAAAGTAAAACTTATCAAACACATCAAGGTTATTATTAAAAAAAAAAAACCAGTCTCAAAAAAAATAAAATGATGCAATAATTTTTGTGGTAAGAACAAACAGGTTGTCACTCGCACCACAATGGGATAAGATATATTAGATAATATAGAGATAATATTTGTAGTAGTTCAATATGAAGCTTAGCTACTCATGTAACATAGTATTCTTAAGAATGAAATTTATAGCTTTATATCTTTGATTGATGATAAGCATTTGGGTGGCATGAAATCCACTCCTCAACCATTCTCTATATAAATAATCAAGTGTAATGCTTTGTGTCTAAGTCTACATCTAGCTAGTACCCCGGTGATGGAAAGGGAGAGGCGGAATTGAATTATGCAATTCCATCGCACACTCTATAGATATATCCCATGTAATACCGATAAGCAGGCAACTTTATACCAGTGTTCAATACGCGCAAAATAGGCGCCTTGTCGTCGAGTTGCGGACACCAGCCCATTACACCAAGTACCAAGTACCAGTGTTCAAGCCTCTACAGTTTCACCTCTGCTGAATCAAATTCACATGTAAGTCTCTTTTCACTCTTGTCAACTGAACTACTGACAATACTCACTGCTCTCATACAATAACTTAGCATACCATATGCAAAATACTGCCCTTGTGCCTTTTTTCATTCCGAGGGCAGAACAGATGCCTGGATGTTGAGTACCAGACAACACTTCTGTCTGCTGACGGAAATATGGCTATGTGACAATATGATTTGATATCAATATGATATCACAAAAAGTTGAACCCTGTTGCAGAAGCTTTAAATTGTTTGATGATATTTTAGCCAAGCACAATTAAAGTAAATTCCGATATGTCAGACACTTTAATTGTTTTTATACAGAGAATTTTGAGCTCTGTACTATGCTATTTAAAACGGATATTTAATTACTCGTCACCTTGCTGCGTTTTAATTAGCAGATGGCAGCAGCCCGTTAAACCATACGATGCGACATACAACATATTATGATTTTTAGAGTACATCAATTTTAGAATTTTTGTTAATATTTTTTTATTAACAAAAATTGTGTTAATATTTTTAAGAGTTGTTCTATACCACAAAACGTTAATATTTAAATATTGTACCTCATTATTTCTGTCTCTCCGTTTACGATAATCGTCATCCTCGTCGTCAGCGTCGCTGAGACCCCGTCTGCTCCCGCGTTGCTTCACAGGAGGCATGACACCGTAGTAACTCGCGTCTAATATCATCAAAAATTATTTCACGAACACACGAGTGAACATCGACGATGAGGAGTCTCTTGTGAAGTTATCTAAAGCTCCTGTCGACAACATAACACAAGTTGAAGCAATTATGAGGCAATAGGAAAACGGGAAAGTAAAAAAAACAAGGAATTACTGGGATAAATATGATGCAATTTTTAACAAACTTGTATCATTTACAATTAATGACATTGGATCTGTTTAAAACACTTACGAATATTGTAATGAAGAAGAAATCAAATTCAATTGTTGTCGAGCTTTGTATCGCAAACCACAATATTGTGCAAAACTGCTAAATGTAAAAATAAACAACACGCAAAAGAATGAAAAGAATCACTGACGCATTAAGTTCCGTAACGTGACGTCATCACGTCACTCAGTTGACAGTTGTGTTAAAAGTTGCCACAAATTGGCGTTTCTTTCTGTTTCTTTTATTTTTTTTCCATCATAGACCTATCGTCTTAGAATAATAACGCCTATCGTCAATTCAATATATAAACATATTCAATATTTTGTATATTGAAATGACGATTGACAGGTATCGCCATGTTTGCAGATTATTAGATGCTAATAGAGTTGACTTTCAACAGTAAAAACCTGTATTTTTTAAAACGAGACTAATAAAAACCAGTTTTAAAAATTGACAAAGTAGTCAAGAGCACATCAAGCTTGACACTGGATCGCATTTGTACTATAATACAATTACGATCAAACGGCAATTTAACGTAAACGGCATTATAGTCGAATTTAAATCGTAAGTGTCAATGTCATGACTTTACTCTTGCTTGACCCTTAAAGCTCTATAATGCTAGAAAATAAAGGAATGAAACAATTTACGTAATACAGATTTGTAGTCTTTAATATTATTTTCTTTTACTATAAATAAGTAATTTTTTCGCTATGCGTCGTTTTTTTCGTCTGGAATATCTTGAAGAATAGTCTCCAAATCAGTGCCGTCATTTGTAATGTTCTGTGTACGAGAAGTATGAGCCAAAAACAGTTCTTTTAACAGTTGTAGTCCCTTTGTCAAAGATTTAACTTTCTCCTCTAAAATTTGGTTCTCTGCTTTTAATTTGCTGACTCTTGTAGAGGTTTCCTCAGAGCGCTGTTTAGATTTAAATCTTGACTTTTTTACGGCCTGCGAAATACAAAATCTATTAATAGGATTAAGTTACTTAAACATTATATACATAGTTTGTAATTATTATTAAATTTAAAGAAGTTATCAAATGAATTGCAAATTGCATATAGTACGTAGCGCGAATTGGAATGTTCTTTTCTTGGTAGATCAATGTTGGTAAATTAAAAATAATTAATGTATTTTATTCAGAACGGCCATTCTCAAAACAGCAAATTTTGTCATGCGCGGGCCTTTCCTGTCTCTGTATAACATTATAAAGAAGCACAAATATTTTTTTTATGAAGTTCATACGTTTATCTGAAGATATTTTTAAGATTTTAGCTCTGCTACTTAATTATCATACATATTTTATTTTTCAAACCCATGTTCTCCAATTACCGTAGCCTGTCCGGACGCTACATTTGTCTGGAAATTTCCTTCTCATTTTAGTCCGGAATGAATTACACCTGTGCCAATTAATATCATGGATGGCGAAATACTGCTCGTGTAATAACATAAAAATATAATCCACGACGACTATACTCTTAAAATCTACCATCAAATGTCCGAGTGTCCGGCCGGAAGTATAATTACCATCGCCATTCATTTTCGAAGTTGTCATCCCTAAACCAAGAAATATTTGAAATTCACTATTGCCTGAATTGCGAGCTATCAGCCGTGTTTCGGCGCTTGACTAGTGAGAATGTATGTATGTATCCGCTCGCAATTTATATAAATATCTAATTACCATAACTTTGGTTTTAAAATTTTCTAACTCCCGTTCCCCTGTTTATAAATTACATTTTTCAAAGAAATGCTCTTTTATTTCAACAAACGACAATAAAAGAGCTAAGAGGCCTCTATATATTACGATTTTCGAGTATTTTCCATCTCTTCCACTTTTTGAATTTTTTTAGGAAATGGTCCGTGTTCTAAGTGCCGTAGTATAAATTACCGTAGTATGAAAACATTGAAGAGTTTTAAATATTTCGTAGCAGTATAAAGCATATCCAAACATATTATGATACAAATCAGAATTCTAGATAATTAGACCTTATAATAAAATCGATTAACAATATTTTTTCAACACTAAACAGAAATTAAAGAGGAAAGTTTAGAAAACAAGAGACTTGCTGGCGCATCAACAGTGATAACGTTAAAAAAATAATTCAATTTTAAATCAGCGATTTAAAAGAAAGAGACGGAAAAAGAAGGAGAGATATGAGTGAAGAGTGACAAAAGTAGTTGTTACCAGTTTGGGAAATGACTGTTAATAAAGCATAATAAAAATCGAAGACAAAACAGAATCAATTTCAAAGCATGGTATAAAAGCTACATGAAAAAATACCAACCACTGAATTGAATGAACAATTCAATGGCACAAAATAAGAGATCCCTTAAAATCTCCATCCCCAAAAAACTCGCGATACTCAACCTATAGAAAATTCATGCTCTTTCGTGCTCTTAAAAAACCACAAAAAATATTTTTATTTTTATTATTTTATTATTATTTTTATTTTTATTATTATTTATTTATAATTTTAACTTTGTCAGCCATCTACTTCTTCTAGAAAGTCTACAAATACGAATCCCTTGGACGAAGATTCGAAATCCTGTGCTTGCCTGGATTTGTTGACACCAGGTCCACGTCTTTTTTTTATACAGCTGAATTATTATGTTTCATATTATTCTTCAGCGATGCAGAATAGACTATAGGTACATTACCCTGCTAAAAATCTATACAAAACAGTCACGATACGATAACAATACACCATCAGCACAGTTGAATGATTATTCCAATACCATGAGACGTACGCCAAGGTGATGTTATATCTTCGAAGCTATTCACTAATGCAGCACTAGAAGATGTCTTCAAAACACTAGATCGGAATGGTCTAGGCATAAACGTGAACGGGCAATATCTTCATCACCTAAGATTTGCGGATGACGTCGTTCTGCTCACGGAATCTGGAAACCTCGATAGAACGCTCAAAGACCTCAGTCGAGCAGCTTCAGATATTGGCCTTAAGCTTAACTCTGATGTGGGAAACAAGCTGATCGAGAAAATAGAGGATTACGTCTACCTCAGCCGTAATATCAAACTTGGCAGGGAGTCATTGAGAGGAAAAATAGACAAACGTATACAACTCGCTTGGGCAGCTTTCGGCAAATTAGACCATCTGTTCCGGGCAAAAATCCCACAATGTCTCAGAACCAGACTATACAACCAGTGAGTCTTACCTGCTGTGGCCTACGCTGTACGCTGTACGCTGTGCAAGACATGTACTCTGACGGTGTTAATTCATCATGTGGTGCCTCAAGGTCAACTAGAGAGCTATGGAACGAATTATTATCGGAATCTCTCTACTTATGTATATCTAACATTCGGAATAAAGCAATACGTTTACGCACCAAAGTCATCGACGCGGCAATGGGCTAGACAAGTATATCGTAGAGACGACGACCTCTGGAGTCGGAGAGAAGTATATCGTAGAGACGACGACCTCTGGAGTCGGAGAGTTTTGATCTGAAGACCTCACTTAGGAAGATGAAATGTGGGCAGACCAGCAGCGAGATGATCGGACAAAATTAAAACGACAGCAGGGCTGACTTGGAACAGAATCGCTACAAACCAAGGACAGTGGAAATCATACCAAGAGGCATAATACCCAATAGTGGAATCAATAATATGCTGTTTAGAGCAGGTTTTTTAATCATAATAATAACAAAAAAAAACTTAAATTGAAAAGAAAACAAAAAATATTTTGTTTCGGTGTAATTAATTGCAGAGTAGAGTAGAAAATGGAAATGAAACTTATATAATGTTATTAGTTGTTATTTTTAATTTAGTTCTTAAAAATATTTGAACTTTCTAATTACCGCAGCCATGTAAAATACCAATTTCTAATTACCGTCGCCATAAAATATTTGTGTCTTAATAACTCGAAAACTACTTTGTCTATTCTAATGCCATTTAGACATTTTAATAGCTTAGATTTTAGTTGTTCATATTTCAATATTATTGGGTATAATAAGTGAGGAAAAAAATGACTACGGCAATTAGGCTGAGAACACCAAATTCTGAGAATGACCGAGAATAGTGTGGTTTGAAGTAAAACTAGACACTATAAATATTTGAGACTAGACATAACTGGTTAATGAGTTTACAATCTTCAGTCAGCTATGACCACAAAAAGAATGTAATCTCTAACGTTTTATTTGACCATAATATCTAGGAGCACGAAATTCCCGAGCGTCGAAGTCGACTTTAGATCGGAAAAATGTTTCCATTTCCGAAAAGATTGACTTTTTTGTTAAACTAGAGTAAAATAATGTTTCAGCTACTAGAAAACCAGTTTAATGCATGCACAGAACGCAAAACCTTGACCCCTAAAAGCAAAGATAAGGGCCCCAATTATTTGGCGAATATACTTGGTCATGTTCACAAAATAGAAAGATAGGTATGCGTCTTATGGCGCATCTACACCAAGCCGTCAGTCGACCTGTGATTGCCCACCGAAGGCGGCAGTTTTAATAGTGAGCCGTCTGACGATGGTAGTTTGCAGCCGAAGTCGACCACAGCGACCGGGTGCGTCGTTTTTTACAACGCAAAGTAGTCTGTCGAAGGCGGCAGACACTCGATGTAAATGGCGAGTCGACTGTACCGCCTTCTGCAGGCGAGGCAGCCTGCCAATCTGCAGACTACCCAGTGTAAGTTTACGACGCCATTAGCCAACATGTTTGCCATCAACGCCGATAGCCGACATGTAATGCGGAATATATTCTTTTAATGTTTGGTGATAGCTGTCCTAACTCCTAGCTAACTACCAACAACCATTCGCGCTTCAGTCTTTCTCTCTGCGTTACTTTCGTGTGTTAAAAAATAAAATGAATGTGGGATATATTAAGCTCTACCTACGTCAAATTGGCACTCGGCACTCGCTGTAAACAATTGAACATGTTGGCCAACATGTAAGCCGTCTCATCGTCGCAGTGGTTGGCGCGCTTTAAGTAAACAACCTTGCCAAAATATAATGATAGTTTTTTAATTAAGTAACTTTGATAAGTTTACCTCGTTATTTTTATTTCTGTGGTCGCGATAACTGTCGTCCCTGTTATTTCCTTTTCCACGTTGATTCACCGGAGGCATTGCAGTGAGCCGCGTTTTATTTCATAAAACCATTAAAAAGATTATTTGCTAACGCTTCACAGCTGGGGCGCTTCCATTCACAAACTGACGTTTGACACACTACAAAAAGACGTATCTTCCTTCAGTAATACGAAAAATCGGTTTGACATTCACATTCAGCGTTGCCAATTTGTGGGAAATTCCCTAAATTGCGGGGAATTTCAACTAGATTGGGGATTTTGTGGGGATTGGCGTATGTGGGGATTCTAACATTTTATCATTTTGTTTAATCTATCGATTGCTGATGCATCGCTATCATCGCTAGTTTGCTCGTTACTGTTAGAAACACTGTGATGAACTATATTGATGTGTTTTCAACATCGCACATCCCTCGCATTATTAACAAGCAGCTTAATTAAGCTGCATCTAAATTCTATTTAGAGTTATTATCAGAGCACTTAGTTCTGAATTGTAAAATGGTCAGTCGGTGCGTGTTGAGTTCGCGATTCCTTTTCCCACTTAGGCCGGTCCCCGATATGAAGAAAAACGAAATCAGCTATTAATAAACAAAGCCGAGCAGTTGGTACTTCCACACCACAACTTACCACTCATCAACTTTAAATATTAAATATAAGTCGAAACTTAATTTACTCATTGAGTTTTTCTAACATTAACATAGTGTCACCAAATGAGCAACAAATAATTAAGTTACTTAATTCTGTAAACAAAAGAAAAGTTTTTTTTCTCAAAGACTGTTTAATGTTGAATCTCATTAAAATAAATAAGCGATTTACCGACCAACCCGCTTTTATGTAACAGGGCACAATTCAATCATATTATAGTAAATGTTATATAATTATAAGTAAGTGTTATATAAGGATGGTTATTTACGGGAAAAAGGGAACAAGGCAGCTGTGTTATCAAAATAAAACAACATGTTATCAGACCACAATATAATTCCTTCGTCACAATAAACCTCTAAGAATGTACGTAAATCTTATTTACACGAATGGAAGCATCCAATGCTAATACTGCTAAATCGGTACTTGACAAATGACTTGGTTACTACTTAACCAGCTTAGACTGCGATTGTGCAAAGATATGATGTAAACATGGAGACAGGAAAATGCAACTTAGCATTGTTGATAATTTACCTTATTTTATTTAGTGAACAAAAAGAGCACACGGAGTTGCCACCATAGGTAATAATATACCAAAATAGAAATATTTTTTTAAAAGATATTGGCTATCGTTAAAAATGGATTATTAACAGAAAACAAGTTTTCCAACCTCTTAACAAAGGTCAACATACGCTATAGACACGACACGCAAAACATTAACTGTTTTGTTTGTCTACATGTTGGCTGTAAAGGTGGAAAAGAAAAAATAAAAATTATGTAACTGAAAAATTACGAAATCGATTGAACTTATTTTTAAATGTTAGTTATAAGTAATAATAAATCCCGAAGTAACAAAGAACAATGGCAAAATCATAGTTAAAAGAATTCGTTAGTGTCTTCAAATGTCTTAATTACAAGTTTGATTAAAATAAATTCATTAATTTTTCAAATTATAATAGCAGCCTATCTAAGTCTGGAAATAAAATCATATTTAAAAGAAACTCTAATGACTAATTAGTGTTCTTAGTTTTAACGTTGAGCGACACCTAGCCGCCTTTTTCGGCGGTATGGATCTGGTCCACATTTAGTTCACGTAACATCAAATGTACTGGTTCGACCGATTTGTAATAAGCTAACAAAAGATTAACTACTTCATTATAAAAAATAAAATCGATAATTTCTTCTCCAAAATGCCACGCGAGAAAATGGTAAAACTGACAAAAAGTTCCCAAAATTAGGGATAGATGGCACGTTTCACAAAAAAAAATATTTGTCGAGTTACTAGTGCAATCGTCTGTGGTATGTTATTCTCAGTTTTTTTGTTATGGCTTAACTTCACGCCTTTTGACCAAACCAGTACACAGAATAATTTCCTCAGAACTTTCGTCACGTCACAAACCCACGGCACCATTCAGTTTCTATTACCTCTGTTTAAGGCTTCTGTGGTTTATTTTGATATAATAATACACCGAATATATTTTATTCAATTACGTAACATATAACCTCCAAAACTTTAAGCCGGAATATCTATAATTCCTGACTTTTCAGAATAGTAAACCCAAAACAAAATTTGTTCAGGAATTTCAACATACTTTTCACATATTTTTCATAAACAGACGCATACAAATTATGTCAACAAAAATGTATATGGGAGTTTGCCATTGTCCTTTACTAAGTTTAAATTTAATAATAGAAAACAACATCACTATGGTGCTCCACTCGTTCATTGCACAATTCGAGTTCAATTTGCTAGCCAACATGTTGCCCGGTATTTTATGTTCAAGCTGCCTAAACAACAATTTTGTTATTTTGAATCTATCATTATCACATAAATTGAGAAACTGGCCAGTCTTTTTTATTTAGAGTTTTCTTGCAAGTGGAATGTAACTCCTAGTTTTTTTTAATAGTTAGTTTGTATTATTATTTCAATGGATGCTAAGAGCGTTAGAGCACTACGTGCGATTCGTATCAGGGGGTCTACTCTCGATCTCCATCCGAAACAATTACTGTCAAATAAGTAATATTCGACAAAATTAAAAGACAAGTGTCAAGTATGAAGCTTCATTCGCATCACGCGTCTTTTCATTAGGTCGAGTATTGCTTATTTGAGAGTAATTGTTTCGGACGGATGTCGGACGGAGATCGAGAGTAGACCCCCAGTTCCGAATCCCAGAAACGACGGTCCGAAACGTCATAGGTGTCCGAAGTGTCATTTTATCTCTAGGTGTACAAGCGATATTCGGGTTTTTTTCGTATTCGAATCCGATTTGGTGCACAAGCGAAACCAGAAGCAATTTTCTAGATTTGTATAATCTCGAATACGAGTCGGATGCAAAGCGAAAACGTTCCAAAGCTGCAATCCATCTGATGGTGTCGGATGAATAAATATACTGAAATATTGCGATAAATTGTTAAATGACTAAGAATAAGTCACTATTGAGTGTTAGGCACATAGAAAAAAAGAACTAACTAAACTAAAACAATTTATAATGACCAATTAATTATAAAGAGCTTTGTTCGGATATGTTAAAATTTCGTTAATTTTGCTTTTACTGATTATTTTGTGACTGTAGCGTGGTTCAGCGCGTAATTCTGCCTCTTATGTGCCTAACACGAATACACTGCAGGCAAATTATGCATTACAGTTACTTGTTGCGTAATCAGAACTACAGTTACGTACTTAAGAATAAATATTATGCATTTAACACTTACTCTTTCGATTTTCGTAAATATTGTCTTTATAATCTTTTTTGTTGTATCCCATTCGTGATTTAATTATGATATTTGTTTGTTTATACTTTTTTTAGTTCTTATAATTTAGTGAACAAGTAAACTATCAGTATTTTTTTTTGTTTGTAAGAGATCTATTTTCATATTGAAGTTTTAAAGCATTGTTAATAGAAAAATACAGAGAATTCAGTTCACATATATGTCAAATAATTCCGGAGGATTTCAATAACGACATAGTATAATAAAAGAAGTATGGTAACGCCATACAAACATCTCATGCGCGCCCGCAGCACGCCGTGTACGGACACGGACGCACATATTCGCATAATCTCGTGGGGCACTCAAGTTGCCCAGCGCGAGTTGTCTCACGCCATCGAGTATATAATCAGAAGTAAAGACGAAATATGAGCCATCCATCTCTGGTAATTCATCAGGCAAATAGGTCTTATATCAGTTTTAAATATCAATTCTCGTTTGCGCTGAAATCACAAATTAGAAAGCTGAAATAGTAAAGCGCCAACAACTGACCTGTGTGTACGTCTCCGTATATTACAAAAATATTCTGTATATTCTAATAAATATAATATCTCTAACAATGGGGGGCTGTTCCAGTCGGTGGTGTGGGGAAAAACAGCAAAACATTTAATTACAAAACAAACGGAATCACGTTCAATCGGTAATTAAATATTAAATATGTCATTTTTCAATTTTCGTCCATTATAGCACAGCTCAAGTTAAACTGGTCGATTTGAAGTGAAACAATTCACGACACTCAGAATTTTCAAACATTAAATGACATTTCGTCTCTATTTTTGGTTATATACTCGATGTCTCACGCGCAATTTATTATAGATTTGAAGTGTTCGCTCGGTGTTTAAAAAATGACATCAAATAGTAGACGTGTTTAAAATTGTGTTTATGGTTGTTTGCAAGAGTGCCTCAAATTCAGAATTGTTCAGCATTTCATAATTATGCTCTCATAATCGAGACACCTATTGGCTATACTGGTAAAAATATCAATACGTAAGTACTACATTTAGGCACGAAACACACAGAGAACGGGTGCGTGTCGGGCGCTGGTCAGGTCGCGAGAACGGGTACACGGAATTACACCCGCCGTGTACCCGACCCGCTCTGCTGTCAATGTGTTTCACGCTTTAACCAAGGTTATTTCGATACAGCACGAAAAAACTCAAATGACCACCTTAATTTTTTAAAATTACGTTTACAATTTGTAGGTACAACCAAAATAATGTAACGACTCATCGCTACGAGCAAAGTGTAGGCATTTATACGCCGACCAGGCGGGAGTTGCTCTACTTGACTTATTATACTATGACAATGATGACAATCAAATAAGAAATAGCTGTTAAGAGTCTAATTAAATAAATGGGCGCAGAACTATTTGAAGAGACCAAAAAAGTTTTAGAACAATTAGAGTAAGCTTGAATGATAATTACATTCGATATGAAAATATATCTCAATTAGTGTTGTGTTGTTATCGATTACGTCATAATTTGGCACAAAAATTACAGGTACCAGTTAGAATTGATCCTTTTGTGCTCCCAAATCACAAGTTATATTAACTTAGTACTTAAAACTAGTATCAGTAACTCTTAAAGTGATACTACATAAATACAGACTTGAAAATATTCTCCTAGTTATATATTTAATGAATTAGTAAACTGAGAAGTATACCTGTCTCTTTTTTAGCTACATGAAACATAGGTGTGAGCGAGAAAGATATACTTTTCATCAGTTCATTCAGTTTAGTGTATAATAGATCTATGAACAATGACAAATCCTTATCAGGAACATTATTTTTACATTCATGTTATGGTTTCTACTGCTTTGTTGCGTAAGCAGTGAAGTTAACCATTCACTGGCAGATATAATGACCGTCAAAGATGTTACGTTTTACTTTGTCTGTCAGCATATCCGCTAGTGTACAACATTTTGTATTAAGTAATTAAATTTACAGAAAATAATTAAAAAAAAAAACAAAACCCAAAACGTTTTACCACTGTCGTAAACTTTTTAATTTTTTTTTAACATTAACTCATTTTTAACAACGTTTTTGATTTTTCTTTGGTTCAACTTCAAATAAATATTTTTAATGGGTTTCATTTTTTATTCATGCAAATATATATTTTGTACAAAAAATGTTAAGCTTAAATTGTACTCGCTATGCTACATGTCGGACAAAGTGACAGAATTATTTTTTAATATTTGAAAACTTGAGCTTATTTGATAGCAATAAAAAAGTCTTCTTGTCGCTTTTGTGCTATTACTAGCAATAGCGTTCCAGGTAAATGTTACAAGTAACATCATCATTTCTGTAGGCCGACATGAAGGTAAGTGAATACACAGCTTTAATAAACTATGAAATGATAATAAATGCAACAATTCGACTTACAACTAAAAAAATTATATTTTGTAACAATTTTCCGATATTTGGCATTGAATTGCAAGAAAACAGATTTTTTTATCCGAATTTCAAAACATAAAATGCGTAACAAATTTTCCGTAACCGTAATTTAACGTAAAATTTACGTTGAAAGAATTTAACGACATTAAAAAAATGGTTTGTTGATGACCGTTTTAATTAAAATATTAATATTTAAAAAAAACAATTCGCTTTTTGTTATTGTCGAGATCATTTCTTTATGGAAATTCAATGACATTTGAATTTTTAATTCGTATTTGTTAAACATGACATTCACTGTCCAATAAATCAACGGACCCAACGGGAAAGTTTTTTGCGTAAGCTATTTGTTAGCTTGATTTTGTCTTTGTCTCGGTAGTTTATCAACATGTTAATGAGTGAATATCGGGCTTATGACACAGTAGAAACCATTGCGATAGTCTAACTATCTGAGTTATTTATTTTCTCGAAAATAATTTCTAAGCTCGCAAAATTGTACGAAAGATTTGACGAGGCAAAAATATTTTATTTACTTTCTCTTAAATTGTACTACGATTTTGTTTTTCATCCAAAATATTAATTTTCTATCTTCACTGGATTTATGATAATGGATACGGAGTCACGATACTTTTTCGGTAATGTTTAACTCGACAAATTTACAGAGAATATTTAAGCAGATGAAAAGTTTATAAATTTCTTTGAAGTCTTGTCTTCTTAGTTTTACCTTCAAAGAAATATTTTACTCGTCGTACGCATGATTTTTTCTTACGAGATTTTTTTTTTACTTCCATTTTCATAGCGATGTTAATTCCATTTTCGGATCTTTCTGCAGTCACTTCAATAAAGAAGAGGCCACACCGCAAGCGAAGCTAAGTTTGCTTAGCTCGCATGATTGCATGCAACAAACTGTGCGAGCTGAGCTAACTGAGCTTAACTTAGTTCATGTAGCTGCAATCAAAGCTAAGCTAAGAAAATATGGGTCCGTAATGAAGTGCTACCACTCGACGCTAGTCTTTCCCTGCACGGGGGTGAAGGGCGTCAGAGTCTACTTAGCTTAGCGGGTTTGTTGGGTAGTTAACCCACATAGTTCAGTTAGCTCGGTTAGCTACATGGCGGTGTGAACAGATCGCTGCTTTTCAAAAATAGTTGGTGAAACCAAAATTGTTAATTTTATCTTTTTACACAGTGGCGCTCAGAATGAGCTAACTTGTTGTGAAAAAGACACCGATCTTTTTATTGTTTGAAAATAATCATGGGAGAAAAGGAGCCTATATACAATTACTATTCATCTGCTTTGCATTTTAGATATTCTACAGTTGTTGTTAAACCATATTTCTGACGATTTAGGTGATTTTAGAAAGCATCGAGATGTATGAAAATATGCTAGTCGAGCTAAGCTATCCTAGCTTAGCTTTGCTCGCGGTGTGGTCTCTCTTTAATCATTGCAAACTTTTTGACATTAATATTTTACAGAATTAATAAATTTAATCTAAAAATTTCCATTAGCTTAATATTATAAGAGTAATGACTAATTTAACTAATGAACTAGTATCTCTTAGTTTAATTTTAGTGTTATCAACAGTCAATTCTTTAATTATTTATTATCATCGTCGAACGTCTTACTAGATTTATTCTAGATTGCTAACGATTGTCCTGTGTTCGATTTTTATCACGATTTTCCTGAGCAAGTCTTCTCGTATTAAAAAAATGTTTATTTTCAGGTGGACATTGACTGTCCTGCGTGCTGTTGTTTAAAAAAACGCGGTTGAGTTACTATGAATGTGAAGACATAATTTCTACTTAATACTGTTTCACATTCTTATCTGCAGAACTGAAAACGCAGCTTTACGTCCGAGCAAAGAAATAATATTTTTTTATTCACATCCGAATTTCCAAAAATTTCTTTTTAGGAAAAAGCCCCAGCCAACAGCACATTCGAGTACCTACCTACTCAATAAAAACAGTATTGCAATTCTGTCTAATTTAGTGCAAATCTATACCTTGTCGAAGCAACACTGCTTGGTGACTTAGTAGTAACCGAACATGAGCTCTTTATATATTTAGATGTTCTTCCAGAATCTATAGATTTTATGGTCTAAATTAGATTATAGCTGCCACGATCAGAGATGGTCAAGCGCCCAGGTTTTAACCCGACGCTTTGTCAATAACGGGTTTAAATTGGCCTAAAACCCAATAACGCCCGAAATCGAGGGCAACAACTATTTACTACTACTAAATATTTGTCGTAAATCGAGTTTTGTTCAAAATTAATAATATTATTACAAAATATTTATTGCTTTCTGAACTAGATGATACGTTTTGACTTTCCATTGAATCGATTCGCTTGAAAATCGAATTGAAATAAACCGATATAAAAAGAGTTAGATCGAATTGAATCGATTTTCATAAAATCGCATATAAATGTGCATCCTTAGTAGTGATTAACAGGATTGCAAGGTGGATATTGTGTGGAGTTGCCTCTTGTGCGTCTAAAAAAGATTTTGACATCAAATTTTATAATAAATATGGATTTATATATATATATATATATTCCGCATTCGTTGTTTCCTCCCACTATTCGAATTGGTGTGAAATGGGTTAAAACCGGCGCCGTGGGTAAAGACCCGGGCGAGTAGACTGGATTTTAAACCACAGCCCATCTCTGGCCGCGTTTGATTATTTTTCAAACAGCAACCACATAAAAAAACAATAACAGAATGTACAAAATCATTATCCAAACATATGGACGATTATCCCAAGGAATTTGATTAAATTTAATAAATTCCTTTTTCAAATATGTCACCTAGTCGCGATCCAACTACCACTACATGGGCCGACGAGTTTTGGCAGTTCTTAAGGCTCAGTTCAGAACTGTCAGTTACTATGGCTGGTTACTAGCAACACTACATAGACACTAGCGACAGCAATCATTATCACAGATAAGTTGGTGACTCTGTATGTTGTAGCACTTTAAAAATGACACGTCACTTCATATGAAATGTATAGTTTAATGGCTTCTTAAGCGACACATTCATGAGCGAATTGGTTTGTGACCATGCAACCTCCTTCACTGTCATCCCACCTTTATTATCACCCTCTTTACTGGTTCCTGGCCACTTAGGGCGCGTTCCCATTGTATTGTAACGTTTTATTTATCGTTGGACGACAGTCGCTTTTAGCCTGTTCCCATATCACGACTGTCTGTCGTGACTGTGTCGTGGACGTTTTTTTTTATCGTTGAACGACTGTTGTGTCATTCTAGCTATTCCCCCTGAATCGTGAGGACAATATATCGGTTCACGGCAGCTGCCTTGTCGTTTTCACGACAGAATCGTTCGATGCACAGACGAGGGCGCGGCAGACGAGACGGGAGAGTAGTAGGGGAATAGTAGCCGCCATTCAGTGTCGAGGCGTGAAAATTGTCGTTAGTCAAGCCGAAGCAAAACAAAAAACACTTTCCTTAAGAAAAAGTGTTGTGTGTGTAAAAGTGTCACAATTTTATTAGTTATTACAAAGTTATTAGCACACAAGGTACTAGTATACGTCATTTGACTGGTTAACTTATTCTACACATAAAATATAGCACAAAATGAAGTATTTGATAATACGTGGAAAATTTTAGGCAAGCCGATGAAAATCAAGTTATATGGACGCCTCGCCACTGCTGCGATTATCTGTCGTCATGTTTTTATCGTGACGTTTTATTTATCGTCAGACGACAGTCGTTTTAGCTTTTCCCATTGTCTCGACAGTCTGTTGTCGTAATGTCAAAAAATTCGTGAACGACAGTTAATCAGTTCCTGGTGACTTGTAGCACAGGTGTTAAACCTATAGCAAATACAAAATAATGTTCTAAAATTACTAAGATGTTTATGTACTTCTTATTTGTCGTTGTATTTTGAGGAGAAAATAAAGTATTATTATTATTATTATTATTATATTATATTGTCTGTTTAAAGGTAAAATCACATAAGTGACATTTCTACAAAAGTCTTTATATAGCTATGGTAAGAAAATCACTATCTTTCTGCAGGTGAAACTCAATAACAAAAAGCTATAAATTCAATAAGTGGTAATAAGTTTATCTGCAGAAATATGGTGATTTTCTTACAACAGGTACATAATTTGGATATTTTTTGTGGATCTGTGGAATGCATGTGGTTTTACCTTTAAGCAAACGATATATTATAATCGTGTTGTACTATATGTGAACAACTTCATTTAAATACACAAGCCACGACACTTCAAACTATATGCCGTCATGACAAAATGGGAACGCGCCCTTATTTTTAAAATTTTGACTCGTTTTGGAATTTATTTTCTTAATTATTCTTTTTTATATATTTTATTTCGTTGGTTCGTTCCATCAGGACTCTTGTCAAAATTCTCGAAGCGAGAGGATGTGCTTATTAAAATTTATCATCACGTAAAACTCCAATTACACGTAATTTAACTGTTTTTAAAGCTTTTGATATAATATATACGTATATAGGCCCTCTTGGGGTAAGTGCCTCGACTTTATAGTTTAGTAGGGAGTGTTTTATATCGTTTGTACCCTTTTTATCATTCTATTATTTTGTTATAGTTTTTTGTTTCATCTTATAATAAATTTATGTCTACTACTTTGCTTAGCGAGTTTAAAGTTCAAAATTCAAAAGGAAAAAGAAATAGTGGAACTAAATCCGGTTTTATAAAAGATATTTCAAAGTATTATTGTGATCTTTTAAATGTTTATCGCACAAGAAATTTTTGGTTTTACAATTAGACGAGCAGCACTGCTCCCTTCGGTAATTAAGCAGAGAGTGACGACGGAACGAAACAAAATGAGAATGACGTGGCAAAGGAATTAAAGAACGATTCAAAATTTGAAAACAAGTGGTCACGAACCGGAGAAAAGGCGATAAAAAGGCTGAATGACGTCGGTGAGAGGTCGCATCGTCACACTCTAAAGCTAGGCTACAGGTTCTCCATAAATGCTTGTGTTAGCCGACGTAGCAATCGACGTAACGAGATTTTGAGTCAAAAATGACATGTCGGCTAACGTATTTGCTAATGAATGGGGCGCTTTACGGGCAAATTTGTTGAATTGTCCAGGTCAAAGTCCACACGTTCACTGCGGCGGTTGCATTTGCATTTTCCGGCACTGGCATAGCCATTTTATGATCCTGGCGTTGCGTTCGACAACACTCGGTGGCTCTGTATTGCGATAGATCTGC
Source organism: Hyposmocoma kahamanoa (assembly GCF_003589595.1). Classification (NCBI taxonomy): domain Eukaryota; kingdom Metazoa; phylum Arthropoda; class Insecta; order Lepidoptera; family Cosmopterigidae; genus Hyposmocoma; species Hyposmocoma kahamanoa. The sequence goes on from NW_020653333.1 coordinate 1,294,800, forward strand.
TTTTGTACACCTGGACCTTGGACCTGTAGAATCAAACGGAGTTAAATTAATAAATAGATTCAGGCGTTGCAGGATTCCGTACCGAATACCGACCCTGGAAAGGTAAAACGTCTTACGTGCATTTGTAAAATATTACACGAGAGCGATTTAAAGTAGGGTAGTACTGTCACCTTGCCTATTTCTGCCGCCAAGCAGTAATGTCAGAGCATTACTGTGTTGCGGTATTGAAGGGTAAGGGTGCTGGTGAAATTACAGGCACTTGGGATTGTCAACTTATGTCTCAGGGTGACGGGCGCAGTGGTAGTGCCCCTCAGATCTTTGCAATTTAAAGCACTGAGTGGCACTGCAACTGTTATGGATAGGCGTGTAGCTTACCATCAGACGCACGACTTGTTCGCCCCGTCACTTGATGTTTGGCTATGTTTATCACTTAAATATTCAAGTATATTATCGTGTAATTATTAAATAATATTTCACGATACAAAACTCGAATATCCAATAATATTGCACGATAAAAAGATCGACTACTTAAATAATAAAACTTGCTACGGAAATTAACTATAGACCACTATAGGTGTGGTTGTCTAGGACAGGGGCCTGTATACAGTTTGTCCGCTTTGCATTTTAGATATTCTAGTTGTTTTTAAACCATATTTCTGACGATTTAGGTGATTTTAGAATATTATCGAGATGTATGAAAACATGAAATATTCTTTATTGCACATAGAATTACAATTAAAATACAATAAAGTAACTTAGGCATAAAGATAGTGAGATAATGCGCAACACGCGGCCTTATTGCTGTATAGCAATTTCTTCCAGGCAACCTTAGGATAGAAATTTGGGATATGCAAAAGGGGTGCAAAAACATGTTATGTGAGCTAAGCTATCTTAGCTTAGCTTCGCTCGCGGTGTGGTCTCTCCTTAATCATTGCAAACTTTTCGACATTAATATTTTCTCGTATAAAAATTTATACGTGTTATCTAGCACATATAATTTTTTTTATGCAAATTTTCCCACCCTTCTCTTTTTTTTTCTTAAATTACTCAAACGTAACTACAGTCACACACACCACGACCAAAAATATACCCGGAATATATTCTTCGGCGGAGTGTCGAAAAGTCAACAACTCCTCTGGATGTCTCGTAGTAAGGTGAAAAACGTATTGAGCATATTTTTGGCAAGCACAGTTATTTTACACGATTTAACCTTCACGCGCTTCGCGAAGTAGGAAATTATTTATTTTTTTTTAAATTATTTATTCAAACAGAGTTTATTCTGAACTACATGTGGTGTTTTACTATGCACAGGTTTTCATTAGACGTCGTAATGTCTATAGTCTGTTTTTTTTTGAAAATGGAGTAAAATTACAGTGCATTGCGCAAAAGTGTTGCCCGCTTACAAGTAGCTAGTGATTGCAGTCGATAAATATTCGATAAATATAGAAATATCGACTACCAACTGAATGTCGGTTACGCTTATGCAATAAATCGGCGAATTTGTTTCATTTGAAACATCATCAATCCATTATTCGTCCAACTGCTGAACACAGGTTCACTTGACTTGTCAATTTTTGTAATTTCATACATACACTTCATTTAGAAGTTATTAATTTTAATTCAATATAGATACTCGAATCCGCATGTTCTTATTAAAATGTATGTGAATAAAAATTGATTTCGAAACTAGTAGGCCAACGGTGAAAGTAGGAATTTAGAACGTAATAATTCAGATATTTTTGGTAAAATATTACCATCGTTCACAATCTATCGCTAAAACTACAATCACTACGTGACTATTTAAATTTTTATGGAAAGTGGCAACCCTGCAAATGTCATTTTACTCAGTCCTTAAAATACAGATTACAGAAGGTTTTTAGTTGTAGAGTATTATTTTGATATAACTGTATCTTAAGTTTCAAATTTTCATAAATGAGGTCCTACTAAAAGAAGCATTATTTGTAAAATTTTGGTCCTTCGAACCGGATAAATAAATAAATAAAACTTACCGTATAATCAGCAGTAGCAGCCAACTGGTTAGAGTCCACTGTAGAGGCCGAAGAAAAATAAACTGGGCTCTCGGGAGGCTGCTCATGAACAATGGCGTCATAGTCCCTCGGGTCCAGACCGAGTCTCTCGAAAAACTGCTGAAGGCGAGAGGACTCTTCAGAAGGAGAGTCTGGAGAGTCTTCGCCTTCACATGGTGCAGAGGCTGGACTTCGGCCGTCGGTTCGTCTGTACCTGTATATAGATATACCAGTTTGGCTTGAATTCGTCGATGTAATTTGTTTCTTACGCACTAACTGTGCGATTCTTCCCTACTCCAAATATACGGGAACCTATCCAAGATACGCCTTAGCAAGTCGCTGTGATTCACATCTGATATGTGCAGTATGTGCTGGTTATGGGTGTTAAAAGATGAGAAATTTTTTTTAGACCTACGACACAAGGACTCTGCATTTTCTCTCTCTAATTGGAAGCACAGCAGGACCCCAAATCTGCCAATTTTAAATCATCCGAATTGTGTGTCTAAAAGGGTGGGCCAAAAAACGTTTTATTTGTTTTGAGAGATGTAATGGTATTTATTAGATGCCATTTACACCCAAAATACGCCTTGTAAAATAAAGCAGCAGCAGAAAACATTTGGCAATGACGATAAAACTTAGTTATTAGTTCTATTTTACCATTTGGCAATTTTTAGTGCGATTAGAATACAAAAAAAAAATCTTTTTCATATTAAGGTGACCCACTTTACTGTCGGTGGAGTGTTCATTAAGGCATTTTGTACCATTGGTTTTCTGTTAAAAGTGAAGAGCAGTGGATTGTCAGTGGCTAGCCATCGGGCTACTATTTAGCTGCCATTGAAATTTTTTGGTATTCTGCTCTTTAGTGACGTAGTCTACTTCTTCTTCCTATCGTATCGATGGCATAGACTATAATGCTTGCTATCGTGGTGAAATTTGCCATTCGAGGGAAGGATTCGCCTCTTGTTGCCCTCCTAATTATTTGATGTTTCTTTCGATTCGTTTTTACTTACAATGAGTATATTAAAAAGTAGGAATATTCGAAATGAAACTAATTTTTTGTTCAGCGTAACAATCGAAACTAACTTAAGAACTCGATATGCTAAATACATTGAAACTAAAATCGGGCGTACATTAATTCAAGGGCGCCATCTATGAGCGCATTGCATTGCATTGAATTTATATGTATATAAATTCAATATATAATATATAAAATTATTATATAATATAATTCAATGCAAATTTAATTACAGTTAATAGCGACATCTCTCGACAGGTCTGGTAGCTGCAAACTTACCTAACTGGGTGACGAAATACTTTGATAGATTTGATGAATTTGTAGTAAAATATAATATAACTTTTAAAGCATTAACTAAACGCTCGTCAAGGGCACATTACGTAGGCGCCTTTTTTGAACCAATCAACCAACACCACATACATGTTATTTCACCCCTGCCACAATTTAACGAACTGTTCGTATGAACTCAAAAAGGTCAAAAAGGACATTCACTTTTTAATTGTACTTCTTTAAGAAACCACCACTGTTTAATGATTAATGGAACTACTCCCGTAAACCAGCAACCCATTGCCAATATATTATAGTCAACTTAAATCGTCTTTCAATTTTACGAGCTCGTCGGGATCCTCATCATCTTCTACTTGGATCTGGCGGCTACAGATAGATTTCCTAAAGATGGCGTTACGGCAAAAATGTCATTGAAAACCAAATACAAAGATCCGACACTAAGCACATAGAAAAATTTATGAGGTTCGCTGGTTCGTTTCGTGGCTTAGTTGGCATGGCGTTGGGCACGGTTTGCTAGAAGACATCGTTACGAATCCGGCTGGGTGTCAGGATTTTTTTCCAAGTGTTCGATATTTGTATTACTAATTATAACAAATATAAAGTATTTTACCTGTCTGAGATATCTGACTTCGACCGCAGTATGGGTCTAGGCCGGCGTTGCTTGTAACGAAGACATCTCTGTCGTTTGAACGTACCCAGTGGGGACGTTACTTCTTCAGGCGGACATATCTGCAAGGATACAGATTACAGCAAAAATCATAACTCTTGGTATAGTAAAGCCACACGTGATTACACGAAAGTATCAAATTATGTACATGTGGAATTTATTCTCTCATATTTAAGTATGAAAAAGTTATCGACTAATGTAATTCGTAGTCTTTAAGGCGAGGTATTTTAGTGCGAGCCTAGATTTTAGGAGGTGAGGTCAAAAAAAAAAAAAAAAAAAATGGGGCTCGCGACCCGCAATCAGCGCGAAAACTAATATGAATAATCTCAGTACAGAGTACTAAAAAACCGATCTCTGTTTGCTAAGTTGTATTGAAATCGATTACGGAACAGAAGAAGAATCCTATCTTGTAACAAATTAGCACATTCTTTAGACAATATCCTTAGGTGTGATGTATCGTATATTTTTTGTAAGACTGTTATTTAATAATAAATACCTAAATCATTTGATCTAGCAAAACAGTTTCTCCCGCTTCTCCTCCCGTGGCTCGCCTTAAACCACCTCCTCCTAAAAGTTGTCATTTTGCAGATGCCCTATTACACCAATATATTTTATATCTATCAAGGATTTCATTATGACAGATCATTAAGACTATTTTTTAAGTGAAATAATCAATTGTTTGACAAGTAATTATTTATAGATAACATAAAATTTAAGAGACCAACACTTGATGGCCATTTAACCGGCGACCATAGAGTATGAAACCGATCTGGTATAGAATGCCAATTGCCTCCGTGGCCGAACGGTTACCATACCGGCCAGCCACGCAGAGGTCCCGGGTTCGATTCCCGGACCGGGAGAAATATTTGTATGCCCTACACTTACTTGTCTCGTGAGTTTGGGTGTAATTTGTGGTTGTCTGTGTATATGCCTATGGCACCCGCGATACAGGGTTTGTGTGTGTCCGTTATTTTATAGAATGAAAAGTCACACCTTGATATGTTTATCATTAGTTCTGCAACGCATCATTGGCGAACATCTTAGCTAATCAACATATTCGCAATTTATACCTAGACTGGTCAACATGTCATCCGACATTTTTGACGTACGATTGGTATGTTGGCTGACACTACCGACATGTTCCTTAATTAATGGGGCAGTTTATACCTGCGGAGTGTTGACATATTCCTGCGTGTCGTCAATGCGTGGTCGCATGCTGCGTACTTCCGCATACTGAGGCTGTTTGCTGATCAGTTCCGTGCTCGGTTCGTGGTATCTGTGCAAATTATAAAAATCATTTTCGTATTATTTGACAAGACTACGTCGTGCTACTAATAAATAATTTAAGTTGTTCAGCCGTAATCATGGGGCTGTAAAAATAGTAAATTGTGCATTAAGGTCTTCACTTACACTTCACAACACAACAATTACTGATGAAACGGCGGGGTCTTTGTATTTCTTTTTATAAACAGATGGCCACTTATTCTTCCACAGATAGTAAAATTCGAATAAAATGCTATAAAAGGTAAACACGCATACAGCTACGATGTATGTACGCATGAGATATAAAACAAATAATTTCAAAATACTAAAAATACTGCCGAATTTGGATTTATAAAATTAATTTAGTATAGTTCCATAGCAATTATTTAGTTTTTTTTTCTATACTTCAAGCTTATGCGAAATACAATCAGATGTTTCGAGGATAAAAACTTTTTGCTTACTCTTGACTATAAGAGAAGTACGGTGCAATAAAATAAATAAAAAATCCATTACCGCGAGTGTGGTAAAATAGTGAAAAAGCCCGTGGGCGTAATTTAGGACTTTACGGCCGACTTTACCTGCACGTCAAAACACTGTTTCCGAGCAAGTGTGATTAAAACATATATACGAAATTTAGATCCAAGATGTCTGAGACATAGATATGTGAAAAATGGACATGTTCTTAACCACTAATTACTACAGACGTGTTATAAATAGTTTTCCAAAGGCTAGACGAGATTTTGAAGGACATGGTATAAAAGGTGTTTTTTCTTACCTGCCGTAATCCCGGTTATAATCTTTCCGACCGACAGTTAGGCATTTGAGAGGTTTGTAAGTGCACTCGTAGTCCGTGTACTCGAACACCGGGAGCTCATCTTGGAATTGCGGTGGAGGTGCACTGGCCTGATGAGAAACCAACTAAGTAAGTAATAAGAAATACATGTCTAGGTTGGAGATGAAATCAGCGTGGCGGACATTTTCAAGGTGTTTAAAAACACGAATTGTCACTGTTAAATTGTCATTCCATTATGAGCACACAAAGTTGTACTTAAATAGAAGTTCATATTATTTATATTAACCTGGAAATGTATGCCCACTCTGGGCGCGAGCGGCGATACCACGTGCGCGGGTGGGGGGTAGGCGAGGGGCGCGGGGGGCGCGGCGGGCGGCGAGGGAGCGCCGTCCTGGAACTGCGGGGGCGCCGACACGAAGCACTGCTCCAGTCCCGGCGAGTAGCACTCCTCCAGGTAGCAGTTGTAGCGGCTGCTGGGAGCAGTACTGACATACAGGTCGCTGTTTATATGCTCGTAAGAGGTGCTACTACGGAAGCAAACGACGCGGCGACGTTTGGTATAGCTATCTCTTTCGACCATGAAAATAATCAACATATTTTTAACCGACTTCAAACGAGAAGAAGGTTCTCATTTTGATTGTATTTTATGTGTGTATGTTACGCGATTAAACTCCGATATTTGTGAACCGATTTCGGATGATTCTTTAAGAAGGTACCTCAGTAGTGACTGCAAAATATTTTACTTCAAGGGTGGCAAATTAGGGGACGAATCCGGTTTATTGAATATCACCCACTTCCGGTTAACCTACTTCAATAAAACTTAAATAAAGTGTTATAGTGATCCGATGATGGAGATGGCAGACAGGTGAGAGGAACTCCTCAACAGTGTACAATAGCTACCTTGTGTGCGGGCTCATATGATTAACTAGGTTTGGACTAATAAACTCAAGAGTCTTATATGGTCTTATGCCTAGATGGCGCTGATGAATAACCTGGAAGTACTTTATATTATGTATATGACCGTGGATACCAATTCCTCCATAATGTGAAATATAAGAAGTCACTTAATTTCTTGTAATATTCTTCTTTTTTATATATTATAATATCAAGTGACAGGACGAAGAAGTCGTGCGCCTGATGGTACGCTACACACCTGTACGTAACAGTTGCAGTGCCACTCAGAGCTTTAAATCGTAAAGATCTGAGGGGCACTGCCACTGCGTCCGTCACCCTGAGACGTAAGTCGACCAGTTCCATGTGCCTGTAATTTCACCAGCACCCTTCAAAACCGGAACACAGTGATGCCGACACTGATCGGCGGCAGAAATAGGTGAGGTGGCAGCACTATTCTGGACGAACTCCTTCACAAGGAGCTCTACTGCGGCTACTTCCAATATTAAAATTGTTTTCTGAACTTTGACAAATTTGCGTGTCAATAAATGGCAATGCGTGTAACAAACTAATTTATAAATTCACGCTTCCTAATATGGGCAGATGGCGCTAATCCTAAACAAAATAAAAGAATAGCCGGCACTATCCATAAAAATCTATACAATAAGCGTCATCTAGTTCATTTGTCTGTTATCACTAGAAATTAGAGTAGATTTCATAAATTGCAGTTTGTTAATGTAATGGCAATGGCAATCAAAGTCCCATTCCTCACTTTATAACAAGTTTATTGTATTTATGTAACAAAGATGTATATAATGTACTGGCCTTATTTATCAAAGGTACTTAATGTTAACAATCTTGAAATGTGTAGTTAATTAAACATACAATTATAATATAATTTGTAATTACCTTCAAAATACAAAACACTTATTAATACTCAGCTTCATATGAAATTGCATGCCTATTTTTATAGTAGCTATTGGTTTGTAGCGTGTATGTTTCAATAAAAAAATGTATCAAGATTGTTTACATTGAGTTAAATACCTAAACAAATGGATACATATACATCCATTTATATTCAAATTCCGTACCTTTTCCATAATCTGTAATTCTGTTTCCCTAACCTTTTGATTTTCTAAATGTGAAGGCAAAGCCATTAATAATAATGATAATAAAAAAATAGTGACAAAAATAGCTAATAGGTGCTCCTCGCGCCATCTGGTGTACCCAATAGGTACTAAATTCCTGTCTACGCTGTTTTGTATCGCGATTAGCAGTCAGTCAGGCAGTGTTTCAGTTGCCGTAAAGGAGACCGCGGTAAAGAGCACAGCGACAGAGAATAATCAAACTTTTGAGGTTCGGTTTTTTTAGTGTTGACTATGATTGAGAAAACAAAGTAGAAATACCGGTACTTCCATTTAAAATTTATCTTTTAGACCATACTGCTGGTTCGGACACGTGGAGAGAATGGGAGAAGATCGTGCCGCGAAGAGGGTAAGCCATTTGGGACAACTGAAAAGACGCCGACCGGTCGGACGTGTCAGGTACCGTTGGAGCGATGAAGTCCAGAAAGATCTCAAAGACCTCGGTACTAGTGGTTGAAAGAAGTAGGCTCAGAACCGGGAGCCGTAGCAGAATCTGGAGTCGAAGACCAGAACACTCTTTGGGTCACTGCGCCACCGAAGTAAGTAAATAAGTATCTTTTAGACCCAAAGTGGTCCCCAGTGGGGATGAATAATCCCAGGGAGGCAGTAGAGGCCTCGGAAGCAATTGGGGAGCTTTGATGCTGTTCAAGGGGTGTTACTGTATTTGAAAAAAAACCTGAATAATCTATATAAACTACATTACAAATATATTTTTTTTCTTGTGATTTTTTTCCTTGTGATTTTTTGTGTTAAGTTAAAATAAAAAACACGTGTTTTCAATTATTTTTTGTGGTGGTTGGCGTTGAAATTTTTTTATCTTGCCCAAGTGGGTGGTAAACCAATAAGTTTGGGAACCTGTGTTTGAGACCATGGTAGAGGAAAGAATCTTAAACAAAAAATTTCATTACTTCCTCCACAAAATCGTAACAGAACAATATATCTCATAATTAGTTAGTATCATCATATTTACCTGCCTCCGTGGCCGAACGGTTACCATACCGGACTGCCACGCAGAGGTCCCCGGGTTCGATTCCCGGGCCGGGATTAATATTTGTATGGCCTACATTTATTTCTCTCGTGAGTTTGGGTGTAACTTGTAGTTGTCTATGTGTGTGTCCATGGCACCCGCGACACAGGGTTTCCCTAGTGCGGGGCTATGTTGAGTGTGTGCGTTATTATTATTATTATCAATAAATTTGTGACGGGCCTAAACTAGGATACCCCGTAATTTAGGTATCAAAATATAGAAAAGCTGATTTTCATTTCGCAACACCTCTTTCAAGTGCATCCTCATAGTGTCAGCGTTGTAAAATCACTATCAGGTTACAAAGAATCACCTCTGTTCGTGCTGAGTGGAGGAACCAGAGTCGGTGCGATGCTGTTGGTGCTGTTGCTGCTGATGATGTGCGGGGGCGCTGCGCTGCGTGTAGTGCCCGCTGGAGCCGCCTGAATCGCGTGCAAACGACGAACCGCAACGACTGCAGAAAATTTTGTTTTTATATATTGGCTGAGATTACTAACGTTTGACAAGTTATAAAAAAAACAAAATGTTAGATTTTGTTTTCGTTTAATACAACAAAATAAAACCACTTGAGATAAAATTATTGAAATTAAAATTATTTAAAACAAATTTATAGAAATATTCAAATGGTATTTTTTTAAACGTAAACGAAATATTTAACAAAAAAAATAGGGTGTAAAAGATGATGACGTATTCAGTGTTTCATACTTCTAGAAATATTTATCTATCCAATTTCTAAAATAATTAACTGGTTAAAGGTCCTTGACCTTTAAAATTTAAATACAACTCTATAACACTTACGATTAGATCGGTTCAAAGTGTCAAACTTATTGTGCTCTTGACTGTTCAAAGTACATAGCAGCGCCATCTGTAGCCCGCATTGAACAATAATTTTAGACTAATCCTAATTTTATTGTATATTTTGATGCAAGATGATGCCCGACTCTTTTTTGAGGATGGAGTAAAATGACAGTTTATTGCGCAAAAGTGTTGCCCGCTTGCGAGCAGCTAGTGATTCCAGTCGATAACTATACTATCAACTATCGACTGAATATTGGACACGCTTATGGAAGAAATAGCCGAACTTGTTTGAATTCTTTTTCATTTGAATTATCCTCGACCAATTATTCATCCAATTACTGGGCACAAGTTCATTTGAATTATCAATTTTTGTAAGTTCATACATACACGCGCTGTATTTAGAACTATTTTTATGAAAAATACAAACAGGAGACATATTTTAAAGTTTTTTATTTTAATTCAATATAGATAATCAAATTTATTTTATTTTTATTTTTTTATTTATGGCACAATGTACAGACATCAGATACAGAAAATGAGGAAAATAAAAACACATAAAAATTAATACAACAGGCATATCTGTGCCCAATTATTACTGTGCTCAACATTCATTTTAAAACATTTAGACATACTTAAACAGACACTAAATCAATCATAAAAAAAAAGAAAAATCGAGAGAAATAAAAAATAGAGAGAATGAGAATATGCTATTCACTTTACATTAATGCTAGCAGTGACCTCTTAAATGCTGGGACACTGCAGTTAAAAATATCACAATTAGTACATATTTCATTATAATACCCACACATCCTATATAGAGGATTATTTTGTGATACATTGTTTTTTGAAATGGGTATACTAAATAGTCGTTGATTACGCACAGACCGAGTCGGCACCCTAAACAGTAGCATCCTTAGCAAGCCATCGTCAGAAAAACCATTGGCAATTTTGTGCAGTGCACGTAAATCATTCATCCACCTACGTTTTTCTAATGAAACCATATGAAAGTAGTTCAAACGATCACTGTATTCGCGCATTGCTTTACGTATACCACACTTCGCAGTCAAAGCTCGCAGGAATCTGCGCTGTATAGCCTCTAACCTGTCTATATGGATTCTTAATGAATCCGGCTATTCTTGTTAAAATGTATATGAATAAGAATTGACCTCGGTACTAGTAAGCCAAAATGTCAAAATAAGAAAAAAGAAGGCAATAACGCAATTAGTAATCATTAGAACGGCGTAACATTTCTGGCAAAATTTTGTATTCGTTCACAATCTATCGATAAAAGTATCGACAACAACTACATAACTATTTAAAATTTTATGAAAACTGGCAACCCTACAAATGTCATTTTACTCAGTCTTCAAAAAAGACAGACTATAGATATTATCAGCATATACTAAGTCCATTTAGCATTTCAGTCGCGATCTATCACCCGTTCCTGCCTTATTAATTGTGAAAACTATACTCTCCAATGTTGCGAAAGTGTTATTGTTAGCGTAACGCAATTCTTATTGTTTATTTTCATTAAACATGTGATATTAAAACATAAAATTTCACAGAATGGTATTGCCTCAGTTTTGTAGGCATCGACGATAGTTCGTTCTCAGATTGGTACTTCAGAATGAAGGTCGGGTCAATGACCGCTATTGACCTGCTAAATGGTACAAACCACAGAAACATCTAATGCTCCTATTACCTGTTATACGACTGATAATTATCATCTCCTGGACTAGGCTGCTCCGAAAAGGCATCACAAGAAGAAATGAGGCTGGAGTGATTTGACCGCGTGCCTTTAGAGGAGCAGCTGGCGGTTCGTTGATGAGCCGAATGGCGGCGCCGCCGGCCCGAACGGCCCATGGTTTCGGTACCGCTCATTTGCATGCTGCAAAGACAAAATGTTGGTTACATACGAAGATACCACTGAATGGATCGTGCGCTTTTGGAGGAGCATCTGGCGGTCTGTTGGTGGGCGATATAGCTGCTGTCCAAAGGCACTTAGGCTTTCAGTGTTATGACATTTTCGCGTTCCAGCAAAAACGAGACTTACAGCGCCATTTTTTTTTTTCTTATTTTATAATATCAAGTGACGGGACGAACTGATGGAAACAGTGCCACTCAGAGCTTTAAATTGCAAAGATTTGAGGGGCACTATCATTGCGGCCGTCACCCTGACAAAACCCATGTGCCTGCAATTTCACCAGCGCCCTTACCCTTCAAAACCGGAACACAGTAATGTTGACATTACTGCTTGGCGACAGAAATAGATAAGGAAGCAGTAGTTCCCTGGACGAACTCTTTCATAAAGAGCTCTACTGGTCCTAAAATGTACTTGCCATGTAGTGATTTCTTTGTTATCACTACAAATTAGGGTAGCTTTGATAAATTACTGCTTGTCAATGTACAAAAATAGCTATTTGGTACTGGTCGCGACATCTGGTGCACCAATGGGTACCAAATACCCAACTATGCTGGCTTGCATAGCGATTAGTAGTCCTCTCGACTTATTGGTCCATGCTCAGAACCTTGGGGCATCGAATGTGCATGAAATAAGGAGGTTATACCGTTTTGTCTGCTCTCCTATTTTGACTCCAGTTACAAGTAAATCCCGCCCATTGAAGTTACTAATTCTTTACTAAGACCTTGGAACTAAAGGACACTAAGTGACTTACTGTTCGGGATAACATCTGGCCTGCGTGTGCAAATCAGGCAAGGATTTGTGGCTGTTGATGTTGGGACAGCTATCTTCTTCGCGCATGCTAGGTTGAGAGTGAGAATTGGATCTATAACAAACAACTTGTCAGTGAGTAAACTATTTATTATAGGACTATACTGTAACTAGTTATGCTGAAGCTACTGAGACTCTGGAGTTGATTTTTGGGGGAAGCTATTTTACTTTGGTTTTTATTTCTACATAATCCACCAGGACGCTGTAGACGAAGCTCTTTATGATATTTAGATTGTTATGAAAAAAAATTTAAAATCGCCATGACGTAAGTAACTCTATTACGATACTTCCGATGTAAGTTGTTGCAAATCAAAATACCATAGTTTACATTTGAAGCCAAATATATACTTTTTTGCATATTATAGGGGATTTAAAAGCATAGAAATCACTTAGTGTTTAAGGAATGAAAATATTTTTCCGGATTTAAATCGCGTATATTCGTGTTTTGAAACAAACCAACGTTTCGGGCCCTTTACAGGTTCCATGGTCACGGTTGACTCAACTGGATTTAAATCCGTATATTTGTATTATATTTAATATGTTGGAAAAAACAAATATACGCGATTTAAATCCGCAAAAATAGTTTCATTTCCTATGTGTAACAATCATTGTTAACAAGTGTTTGTTATGTTTACTTTCAAACATTGAACCAATAATATACATAAAAAAAGGATATATTTAAGTTAAAAAGCAAAAAATGGTATTTTGACAGGCTAAGTTGCTACGTGTGAGGTATCGTATGGTTGTCTGGGAAACTCGGTTACAAGAAATGGATGAATGGGCCAGTATGATTGATATCTATCCGTAATAATGTCATATTTGCGTCCTTGCTGCCCTCGCACTGTGTTTTTTTAATGATACAAATTGACGGAACGAACAAGTCGTGTACCTGCTGGTAAACGCCTGTCCATAACAATTGCAGTACCGCTCAGAGCTTCAAATCGGTGGCAGAAATAAGTAAGGTGGCAGTACTTCTCTGGACGAACTCTTTCACAAGGAGTGGTGCTACTAAACTGTGTTACTTGGTAACTGATGATGACAAGGTATCATAGACAAGAAACCGAAGTATACCTGATATATCTAGGTGCAGAGTGGGCATAATGTGGTGGCGGACTGATAGGCGGGGCCAAATCCTGAGGTGAGGATCCACCAGACCCTGACACTTCCACTGGATCCGGTAGAGATAGTCCAACCAACTCCAGTCGTTCTAGCCGCTCCGCTGACCCCTGCAGTGCGTGCTCTGGACTCGAGTGAGAACTCGCTGATGCAAAATAATAAATTAGATAGATAGATAAATATACACTCGAACAAAAATAGTAGGTACATAAACAAATTAAAAGTAATGTGGGCAAAAGCGGGCTAATCGCTAAGAGCGATCTCTTCCAGATAACCTTTGAGGAAATTATTGAAAATAGTACACGCATCTCGGAAAATGACACACATTCTTTCCTTTTTTTTGTAACAGGCAGATTTTCAGAGGTTCACATTTTCGAATACCTGAAAGAGATTCCATCTCGAAAGAGTTCTATATAGTCTATAAAACCTCCAGGCCGAGATTCCCAAAGCATTCTATATCGAGCCCCAGGTATAAAAAAACTCCGCCCTTTCCTGTACGCCAGGGTGCCTGTCGAACAATCGGCGAGTATCTTACGATAATCCTTTAACCACGATGATATACCTTTGCGAAATAGCATTGTTTGTTGAAAACAGACAATATTAATGATACTCCTTCATGGGTAGATTATTAGTTTAATATTAACAATTTATTGCTCAATGCCACGAAAACAAAGTGTGTTAAATTTGAAGTACCTAATGTAAAATCGACTAGCTCAATCATAGAAATAAATGGAGAAAAGTTAGACTCTGCTGCAAACGCAGTCCGTAGAATATGTGAACTTACCGATGTTTCTACTGCTAGACTAGTTTGCTTTAGTTACTTCCATAGTATAATGTCCTACGGGATTCTCATGTGGAGTAAAGCGGCAGATATACAAATCATATTTGTATTGCAAAAACGAGCGATTCGTTCTGTGTACCATTTAGGTTCTCGTATTTCTTTCAGAGAAAAGTTTAAGGAGACTGGTATCATGACTGTGGCATTGCAGTACATTTATTCAAATATTTTCTATGCCCATAAAATATACATAATTTCGTTAAGAAAGAAGATATCCATAATACAAACCTTAGAACTAAGTCCAAACTCATGGTACGACGTTTTCGTTTAAGTAAGCTAAACGATTCTTTTATGAGGAACTGTATACGTTTTTACAATAAGATTTCGGAGCATGTATTAAGTTTAGCATTCCCTAAGTTTAAAACTTACATTAAAAGTATTTTAATTGAAAAGTTACATTACAAAATTGTAGACTACGTATTAGATAAAGATGTATGAAAAGACAACGTGAGTCTCGATTCCACACAAATATGATTCAAAATGTATTCTATAGCATTTCAGTTTATTTGAAAAGAGTTTTTCTCAGGGAAGTCAGCGTAGTGAACGAGTGGTAGCTTAAAAAATGACGTTTTCAAGAGTAAAAATTTTACCTATGGAATACATGATTATTTGACATTGATAACCATTACAGTGTTTGTCTTCGCCACGATAAGACGAAAGTAGGTTGCATCGAGTATATAACCAGAAATAGAGGCCAAATATCATATAATTTGTTTGAAAACTATACTGCCATATCATTACTGTGACAACTGCGCTCCTATTGGCTAGCCCGAGTTCGAAACAATTCATAGGTGTTGTCAATGGGTGTCGTCAACTGTTTCACTTCTTATCGACCAGTTAACTTGAGCTTTGCTATAATGGACGAAAATTGCAAAATTTTGTAATTAGATGTTTTGCTGTTTTTCCCACACTACCGAATAGAACAGCACGGCATTGTTAGAGATATTATCTATATGTATTACAATAAATACAGAATATTTTTGGAATATACGGAGACGTCCACACAGGTCAGTAGTTGGCCTGTCTATATTTCAGTGCAAACGATAGTTGATATTTATAAGAGCTGTATCGGTAATGTGTTACCAGGAGTATATGGCCCTTATTTCGTCTTTATTTCTGGTTATATACTCTCAGGTTGTGACCAAAATTTTGTGTTTCCATAAGTGGAATAATCCACATTACATGGATAGTACCCATGTAAAATGACCTAAGAAGTATTTAAGCATTTCACAACAAACAAGATATTCGGTTATAGTCTGTCTTTTTTGAAAACGTAGTAAAATGACATTTGCAGGGTTGCCAGATTTCATAAAATTTTAAATAGTTATGTAGTTGTTGTCGATTGTTTTATCGATAGACTGTGATAAAATATAAAATTTTGCCAAAAATGATTGAATTCTGAATGTTACGATGTTCTAATGATTAATTGATTACCGTCTTATTTTTATTTTGACAGTTGGCCTACTAGTATCGAGATCAATTTTTATCCATATACATTTTAACAAGAATAGCTGAATTTGATATATTGAATTAAAAAGCAAAACTTTAAAATATGTCTCCTCGTTGCATTTTTCATAAATATAGTTCTAAATACAACATACGTATGAAAGAACTTACAAAATTGACAATTCAAATGAACTTGTGCCAGTAATTGGATGAATAATATGTCGAGGATGATTCGAATGAAACAAGTTCGGCCATTTATTGTATAAGCGTGACCAACAATCGGTCGATAGTCGATAGAATATTTATCGACTGCAATCACTAGCTGCTCGCAAGCGGGTAACACTTTTGCGTTATGAACTGTCATTATACTCCGTTTTTAAAAAATACAGACTTTAGATAAATGTATAAAACTTAACAAGTGTTTCTTTTTATAAAGCTCACTTATAGTGGAACGTATGAAAGTGAGCTCTGTGTCAACTGTCAAAAACACATTGTCGGCGAAATTTAAAAATGTTGTAGTTCCGTTATTGGACTCTGATCCATTTTTTACTGTTTAAGCGCAATATCGGACAACTAAAGCTTAAAATATGATTTCTAGGTCAAAGGTATATTTTTTAAAGGTCATACAAAATTATTCGCGTTAATGGAGTTACGAGGTTTAAGAATTCAGCTGACGACATTTTATTTGAAAAAAATCCGTATTAGAATGTCAGAGGGCCCAGAACATACAAAATTGGCACGTGGTCTATGAGAAAAAGAAGTTCAGGAATCTCTGCTCTAGGCAAAACGATATGATGCACGTATGGCCATGAACAACTATAATAGCTTAAATACAGATACCTGTGTTACAAAAATAAATAATAGGGGTTAAAGTATGAAATTGCCGATTTGTACTGAAAATCTAAATTGTTTATTTTTTAAATTTTTAACAAATTTATTTAATCAAAATAGTTGCCATTATTATCTATACATTGCTGCCATCTAATGGGAAGGTTATTAATGCCTTTGCGATAGAACTCCGACGATCTAGACTGCACAAACTGTGTGAAAGCATTTTGTACAGCCTCCTGGGAAGAAAACTTCTTGTCACGTAGATAATTGTCCAAATCACGAAAAAAATGGTAGTCCGTTGGAGCAAGGTCTGGTGAATACGGAGGATGACGAATGGTTTCTAACTGCAGTTCCTGAAGGGTCAAAATGGTTTCTCGTGCTGTGTGATTCATGAGTCGGGGCTGTTTTACTGCTAGTTTTGTCAACATGGTTCGGAGTTCGGCATAATAGACATCTGCCGTTATTGCTTGACCAGATCGGAGAAAACTATAGTGAATAACACCATGCTGAGACCACAAAACAGTTACCATTACCTTTTTATTGGTAAGTTTTGCTTTAGGACACTGTTGTGGCATTTGACCTGGGGTCAGACATTGCATTTTTCTTTTCCGGTTATCATAAAGAATCCACTTTTCATCACATGTTACAATTCGATCCAATATTCCTTCATTTCTGTACCGGTTCAACAAGGCAACACAAGTTTCAACACGCGTTTCTTTCTGCAGATCAGTCAAATCATGAGGCACCCATTTTTCGTATTTTTTTATTTTATTGATTTGACGCAAGTGAGTCAATATTGTGGGTAAGGTAACGTTAAATCATGCCGCTAATTCCTGGGTAGTTTGACTAGGATCGGCTTCCACTATCTCTCTTAATTCATCGTTATTCACCTGTGTGGGCGGTCTTCCTCGTGCCTCGTTCTTTAAGTCGAAATTTCCATCACGAAAGCGTTTAAACCAAAATCGCACGGTGCGTTCATTAGTAGACCCCTCTCCAAACGCAGCATTGATATTGCGGGCTGTTTCTGCCGCGTTAGTTCCGCGTCGGAACTCGTATTCAAAAATCACTCGAATTTTCGCAGTATCCATCTTTCTTGCCTAAATTGAATAACAAAAACAATTGAAAGTCGGTATTCAAATGTTTCAAATTTAAAAAAAAAAAAAATCACAGAAACCATTTGAAAAAAGTTTCATTCGAAAACCTCAAACCATGAAGATTCTATGAAAATTCAAAGAACCTATTGCAATAAAACGGCAATTTCATACTTTAACCCCTAATACATTAAAATGTTAAAAAATCGACTCACGTATTGAATAAGCGCTTTTGATAATGACTTCCGGTCTTTGCCTTGGTATAACAAACGACTCTGGAAAGAACACTCTCGCGTCGCCAAAGCTCAAGGGCCGGTTAATTTTCTCTCGATGCTCAGGGTCTGATTTCTGCGCCTTTGACCCTGAGGTACCTGATGACGAAGTTCCGGAGAAGGTTCCAGAGTTGTGTTGCGATCTTGACATGTCCCGATCTGGATAATCTTTTAGGCGACGTGATTCTGAGTAGATTTTGTGCTCTGTAAATGATAATTTTGAAATTAAATAATTCTCGGGAAATTCGTGTAATCAGTGTCAGTGTACTACTATGTCCTTTACTGAGGGAAAAGCTAACGTGATTACAGATACAGGATACTTGATTTTATGTTTCATTATGTTCCATGGTCAGCAAAGTACTTGCGGAACTATTTGTGAATTTTAAAAAAATGTTCCTTTTTTTGTTCATAAAATGAGCACACATATGTCCTCCATCTCACGTGATAGAAAGACAATGAGGTCGACGCTGGAGCATACACACATATAGGTATTAATGCCTATTCATCTCGCCTTGAAAATCTCAAGTCACAGTATTCAGGAAACAAATATACAAGCAGAGAATTCATCTGCACAGAATCTTGTGAATCATTAGTATATCCACAACATAATGATGGAACCCCTCGACTCCAGGATAGCGGAATTATTACATGCGTTAGAATTACTAGTCACATAACACGCTGGACATGGACTATTTTTTAACCGACTTAAAAAAAAGGAGGAGGTTCTCCATCCGACTGGTTTTTTTTATGTATGTTACGCGTTAACTTCGGGCGGTAATTTGTGAACCGATTTTGATGGTACTTTTTTTTGGAAAAAGGGTACCTCAGTATTGGTCCCATTTAAATTTGAGGAAAATATGCCATTTCTAAGGGTGTCAAACTAGGGGATGAATCCGGTTTCGCGCATTTTCCGGTAACCGATTTCAATTAAACTTGGCAAATAGGTGTAATTCCACGAACTTTTGAGGTCGGTTTTTTACGTTGTAATATGTTACTGGTTGTAACACTTAATAATAAAAAAATATAAATAGACTGCCAATATTCAAATTAGACACTTCCAGATTAAATTATATATAAATTATAATATTTATGTTATAATTTGAACTAGGAGTATAGTATCTAAATACAAAAACATCTTTTCCTTAAAATTCCTTCAAAACTAAGTAGGTAAGTATAAGATAATATTTGGATATCGACTGTGAACTGGCAACCGGTATTATCTCAATTTTGATAACTTTACAGGATGAAGAAACAATAATTTATATAGCATTTAATAACGCACACACACTCAACATAGCCCCGCTCTAGGGATACCTTGTGTCGCGGGTGCCAACTGACACACACATAGACAACCACAAAGTATACCCAAACTCACGAGAGAAATAAATGTAGGCCATAAAAATATTTATCCCGGCCCGGTAATCGAACCTGGGACTTCTGCGTGGCAGTCCGGCATGGTAACCGTTCGGCCACAGAGGCAGTTAGGAGCAAGTGAGGAGGAGGAGCATCTGGTTTATTAAATAAAAATACGTAGTGTACATATGTAATAAAAATATTTAAAAACTACGTATGTTTATTTAATAAACCAGATTCTATTTAAATGACGCAAACAATTTTTTCTTCATCCTGTAAAGTTGTCTAAATTGAGATAGTACCGATTGCCAGTTCACTCTCAATCATGAAAGTGACTATCTCTGTGGACTTAGATACTTACGAACAGCGTAAGCTGGGGAGTATACATTTTCTCTACTGTCCGAATGTTCCAGCAGTCTTCGAAGGGTATTCTGCAGACCCTCACCCGCGCTGACTGCCCGTCGCGCCCCTCCCAGTCTTGTCGTTGCATCTGATAATTGCATTATTAACGATCAAATTGGTGACCGTCATAATAACGGAGTTATGAGCAGCAAAAACTTACAACGAAATCTTAGTTATAGTACATTGTATGTGTTTTTTAATGTATGTTATGTTATTATAATTTGTGAACCGATTGTGATGATTATTTTTTTGTTGGAAGGAAATTACCTCAGTAGTGGTCCCATTTAAATTTCAAGTAAATATTCCCCACCTATAAAGGTGGCACACTAGGGGATGAATGACTTTTGAGGTCGGGATTATTTATAATTTAATATCCACCTGTATAATGAGTACTTTTTCCTGAAATACAGGATTCTCCTAGTTTAGGCACATGTGTTATATTTTACATTTCTACAATAAATTATTCAATAAACAATTTTATTATTTATTATTGTGTGTTAAGCGCGGTAAATAAGGAAGTACTTATATACTATTAGAATTCCGAAATCGAAGAAGGGATTTCGGAGTCGAAGTTCATAATTCCCGTATTTTTCACAGTCCCGCCCGTGAAACATACCATGTTTTTCATCACACTTGCTCATATATATCAATAGTGAGATTGCATGCAGGCTAACTAGGCTATAATGCCGCAAATAAAACCCTTCGAGGTTTTTATTTGGGGCTTTTTTCTTTTAATTACAACCATGGTCGGTAATGAATTTTCTTTTAATTTGTGGAATAAATTTTATTTGGGGCATTACAGTCAAGTTGGCTTGTCTGCAATCATACTATTTACGTGCAAGTGTGATGAAAAAAGTTACGAACATTCAATTTGGACCAGAATTTTTATTAGGTTGTGTTTAGAAAGGAAATTCGCAGAACTTACAAGGGTTACAGCAGGCATCTTGGTTAAGTGTTCCAGAGCTGACTAAATGGCATCCGCCTGCAGCAATTGCCTGACCCAGTCCACTGCTCACCTGAAAGAAGTAAGTAATAGATATTGTTGTTGAGCACGAAAGGAGCTGCCCCGCACGACGTACCATACCTTTACCGTACGTCGGCGAGTACCGTACGCCGATTGGCAAATATTTTCACCACAATTGCAAGCATTACAGTGCATGCAATCGATACGATAAGAAAATTTTGACTCTGCAATTGTAAGTACTAATTGTGATTCTCGAGCTTAATATGCATTGGAAACGAACCTGATTATCAACAAAAGTTACGTCCGGTTTCTAAATGTTTCCTGTTTGTTCCAGTGTCTCTCAAAAACCTAGCGATTTTAACCTTTGAGTGCTCAGACCGCACGACTCGTCCCGTGACTTGGTATAGTAAAACATAACATTGATCAAACTCTTACCCTAAGAGGTAATTCCTGTTTCCGGTCCAGCACCGTCTCAGACTTGACGTAGAAGGCCTTTGTCTCAGCCAGCAGCTCGACGGCACTTTTGCGCTTTTGTTGCGGCTGCGGCGCGAGGGACCGCGGCGCCGCCATACCGTCCTTCTTGCGCGGCAACTTGAAGCTCGCGAACAAGGAGTCTGCTAGGCGACGCCTGGAATAAATAGTTGCGTTCCTTGAAACCCGATAAATAAAGGTGTCAGACTGTTACACCAATACTTAAGGACTATCTGTAAACTTTTTATGTATGTGGTGCTAAGAATAAATAATTTTCTACATATATCTGTCTATACACATGCCGTGCTCCGTGAGGGGCTTAAATAATATCGCTGCGTGCTGCGTAATATAAACTCGTTTACACATTAGTCCGGGCCGGCGCCAGGACGGGCCCGGGGCACGGCCCCATCGAGTATATAACTAGAAATAGAGACGAAATAAGGGCCATCCATCCCTGGCAACTCATCAAAAAAATGGGTCTTATATCACTTTTAAATATCGACTCTCGTTTGGCTGAAATCACAAATTAGAAAGCTGAAATAGTACAGCGCCAACAACTGACCTGTGTGTCACGTATTCGTATATTTCAAAAATATTCTGTATTTATTGTAATATAGATAATATCGGGGCTGTTCCATTCGGTGGTGTGGGCAAAACATCTAATTACAAAACAAACGGAATCATATTTCATCGGTAATTAAATATCAAATATGTAATTTTTCAATTTTCATCCAATATAGCAAAGCTCAAGGTAAACTGGTCGGTTGACGACACCCGTCAATTGTTTCGAATTCGGGCTGTCCAATCGGAGCGCAGTTGTTACCGTAATGATATGGCAGAATAGTTTTCAAACAAATTAAATGACATTTCGTCTCTATTTCTGGTTATACGCTCGATATACGGTTGTGATGGTTAGACCTTTAGATTGACTATTTAGAAAATGGTTGTCAAAATTGTTATAACTTTAAGATCTGTTGAGGAATAAGTTATAACTTCATTTAGTACTATTATTATATTATACGTTAATAATTAAGATTACGAACAGATTATAGGGATGATAGGGTCATAACTGAGTTAGTGACCTTTTTGTGACCATAGTTTATCTTTACGACACAAAGTATCTTTATACTTAGTGTCCTTCTTTAAAATGTGAATAATTTGTGTTTTAATTTAATTTTTTTGTTTTGTTTGTGGTTTTCTAATAATTTATTTATGTTTCAGGTTTGAATGTTTGTTTTTTTTTCCTAATTTCTTTTTCTATTTGTAAAAATGATTTATTATTTTTTTATTTTGTTGCATTAGCTTGTTTTGCAATACGTTACTCAGTTATATTCAAATTCAAAATTGAATTTCATTTTAATTATTAATACAAAGATC
>NW_020653333.1:1327602-1455610 GCF_003589595.1 Hyposmocoma kahamanoa
TTATAATTTACTTTCTTTGATAATAATCTGATAAATTAACGGATATATATCGACGCTGATTCATAGTTTCGTCTCTTGAATTTTTGACAAACAAAAAATAAAAATGATAACCGGTGACAAAACTATCTTATCTTATTTTTGTAGGTTTTGACTTCTGTCCCACTGAGGACATTTCCGAAACATCGCCACCGTTGACTTTTTTTAAGTTTGATATTTGACAAGTTTATGTGCGTCTCTGATGCAAAGTCTTGACACGTCTTTTTTTTAAATAATATCAAGTAACGTAACGAACACGTCGTGCGCCTGATGGTAAGCAACACGCCTGTCCACAACTGTTGCAGTGCCAATCAGAGCTTTACTAGCTGAGGTATAAGTTGACAAATCCCATCTGCCTGTCATTTCACCAGCACCTTTACCTTTCAAAACCGGAACACAGCATTAGCTGACAGTACTACCTTGGCCGAACTCTTTCACAAGGAGCTCTACTGCTACTAAAGTCATTGCTAGCGGTAGCATATCGTTGTTCCAATTAATTTTATAAATAATAAGATAATTATTATCTCAACTTTAAATCTGAATGTTTAAAATCATTCCTTTTTCAAATTAAACGTCTTGCTACGAGTATGCATGGGTAATGATTTATATGAAGAGTATTATCATAATTCAACCTTTTTTTAGCGTTCTGCTAAAAATTTAGTATTATTATTATTTAGTATTATTAGTAGTAATATTTGTGTAGTACTTTAGTACGCCTAAGGTTTCTTAAATCAATGTGTGACGATGCGACCTCCTCCATCATCATCCCGCCTTTTTATCGTTTGTTCGCAGCAAGTTTTTTACTATATCACACATGTTTCGTAGTATTTAAGTAGGGAGTGTTTTTTTAATATTGTACCTGTTTTTTTTTTTACTATTTTTATTGTTAGGGTGCGTGTTCACGCTAAGTCGTCGGGTCTATGCAAGAATTCGTGGTGTTTCTACATACGAACTGTGTACAATGCCTAGGCGACAACGGACAAGAAAAAAATATTGACTACTCCCGACACGACGCGCTCTGCCGCGTTATGTATGGGGCGGGGTAAGGTGCATTGTCAGTAAAAGAACGTCTATGCGCGTGGACGGGTGTTGCTTATTGGTCAACGTATAGGTACAACAACATATTTCTTCCCACAGTTGGTAGTTAAACGACAGCTACCTGGAAGAGTCATCATGCACTGACACATTTTACCCTACACATGTTTGTCGGAAAGCATTCGTATCGTGTACATACTCATCATTTTCTTGTCTGCAACAGACACGACATGTTTTCGTGTCTAGATCCGACAAAGTTCTTGTCATGTACAAGACTATTCTCATCTTTGCTGTAGTACACACATCGAATTTCTTAGCGTGTACATGCATCCTAACAGTCTTTCTTCCTTTCTTCAACATGATTCAATGTAACATTCAACGGGTATTTAACATATATAAGTATAAAAACAGCCTTTGTTTCAAAATTCACAAAATCCTTCCTATTCCATACATTATTTACATAAGTAATAAATGAATAATTCATATGCATATTCAGCAAGCAGTACAAAGTCCCTGCTTTGTTTAAATAAATAGCATTTTTTTTATTGTTCTGTATTATAAGCACGTATTGCATTTCATGGAAACTCCCCAAGTTCACATTATTTTGGTACGAATTTTATAGATGTTTTCACATTAAGCTTAATAAGGTGCTTTTTGGTATTTGCATTTTAATGTCACCTACATAACTTGGCCCATTTTCATCCGATTAAGCAATAAATAAGGGTTATGGTGTAAGGCGAAATGGTAACGTGGTTGCGTAGGTTCTGAAGCATGTGAGGTAGACGTGGAAAAAATCATAGCATGATATATGTATAAACATTTGCCTTTTACAAAAAGTAGCAGTAGAGCTCCTTGTGAAAGAGTCCGTCCAGGGCAGTACTGCCAACTTACTTATTTCTGCCGCCAAGCAGTAATGTGAGTATTAATCACTGCGTTCCGGTTATGAAGGGTAAGGGTCATCGAGCATATAACCAGAAACAGAGACGAAATAAGGGTCATACATTCCTGGTAACTCATCATTGATACATCACTTATAAATATCAACTCTCGTTTGCACTGAAATATAGACAGGCCAACTACTGGCCTGTGTGTACGTCTCTGTATATTCCAAAAAATATTCTGTATTTATTCTAATAAAGATAATATCTCTAACAGTGGCGTGCTGTTCCATTCGGTGGTGTGGGGACAGCAAAACATCTAATTACAAAAGAAACGGAATCAAATTTCATCGTTAATTAAATATTAGATATGTAATTTTGCAATTTTCGTCCATTACAGCAAAAATCAAATTAACTGGTCGATTTGAAGTGAAACAATTGACGACACTCGTCAATTGTTTCGGATTCGGGCTGGCCAATCGGAGCGCACATTAATATGAAAGGGTGTTGTTGCAATTACAGGCATATGGGACTTGTCAACTTATGTCTCAGGATGACGGGCGCAGTGCACCTCGGATCTTTACGATTTAAAGCTTGGCACTGATATTGTCTAATATTTATTTATTATTTGTAAACCTAGATTTAGACAGCTATAGTGGTCTAATGGTTTAACCTACGGCCTCTCTAGCAGAGGCCGTGGTTTCGAATTGGGGCTCGCACTGCTGTCTTTCTCGGAATTTATATACGAAATTATATTACAAATTTACCATAAATTTTTTGATGACCGAAAACATCGCGATGAAATCTGGAGGCAGAAGAAGGTTCTCGGGTTTCTCTCAGAGAAAAGTTTAAGGAGACTGTGAAATTTAACATGACTGTGGCCTCACAGTACATTTACTCAAATATTTTGTATGCCCTTACATTAATGTTCCTGAACATATATTAAGATAATCATTTCCTAAGTTTAAAACTTATAGCAAAATTAAACTTTTTCCGCATTTAAATCGCATATATTTGTTTTTTCAAACAAACCAACGTTTCGGGCCCTTTACAGGTCCCATAGTCACGGTTGACTGAGAGACAAGACTGCAGTACTAATTAATATGTTTTAATTTATTCTAATTTCTATTATAATTAATAATAAATTTACTTAATAAAATTTATTCAATAAAATAATATGTAAAACGTAATGTAGAGTAAATTGGAACGTTTCTTTGTAAAATTAAAAATACGGTATTTAATTAATAACTTTTGTAACAATAGTGACATAATATAGTGGTTTGCATTAATATTAGACATAACTAGTCGATGACTGAACCACAACTTTACTACAGCTTTAAAACTTATAACAAAATTATTTTAATTGAAAAGTCATGTTACAAAATTGAAGACTAGGCGTGTGATAAAGATATGGAAAGCGACATGAATCTAGATTACACGTTAAATATGATTCAAAATGTACTCTATAGCATTTAGGTAAGTTCATCTGAAAATCCCTAGAGTTTCTTGCTCGTTCTTCTCAGAGAGGTCAGCATAGTGAACGGGTAGTAGCTTAAAAAATTACGTGTTCACGTATAACGACCCTACCAACAGAATAAATGATTATTTAACTTTGACAACCGTCGGAAACCGTGTGGAAACCCCATTTAGCATGCTCACGAGCGTGGCGGACTATTGCCTAAAATCCTCACCTGAGAGGAGACTCGTGCCCAGCAGTGGCACGTGTAAATGGGTCGATAATGATTATTTACAAGTTAAACGCGTAACCCCATCTTAGCGCCATCTAACTAAACTAAGAGCAACTTAGTTGTTCTAAGCGATATACGTGTAAGCAATAATAGCCATCTCTCATACTTAGAAAGTTACCCATCGGTGGGAAAATGAAAGTACTCGTCTAGTTTTTGCCGACTAATTATATGAGAGAGAAATAATAACAGCATGTAGACAATAGATATACAGTTTCATAATTTTGTGAACTTTATTAGTTTATTTTTAGAGTTGAAAATTGATGTACGTACAATTTTTGAATAGTGAAGGAAAATATCACCGTGGATCTGATTCAATTTTTAACGTTCTTACAGAAGCGTCACAGTATATTTATGAATATGTACTTTATGGATATAATTTTAAAATGAAACATATTAATTAAGCTATAACACATTTTAATCGTAATTTTAAGCTCTTAGTGGAAATGCAACTGCTATAGAGAAGCGTGTAGCTTACCATCAGACGCAAGACTAGTTCGTCCCATCACTTACGGTCATTATGAGTATAATAATATCATAAAAAAATTATATTTCCAAAGAACATAGGCATATTACACAAGGTCAGGCGGTACTTCACACCTGAATAGCTTTTAAATCTGTATGAAGCACAAGTTCGATCGTGTATGGAGTACTGCTGCCACGTTTGGAACGGCTCTGCCCATTACCAGTTAGCTGCCTAGCTTGCTTGGACTCGGTGGGGCGAAAACCAAAGAGACTTGTTAACAAAATTCTCTTGTGGAATCGAAGCTACAAAATCTCGACAATCGCAGAAAAGTAGCCTGCTTGTTGGTTTTCTATCGCATACATTTCGGGGAGTGTGTGCAGGAACTTTTCAATTTGGTTCCACCCTCACCGTTCCTCCTTCGGCCGACTAGAAATTCCGGAACACTCCATCCTTATGTCGTTGATATACCACCAATTCGCACTAAGCGCTTTGCTTCCTCCTTTCTAATGGGTACAGCAAAGGGATGGAAGACTCTACCGGCGGCATCTGTGTATCCCGAAAAGTACAATTTGGGTCTATTCAAGCCTTAGAGTGAAAAAAAAAAGAGTAATTTTTTAGGCAAACGCGTACCATCGTCTGTCACATCGTCGCTTAACAACAGGCGAGATTGTGGCCATACGTGTGTCTATTATTTATAAAAAAAACAACCCCTACAGTGTCTTGCCCACTCTTCTTAGGGGAGTCTGCCTTATGAATGAGCAGTAGATGTTAATCCATATGACGATTTCAAATGTAATTTTCTTTTGAAATAAAGATGTTTTCAGCTTGAGTTTAAAGTTCAGAAATGATTCGAATGTATATAAGTTCATGTTTCACTCTGAATATCAGACTGAATTTCAAGTAATTTAATTAAGTGTGTGGTATGGATATCGTCACTTGTGAAAACCTAGAATGCGATGCAATGAACTGATGATAAAGCATCACTTGTAAACCTCTTGCTTAGATTGTTAAAGTAATGTAGCAACTAAAAGAGGTATAGTCAACTAATTAAAATACTAATTAGAAACATTATAGAGCGTTTCCACACTACGTCCTATTCGTATCTGGGGGTCTGACATCCGTCCGAAACAATTACTGTCAAATGAGTAATATTCGACAAAATTAAAAGACAAGTGTCATGTATGAAGCTTCATTCGCATCACGCGTCTTTTCATTTGGTCAAGTATTCAAGTATTGCTTATTTGGCAGTAATTGTTTCGGACGGATGTCGGACGGAGATCGAGAGTAGACCCCCAGTTCCGAATCCGAGAAATGACGGACGGAATGTCGCAACGATCTTTTCATCACCAGGTGTACAAGCGATATTCGTATATTCCCAGATTTGAATCGAATTTAGTGCACAAGCGACATCCGAAGTGGATCCGAGTTTCCTAGATTTGTATAGTCTCGGATTAGGGACGAATACAAATCTATATTTTATACCACATTATAAAAATGTATACCACATTGAAGGATTTTGGGTATGGGAGCCGTGTGACAGGAAGATTCACTCTATAACGACGACAACATGCAAAGTGTACTGTCAACAACATATCAAGCTATACACTTTTGTTTCAATATCGCTTTTAGTGCAACGGAGCAAAATAGAAGCAATAGCGCTCCTTGTGAAAAGGAAGGAAGGAAAGTACTGCTACCTTACCTATTTCTAACTATGATGCAAAAAGTAGCAACTATAAGACCCCAAAACCGCACAGACAGTTAGAGGAGACCCGTGGCAAGAAGTGGGACATTAATGGGTTGATGATGGTGACAAAACTTAGCACTTAAATTTTCCCGACAAATTGTCTGATTGTTATAATCAATCTTAACTAAGATGTGCTTAGATCTGAAAATGGTCTGCGGCGGTGTCAGATGGTTTTTCATCCGGCGAATGTGGCATGGACGGCGTGAATTGTGTTAAAAAAACACTAAAACAAAAGTGGAAAAACTTTCATAGATATCACACAGATGGCGCTATGGCAAAAAGTCGTTAAAAAGTAAAACAAAGATCTGCAACAAACACATGGAAAAATTCGTGAGGTCGGTTGGTTCGTCTCGTGGCTTAGTGGCTTTGGCATAGCGATTGTCACGGTTTCCTAGGAGACGTTGGTTCGAATCCAACCGGATGAAACTGACTTTTTGAAGTGTCTTTGTTTAATGTTTTTTTTTGTTTATTGACCAAAATATAGAAAAAATACTTATTTATTAATTGGAAGCTTCGCTCACAAAAGGCCTTCCGGCTTTATCCGCGGCGAAGGAGTTTAGTTAAAACACTAAAACGTTTGTTTAAATCAATATTTTGTACTCCTTTCGCTGCAACTTGTAATTTACTTGTAATTTACTGTCACTGCGCCCGTTAGTCAGAGACTCACAAAAACACAATACATCCTGTGTTTTCACTAATAAATGAAATATGAATTTATTATTCTATTTTAGTAGCAGTAGAGCTCCTTGTGAAAGAGTTCGTCCATAGAAGTATTGCCACTTATTCTGCCGCCAAGGAGTAGGTAATGTAACCATTATTGCGTTTCGGTTTTGAAGGGTAAGGATGCTGGTGAAATTACAGGGACTTTTGCACTTATATCTCAGGGTGACAGGCGCAGTGGCAGTGCTACTCAGATATTTGCGAATTAAAGCTCTGAGCGGCACTGCAACTTGTATAGACAGGCGTGTCGGCGTGGAAGATATAGTGACAAAGATAGAGAAAGGGATGCATAGATGGTTCGGACATGTAGAGAGAATGAATAAAAGAAGAGTGACGAAACAGGTTTACAAGGCAAGTGTGAGCGGGCAAGTTGGTATGCGCCGACCAAGGCGAACTTATCATGACCAAATTGAGGCTATCCTAAAGAAGGGCTAGGGGGTCTACTCTCAATCTCCGTCCGACAACCGTCCGAAACAATTACTGTCAAATACGCAATACTCGACCTAATGAAAAGACAAGTATCAAGTATGAAGGTTCATTCGCATCACGCGTCTTTTCATTTGGTCAAGTATTGCTTATTTGGCAGTAATTGTTTCGGACGGATTGCGGACGGAGATCGAGAGTAGATCCCCAGATCAAAAGTACCCTTAACCGACGAGCGTGTAAGAAAGCATTGATGCGTGTTGATGAGGCGAAAGATGTGTATCAGGACCATAGCAAGTGGAAGTATATGTATGGTGTAGAATGTATGTATGTATGTATGTAACGACGACACGGCCGCTACAGAATAGACAAATTAATTTACATGAATCTTGTTAACATACGGCCCCGGGGCGCTACTAGGCCACTCTTGCGCAACATGTCTATCATATGACCGGAGACTGACATGGCGAAACTTGACGCTACTTTGCGTATTATATAATTTATGTACACATAAGCAAATCTACGTCTTTGAACAGGATGCTCTTTTTAACATCGTAAATTCTACAACCTTTGGCTCTAACAATGAACTATTGGTATAAGATTGAACGTTAAAGTCAACAGAAAGTGTTGTATTAGGGACAGGCTAACTTTATATTTTAATAATCACAGTACAAAGTCCTAAAAAACCCACCTCAAAAGTCATAGGTAGCCACTCTTAGAGATGGAATATTTTCTTCAAATGTGAATGACCATTTCTGAGGTACCTTTAGTAACAGTAGACTTATAAACCTATTTCCGCCGCCAAGTAGTAATGTCAGCATTACTTTGTTCCGGTTTTGAAGGGTAAGGGTGCTGGTGAAATTACAGGCACATTGGACACTTATGTCTCAGGGTAAAGGGCGCAGTGGCAGTGCCCTTCAGATTTTTGCGATTTAAAGCTCTGACAGGCGTGTAGCTTACCATCAGGCGCACGACTTGTTCGTCTCGTCACTTGATGTTATAAAAAAAGAAGAAACACAAATACCCTCTTTCCATCAAAAAAAGAATCATCAAAATCGGTTCACAAATCGCGTAACAGATATGCAAAAAAACATAGAGACTAATTGAGAACCTCCTGCTTTCTTTGAAGTCAGTTAAATAGTAATAAACAGTAGAAGTATTATATGAATGTTGTATTATATTATATATACTTAAATATATGGTATATTACATTTTAATATAGCATATGTACAATCAAATGTTTTTTGATTGCAGTGCCACTCAAGAGCTTAAAATCGCAAAGAAGTCAGGGGCACTGCCACTGCGCCCGTCACCTTGAGATACAAATGTGTATAATCTTGGTGCTTTTCAGCCTTAGAAAACTAGATTACTAGAGTAAAAAAACTGGAACCAGTTCAGCAAAGTTCGTTTCCTAAATTGGTCCTACCGGAAATCAAACTCAACGCGGGCTAGTATTCCATCCGTATGTTGTGGATATACTCTAGATTCGCACGGAGCAGTACATCATTTCATCATCAACCCATTTGTACGTCCCACTGTTGGACACGAGTTTTCTCTGAAGCGAGGGTTCAGGCCATAGTCCGCCCCGCGTTGGCCCAATGCGGGTTGGGGACTTTCTCACGTTTTCCTAGGGTTGTGAACCTTTTTCGACGTGCAAGTTTCATCACGGTGTTTACCTTCACCGAAAAGATCATGAGAAATTTCAAATTTCATTTCGCACATACATACCGAAAAACTCAGAATTCGAGCCCACGGCTTCTGTTAAAGAGGCGGCGGCGGTGGTCAAACCATAAGGCTAACACGGCCAAAATAGTCTATTTATAAAATAGAATAGAATAGACATATATTGCAACGCCATAACATATAGATACAAAAAAAAAACAAAATTCATAACACAGACAAACAAAACAAAATAAAAAGAATTAATAAACAAAATAAAAAATACGATAAGAAAAAATGACATAAAATACGACAAATCTGACAAAAAGTAAGAAACTAAATTTGCCGTTCACAAACTAAACCGCGGCTAAGTGACAAATGGTCAAATATCCGTTTTAAATAGCAAAAGATAGAGCACAAAATTATCTTTTAAAAACAGTTAAAACTAGTTAACGTGTTCAACTTATCGGAACTTACTCTAACAACACATAGCTGGAATATCATTTTTACGGACGGACGGCAGTAATTTAACGACTACAATTTTTGTACTGTCATATGTGCGGTACGCAAAAGGACTTCATTCAGCTACTTCAAATACTCCTTTTCATTTCACCTAATCATTTTGCAAATTGACCAAGTGTTAACGTTGGCAACCGTTAGTTGTGCAGAGAGCAACGAAAAGTGAGCGTACCTACAGCTCCGGTACCTATCTGGAAAATAGGGAGGGTGCTGTACGTGCAACCGGGACGGCTCACCTAAAGCACTAGACTTTTGAGAACTGGATGAAGTCCGTGCAAACAGGCTGATCTGGTGTTAAGACCTGACTTAGATGGTCCCTGTGCGGGCTTGCTTGCACAGGTTATAGTGCCCCCGCTTAACCAAGAGGTTGATAGGGAGGGTCACTGTAAACTAAATTTATGTAGAAAGATATGGGGCTGTCTAAGCGTTAAAATAAAAAATAAAAATCTTATCACTTTAATATTTAAAATACCTGGTATCACTAAGTTAGAACTATTACTTCAATTTAATCACAATCGGTCGTGTTGTAAGCGTGAAGAGACGTGATGGGTCACGATCTACCTTTTCTAGTTTGATTTATCGTTTTTTTTCCTGGTCTTTGTTCCGCTTAGAAACTTACTGTGGCTACTTTTAAAGTCACGTAGGTTTCCAAGTCGCCGTCATTGGACCATTTAGGAACAATAGGTGGTCAAATTGCATGAACAAATATAGCAAATAATAAATCAACTATTTGAATTATTTTAAGGTTAGAACACGGGTTCAATGGATTGGTTATTCATACTATTTTTTTTCTTACTTGATGGAAGTGACGATAAGGACGACGATGGAGCATGCACACCAAAATAATGCCTATTCACTCTCGCCATGAAAAGGCCCAAGTTATAGCGTTCAGGAAATAAGTATGCAGGCAGGGAATTTCATTCCATAGCCGATGGAACTCCAGGCTACGTCCAGTCTCTTGATGAAGGAAAGGGGAAAGCAGAATTAAATCATGTAATTCCATCGCACACTTTCCGTGATTATATCCTGTAGAATACTAAAAAAAAAAGAGTAAAAGAGGTACAATTTAATTAAATGATCTATCTATCTACAAACATTATTGTTTACTACTAAACATTACTATTTTACACCACATTTTTATGATCGGCTTAATTAATTATATAAAAATCAATTAATGAGGTTTTCATTTCAAGACGACGATAAATCTTTCTATTTTGAAAAGACCTACCGCTCAGCAGTAGACTATTTGCATATAAAGGTAATCTCCCCCTAGGTACACACCCAGTTAATTACAAATTATGAAAAACTTGTGAGCACCGACATAGTTACAAGAGGTTTAATATTTTATTGTATTAACGGTGTCCCGCTGCCATAACAATATGTAAATCTGTAATATCAATGTAGATTAGCCTACCAACAGTTAGATATGCTAATACTGTTTACCACGCTGGACTTTTTGAGCTCATTTTGGACTAGTTCACCGACTAACAAACGTAGGAGGTTTTCAGTTACGTACGTTAGGCTTTCCCAAAACAAGCATACATTTGCTTAATGGGAGATATTGTTGAACTAAATTGAGAAATAATTTCATTTTTTAACGTACTGTCAAAGTTATGATGAACAAGCAATCTTAATGATGGAACTTCACATGGCTACTTGTATTTGCGTATTTGATGTACGAGTATTTAGCAAACAATCACCATGTGTACATAGAGAGCATGTGTGGCAAAGTATTTGCCTTGTTCGCCTATGTGGTAAATACAGCAAACGCAAAACACGCGTTACCGCGCGCTGGTCGGTTTTTCGGCGCACATCAAAGGAGTCAAATAAGCAAATACGCAAGTAAACCATCCACGTTATGGTCATATATTTTAATTCCTTATTGCCAAATATTAGCATTTTCTTATATAATAATATAAGAAAATACTAATTAATTATTGAAACTTATGGACCGCGACGTGTGACGCAACGCGGGTGTCCGGTAACCAGCCGTAGAAACGTCGGTACATGACACCCTTCGGCCAAAACTCTTACTGTTCAGATGGTCTCACTACAAATGAATTAAAATTCACATTGTGGCGGGACACCAAGCACTCGACTGTCAGGGTGTGTTTAGCTTTCTTTTGTACTCCACAATATCCGCAGACTTTATGGAGTAACGAAGACATTATATACAAAAAGATAAGATGTGAGAGAATGTCAGAACAGCGTAGATCGCGCAGTGGCCTGGCCTAAGAGTAATACCAACACTAGCAACGTTACATACGCACTGCTCTTGATATTTTTAATAAATGAATAAAATAAAAATAAACCGTTGTACACTGAAATCTCCGGTTTCACAGGTAATTTATGTGATTGTCGGCAACATTTCGGTATTTATTAAATTTAATAAGGTAATTAATGTAAATTTAAATTAGTTAAGTACATTGCGTGGAACGGAGTAGGCACCGAAAGCACGCAAGAGGATCTATTTAGAAATTGTGCCTAGTTAGCAAACAGACTATTGCAATCATAACAGCCAATTTATTTAGTTCATTCAATTAATATGATTTATAGAGACAATTACCCACTTACTTATACTCCGTTACAGATTTATGCTTCTCATACTACTAGTGTTGCCTAGTGGCGGGTAGGCGTGGCGCCACTTTTTGCTGAATTTTCAGTTTAATTTCCATTGCTTTAACTGACAATACCTAAAAAATAGTATATTGGATAAAAAAATCACCAAAACATTAGGCCATATTTGATGGCTATTTTTTGTTATAATTTAATATTACATTTTTACAATAACTTACATTACTTAGGCTGCTAACAGATTGATTGCATGTTTGCAGTTAATGCGTGAAGCCGTGATCAACTTCAAGCAGCCGAGTCCTCGACTGCATGAAGTTGATAACGATTTCAAACATGCAGTCGATCTGGTAGCGGCTATACACTACTTACACTATTTTACATTAGTACTAACCACATTAAGAGATATAATCTTAGAGTTATATGTATTTACTCACTCACCACCACACATTTTTAATTTACTGGCAGAAAACCATGACTTTACACGGTCTACAGTATTCATGCTGTCAGGGCCATTTCAGCACAAATTGTGTAATAAACATAAACAGGAAAAAAATACAGTTGAATTGAAAATCTCCACCTATTTCTGAAGTCGGTTAAAAAAACATACGATGTAAGACGCTGCTACAAATTTATTTTAGAATACAATAGAAAACGTTTATTTGCCAGAATACAGTAATTATACAGATCTAAAATAAAAATAAGTACAATGCATTCAACCTGCAAGCAGGTGTGTCAAAAAAGAACTGCCTCTGTGGCCGAACGGTTATCATGCCCGATTGCCACGCAGAGGTCCCAGGTTCGATTCCCGGGCCGGGAGAAATATTTGCACGGCCTACATTTATTTCTCTCGTGAGTTTGGGTGTAATTTGTGGTTGTCTATGACACAGGGTTTCCCTAGTGCGGAGCTATGTTGAGTGTGTGCGTTATTATTATTATTATTATAAAAATATTAATTGAAGTAAATATTTTGGCATCCAAAATTAATTACATTTCAAATTAATATAAATTAGTATTTGTAAATTCTAAATATTCTTTATTACTATACAATCAATGTGTCAGAACCAATATTGTCAATTGTGATTTAAACGTAGGTCCGTATAGTAATTTAAATTAATTTAGTAAACTATTGAAGATCTTTATGCACAAATTGAAACAGCTATTCTTATAAATTAATTTATGGCAACGAGTTTGGTATAAAGGATCCATGATTTTAATTCTGGATTGCCTTTGTATCGCTTCACCGCTTGTTTTAAGAGATGAGTGTTCACGAATACGCAGATGTCCCATGTCCATGCATGGCAAAGGAGTACAGTGGCTCTACCATGTGGTTACAGGACAAGTCATCGATAGCGACCGCGTAAAATGTTTGTATACAAAATGTTGTTTCTTCGTGTGACCGCTAGGGGAGCTGTATAATTTACTATACAAATTGTGTGAAGTAATTTACGCGGACGCAAGCAACAACTGTCACAGTAAACTCGTTGTAGAAGCACAGTTACAGGTTTCATAAAACGGAAATTACTTTATACATTTCTCCCGGTATAACGTCATATCGGCGTGGTGAGAAACCACTTGAGTAATCTATTAGTGACTTAACACGAAAGTCTTAAAATCGTTACCACTTTTACCGTTTCTTTCTAGCTTTCTATTTCGGTTGTCTGGTGACAGGGCGCACGGATTGATACAGTCAACCGTGGCCATGGGACCTGTAAAGGGCCCAAAATGTTGGTTTGTTTGAAAAGACAAATATACGCGATTTAAATCCGGCAAAATAGTTTCATTTCCTATATTTGTACTATTTTATTTTTCGCATTTAATGGAAGCGACGATGAGGTCGACGATGGAGCTTGGGCCTTTTCATGGCGAGAGTGAATAGGCATTGTTTTGGTGTGTATACCAAAATAATGCCTATTCACTCTCGCCATGAAAAGGCCCAAGTTACAGCGTTCAGGAAATAAATTTGAAGACAGGAAATTTCACTCCATAGTCGTTCGTGCGAATCCTTGAAATATCCACAACATAGGGATGGAACCCCAGTCTATTCTTTGTTGCTAATTAAATTAATTCAATCTAAACTCATATTATAAATACGAAAGCAATTCTTGTTTGTTACGTTTTCAAGCCAAAACTGCTGAACCAAATTAGATTAATTTTGGTATCGAGATAAATGGGACCTAGAAAAAGGACATAGCGTCAGGGATAGTGCAATTACGCGTAACTAGT
The DNA here is from genome assembly GCF_003589595.1 of Hyposmocoma kahamanoa. Taxonomy (NCBI): domain Eukaryota; kingdom Metazoa; phylum Arthropoda; class Insecta; order Lepidoptera; family Cosmopterigidae; genus Hyposmocoma; species Hyposmocoma kahamanoa. The sequence continues at coordinate 1,341,625 of NW_020653333.1, forward strand.
ATTGGATTATGTGTTTCCATTTCAGCAATTTAGTGGCCAAATGAAGTCCGCGCAAATGTTGTGGCAACAAATTAGCATCTTTGCGGGAAACTATTATTATTAGCCCGTACATAATATAAATTAATGCTTACTTTGCAAAAATTATAGTCGTTGCAATAGAAATTACAAAGTAATAACGGTAAATTCCTCTCCTGTAAAATTAGCGTCTTTTATCAATACCACATGCGCGGATTTGCACTATCACCGACAACAGGCTACTTTTATCACAAAAATAAATCTTAATAAAAAACCGACCTCAAAAGGGGACCGTAAATAGAGGATGAGAGTTTGTATGGAGAACCAATCATTTCTCAAATAAGGGACCTGAAAATTCATATTATGTCTTTTGTAAGAAATAAATAATATTTCAGCGTTTTTAACCAATTACCGTTCAAGATAAAATAGGGGATGAGTAGGCTATTCGCAATACTTATTCTACGCAGACAAAGCCGCGGGCACCTAGTTTTGTATACTTGTCAAATATCTTGAGGAAATTAGATGTCCCGCCGACAAAGAAAGTGCAAAAATTACCATTTAATTTTTGTTTTATAATACTAAGTGCGACTCGGTAAACCGACTTCATGCAGCCGAGATCGACTGCATGCAGTTAATGTGGTGGTCTCGGCTGCTTGAAGTTGATTACGACTTCACGCGTTAACTGCAAACATGCAGTCAATCTGGTAGCAGCTATACACTACTTACATTATTTTACATTAGTACCTACTAATCACATTAAAAGATATAATTTTAGAGTTTTTAAGTATTTACACGTGGCGTGGCGCATAGGAAAGGTTGCAATTGCGCCTGATGGTAAGCTACAGGCCTGTCCATAACAGTTACAGTGCCACTCAGAGCTTTAAATTGCAAAGATCTGAGGGGCACTGCCACTGCGCCCGTCACCTTGAGACATAAGTTGACAAGTCCCATGTGCCTGTAATTTCACCAGCACCCTTGCCCTTCAAAACCGGAACACAGTAATGCTCAGATTACTGCTTGGCGGCAGAAATAGGTAATGTGGCAGTACTTTCCTGAACGAACTCTTTCACCATGAGCTCTACTGCCTAATTATTCAGAACATGAAACAAATCACGAAGTATAACTCTAGTCTTAGTTATAGGTAGTTGTTATAAGACTAGAAAATAAATTATTTAGCAACACTCAAAATCTCTACACAGAAAGGTACCTCCGGTTTTTTATGATTAGCCATAGTGCTATAACAAAGGCGCTCGTTTGAAAAGTAAAAACATCGTGAGGCAGATGTCGAAGTTACTTTGCAAACTTACAGTTGCCGTTGGTTTAGGAACGCCTACAGAAAATATATACGGCGAGCTATAATATTCGATACTGTATAGGGTACGCAATAGCTAAGTAAACAAAAGTAATTTGGAAAGGCTTACCACTAGCAAGCCGAAATGGTAATAACAGTATTTAGATATCTCCTGTTCTTTATTGATGCATATTGTATATATCTCAGTCTATAATCTTCTGACGCTTTAGACACCTGGCCGTGTCCACAAATCCATTCTACATTCAAATTGCGTTTGTTTTGCCTATTGTTTTCGATAGTCTTAAAAGTATTCATAATGTCAGCAACAACTACTGTAGCATTAGCATTTAGTGACGTCATAACCTCATTATTACTGGTATTGTAATAAAATAAAATACATTTTCTGTATTCAACGTGGGGGGACCTGTTATCGGACGTCTCCACCAGGTTTTTCAACTTGTCTTCATAAAGGTTAAAAATTAATTTAAGGTGCAATGCACGCTTCTATAACAAGATTTTGGGCTGATATTAAAAATTTGTCGTTATTGAGGTTTATGAAGCTTCTGCATAATTGAATGATAAAAATCCTTGGTGGTGACCTGTTTGATCCGTTTGAAATAAATATTGTAAATGATAAATTGTTTACAAATATTTATTAACAAGAGCAACCCCTATAGTGTCTTACTCATTCTTCTCTGAGGAACCTGTCTTACGAATGAGTAGTCGGTTTTAATCAATGTAACGATTTCAAGTGTAACTTATTTACCTATGAAATAAGATATATTTGAAATTAAACAATCGGGAATGAGATAGTATCCGACCATACTGAACCCCATTACGCAGCGCCAGTAAGGAAGTACACAAATCAACAGTAAAAGTAAAAGGAAAAGAGGCTAGGCGACGCTTCAATTGAAAATGACTTATACACAGATAGGCAACTTTGTGGCTAATATTGGGAAAACGGTCGATATCATTACAGATATACAGTTTTCTTTACGGTAGTTTCCCACATGTCAGAGGAGATGTGACCACCTTATATGATACGATGGCTACCGATGTTAAAAACCTATAATTGAAGGAAAAGTGGAAAGTAAACGTGGACGAGGAAGTCCAGAGAACTAGTTAATTTTGTATGTAAAAGAAAAAAGCAGGGAATAAATTGAAGTCCAAGAAGTCAAGTCGATTGTCGGCATGATTACCAGGCAATTACAGGTAAAGATTCTCGCCACAGCTATCGTTTTTACGTGTTTGAATCAATTCGTTGGATTGTATAGTAAATTCTTGCACAACTTTACCGACTGTATTTGTAAGTTTGTCCGTATCGATGTTGTGTAGAACGGACTTGAGCGGCGGCGAATAACGGACGCGACGTGATGTTGAAAAATGAATGGCCGAAGATCAATATCAATGGGCCGCGCTCTGCCGCGGTACCACTAAAGTACATGATGGCTATAATTTTTAGTTATGATACAAGACATAGAACAAAGCGTTAAACAGAATTAACTATCTATTACTTTCATTAGTAGGTACACAACCTACCTACTTAATCGGAAACCTTGTTTTTGTACTCTGTATAAGCAGCCGCTTCCGGTATTTTTGATCGGTATTATTGACCCTGACGCTCGATATCAACAATGGGCCGCGCTGTGTTACGGTACCGCTAAAGTACATAATGGCTATAATATTCATATTATGATACAAAACCTAGATGAAAACGTTGAAAAGCATTACCTATATATATTTATTATAGGGTATATGCCTAAGCATTAGGGATGGGTATCGATCAACAAAACATCGATTTTTGAAATTTTTTTTGACAAAACAATCGAAGTACCGATTAATCGTGGCGTAAAAAATCGATTAATCGACAAAATATAAATATTTTAGTTGGTCGGATTACTATGAAGTAATATTATTCTTAATAGTATTCTTCAAAGTAATTACTATGATGAATATGAATTCTTGTTGGTGAATTTGTTTAGCTGTAGAAGTCAAATTTTACAACGTCACTTTCATCTCTTACGGTTTACGAAGTCTGCTAGCCTGATTACCTGATTTCTAAATTAAAAAAAAACTAGCTAGGTATAGAGAGAGGTAGACAATACTCCATTAAGTCTAAGCTATAGAATATAAATAAAATATAAAATCTAGAATAATCTCGAAAACACAGGTGGCGGCTCAGGGGGCATGCATAAGAACCTCGTAACGTAACCCTTATAACAATATAGTAGTATAGACACCAGCCCCCGTAGTGTGGCTACTCATGATAGCGGCGACACGCGCGATAAAATTGAAATAAGCGCACCCTATTGGCTATCTAAATTAGATCTGATTGAGACACTGTCATGCGTAGCCATGCTACGGGGGCTGTATTAATTATAATTTTTTCAAAGACGTGTAGACAAATTTTATGATTAGCTTATGTAACACATCTAACTGGTGTCACAGTATTGCGCGCAAGTCTCATTTTTCAGAAATTGACTAAATAAAATGAACATTTTGATTTTAAAAGCGGTTGTTTTTTTCCAAATTTTGACATGTTTATAAAATGTTTTTATGAAATGTAGTTTTATTTGTTAGCAACAATCGGTATGAAATTATCGATTATCCGATTAATCGAACGAGATGACATCGATTATTCCACAAAACAAAAACATCGATTAATCGATACCCGTCCCTACTAAACCTAAGCACTGATCAATGTTCTGAATTTTGACATTTATTAAGCGGGCTTCCGGCGTTAATTGATTTTAGGTACCTATTCTACGCGCTCCGTATGTGTGCGTGTGGCATACGTTTTTAAAACCGTGTGTGAACCCAAGCGACACAATGCGAATTTAGGTATTTCCTTCGTATTATTAAAACAAGTACACAGTTTGAAAATGTACAGAGTACACGTTATAGAAAAGGTGTAGATTTGTTATTATTCAAAAACTATTCGGCGTAAATAGTTCATGGAAGATGACCTTCCAAAATAAACTCTTATTTCGGCGCAAATAGTTCATGGAAGATGAAATAAGGGTTTAGATAGATAGATAGATAAACACTTTATTGCTCACACACAAGAACAAGAATAGTACATAAACAACTTAAAACTAATGTGGGCAAAGGCGGTCTTATCGCTAAGAGCGATCTCTTCCAGACAACCTTAGGGTTAGAGGAATGCTAATCGGAGCGGGAGACGTAGTGTGCCAATTTTACAAATATAAAAATAAAAATATAAAAAAATAAAATAAAATTTATTATTATATATTATTAGGGTTTATTTTGTTTTTTAGACACAACTTCGGATTTTTTCTATCGAGGAAACTACAAGTAATCGTTTTTGTAAAGAGTATGATTTATAGAGTGATCATTAAATATTTTATACATTAATTTCATAAATAAAGCTTTAGCAATAACGACACAGCAAGGGATCAAACGAATGCAATATTTCGCAATTACGTATCGCTGCCTCTGCCAATTATTTTATTAAATTTTAAAAATCTACCGTGTTCTCAGTGTACACTCTACTCGCGCTTCATTTTGTCACAGGCGAGGGGATAATCATTTAATTACTTAATCAGTTCCAAATCTTGTCTTTGTTATCGGTATAAGTAACGCTTCCGGTATTTTGAATATCGGTATTATTGAACCTGACGCGGTACCGATATATATTAAGATTTTAATTGTTAATAAAAATATTTCGGACTGATATTGGTATTATATTATAATTAAAGACAGATTATTGAAATAAATTACAATAGTTACTTCGGGCACACCATGCGGAGTGGAAAATACTCTCTCTAAAAAAATCTATGGTCACAGAAGACGCCGCCGACGAAAAACAGCGTGGCTTCCAATATGTCGCTTCCAATATGTATGCATGTATTCAGACAACAACAGAACAACATACAACAACAACAACAGAACTCTTCCGAGTCTTCCGGGCCGCAACTTCACGGGCCCAAATGGCTATAACGACAGACAACCTCCGGTAAATAAAAGCAAGTTACACGGGACTTGTCAACGTTTAAAACTCAGAGTGGCACTGCACTGATGGACAGGCGTGACCAGGCGCACCGTCCCGTCACTTTATATCGTAAAAAAGAATATCATAAAACAAATGTACTTTGTTATCACTGCTTCTCGCAACTTGAACCACACAAAAATCTTCGTTACCGTTGCGTCCCACGCGTGGGCCGATACGTGATGCCCATTTGGTCGCACACCGCGTGCAGCGTGCAATGCGCATCTAATAACTGTGCTATTCTCTGTAGTATATCGATCTTTATTATTATTTCTAATATTACGTTTCTGTTGGCGCCGTGGTATTACGCGGCAATATTCTACGGTCTATTTGAACGAATGGAGAATGGAATTCCGATGCTTATTTAATGAAATGGTAATGATGAATGACGTACCCCAACATCAAATACATTAACGGAAGAAGGAACCGAATAAAGAAAATTAGAATCGTAGCAAGTACAGATACGTAATAATTGACAGGGAGAAAAGCGTTACATATGAATAATGTAGTCCACATTCACACATACAATTACCAAGTATATATCGAGAGATCCTAGAAAAAACCCAATAAGCGTGTTATCGTTTTTCTTTTTATGATAAAATCGCGCTTTCGACCATGGAGGTTGAAATATCATCATCGTATCATATCATCAATAACAACAATCAGTCGTATTTCGGTCTGCTGCACGAGATCACCGACACGTGGGATGTGGCCTCCACTGAAATAATCCAAATTGTTTTACGAAAAAAAAAACGGGTAATTCCATTGAGCCTTACTAGCAGCTTGAGGCGATTAGATTTCTGTGGCGTGTTCCTTGTAGCACAGATGCAGAAGGCGGTCGCCGGTTTTTGAATCTGAGTCCCTGACCCCAGCCGACTGTGCCATTGCCGGGGAATACCGTCTCCCACTTTAAAAAATTTAAAATGTATCTTTTAGGCCATGGAAAAGGCGAGTGTCTAAAATAGAGAATAATAACATATCGCGGGTGCCATGGACACACACATAGACAACCAGAAGGTATACCCAAATGCACGAGAGAAATAATTGTAGGCCATGTAAATATTTCTCCCAACCCGGGAATCGAACACTTATCGGTGACCGTTCTGCGACGGAGGCGACGATGACGATGATGCATGCACACCTAAATAATGCCTATATAGATTTTAAGACTTTCGTGGTTATTCGCTAAATGATTATCAATAATATCAGGTTTCTTACCACGGTATGACTTCTTTTTATTTTCCCGATATTTCGGAACGGTTGCACGCTCCATGGTCACGGGTTGATTGGACGGCGGCAGATGACAGCTTTAAGAGCAAACATATCTGTCTACCCTCTTACGCAGTCGACGACTACCTTCATCACGATTTGTTGTGGCGTTACGATTGTCACTCACTTTTTTCACACAAAACCACACTCACTGTATCCACACGCGAAACTGAACTCGAGGTGTTTTTGTTTTTATTACTGCACGCACTAAGGACCGGATTCCATGCACTGGACAGTTTAAAACCATCATCACGGTTAAATTTTTTGTACTTCGTGATCTCGACCAACCAAGCGGAGCGTGCAACCGTTCCGAAAGATCGGGAAAATAAAAAGAAGTCATACCGTGTTAATAAACCTGATATTAGTGATAATCATTTAAATGATGCCTATTCACTCTCGCCTTAAAAAGGCCCAAGTTATAATGTTTAGGGAATAAACCAGCATGCAAAAAATTCCACTCCATAGCCGTTCGCTACATAAATGTGGAAGCGTAACATTTCGTGGGAATATTTGGAATATATACAACATACGGATGGAACCCCAGCCTATCTCTAGCATCAGGGGATGATGGAAAGGTGAAGACAGAATCAAATCGTGCAATTTCATCGCACGCTCTCTGTGATACATCGGGAACTTTCGTAGAATGACTTAGTTATCTAACTCCTTAGTAAATTTTTTATTGTTATTTTTATGGTGGAATCCAATAAGCAGATTTATGAATGTAAGTTACAATGGATAATGAACTTTACAGAGTGGAGAGACGAATGTCTTTCAAAGAAATTGTAATTGTATTTTTCATTGACGTCATTATGTTTCGACGACATTTCGTGTTCATTCATATTTTTTGTAGTTATACTATTTTGTCACTTGGTGGATAAAAATGTAAAGGAAAATGTGACAAAAACTATATGAAATTTTCTTGATTTGTAATGTATTGCCAGCTCAAGAAAATTTGAAACTATTATTAGCTTTGGAGGAATACAGAAGGGATAAGTTTAAGAATTGTGCTGAACAATCTTATACCACTAGATCTGTTAACAATAAAGAATATATTGTACCTACAACTATAAATTACTTTGGTCAAAGAACTAGAAATTATTGAATACCTGTCTTGGTTACCTATCAGAAGTCCGAAATGACATTTCCAGAAATAACGTTAGCTCGAATTTTCATAACCTCGAAAGTAATTTTGAGAGGAAAATGCTTACCTTACTTAACCTAACCTAACCAAACTTAATCGTGTCTTTGCGATAAACATCCAACATATCCTGAAAGAACAACGGTTTCGGGGTAATGAAATTTCGAACAAATGTTATTTCGGTAAAAATAAATTCGAGTTTGTGATTGGTTAGCCACTTACCCTTCAAAACCAGAACGCAGTAATGTTCACATTACTGGTAGGTAAGGCGGTAGTAATTACCTGTGCGTACTCTTTCACGAGGAGCTCCAATGCAACTACAAAATGGCATGCAAATGAGGTGCACGAAAGGAGCCTGCCCCCACGACGTACGTCGTCCACATATTCCTTTCTTGTACGCCTGGGCAACAATTGGCGAGTACGTTACGCCCCGATTGGCAAATCCTTTCACAAAGATGACAAGCTTTATAGTGTATGCCATCGATCGAAGGCAAAATGGCGTTTATTACACCGACAAAATCCTATTATTTAAAAACAATGACCCATTCGGAAAGGTCAACACGTAAATAAAATTATATACCGATTGCACATTTGAAGCGAGCAAACTAAGAAGATCAAATTTTAATGACATTGCTTTACGACGTATTTAAAATGGAAGTGGATAGCCCCAGTTAAAATGTATGTTTATTTTCACCACAGATTGTCGCCCGCATAAACACGAGTGTCTCGAATGTGTAGATAATGGGTATGATGACTTCTTTGTTGAGGTTTTATTAGATAATGGCGCCAGTTAGACATAGCTACCTCAATTGACTCGACTAGCATTTTGTCAAGGCTGCAGCTATGAAGAGTGTATGGACCTTTATACAGGGTGTAACCGTTAAGAATGGGCATTATGCGATTATTCTGTAAATATAAGAGCTATCAAAAACCTTTAAACTGATATCAAAAGTACGTTACCTAATGAGTTAAAACGACATTAATAACTTTTTAAAATAAAACTAGAAATATCCAAAATGTTAACCAATATATCCAAATATAACATAATATCCAAAATGTAAACGCCCATCACAAACATTTAAAATGACATTCGTACAGAGGCTTTAGTATCTAACAAGTGCTTTGAATTTTTGGAAAAAGTTTGGATATTTTCTATTTCCATTTTTAAAAAGTTATTAAGTTGTTTTTCTACTCTTTAGATAACGTTTTTGACATCTCTTATATTTACGGAATAAAAGTCTGGGCACATTTAACAATTACAACCTGTATATGTCACTACTGAGGACGGGACTTACCTAAAACTCAATTCACATTGCCGAGAAACGGAATGAAAGCGAATATTTGTAACCAAAGTATAATGAACTTCACTTTAATTGCATAACGTTAGAAACTAGTAGAGTTTCTAGCAGCAGTAGAACTCCTTGTGGGAAGTACAGCCACCTCACCTGTTACTGCCGCCAAGCCGTAATGGGAACATTACTGCGTTCCGGTTTTAAAGGGTAAGGGTGCTGGTGAAATTACAGGCACATGGGATTTGTCGACTTATGTCTGAGGGTGACAGGCTTAGTGGCAGTGTGCCTAAGATCCTTGCGATTTAATGCTGTGTGTGGCACTGCAACTGTCTTGGACAGGCGAGTCGCTTACTACCAGGCGCACGATTTGTTTGTCACTTGGCATCAAAGTCTCGGGAATTCCCGTAGCTACCGTATCGTATCTAGTTTGTACGTTACACGGTTGACATACAGTTTCCGTTTATTATATTATGTACAATCGTTATAAAATTTCGCTTCAAATTCCGTTCAGCATAGTAAATTGACGTAAATTGAGCCTAGAAGAAGAGAATCTAAGCTGTAGTCCTCATAGAGGGTCCATTGGTTGAGGCGTGACTTAGAAGAGACACCTCTGATATGCAATTCATGAAGAAAGCACCATCTACAGTATCCTGGTTACACGTAACATGTTAACACGTAAAAAATGTTTACACGTAAAATGTTAATAGTCTGCTATTACTGACTGTACGCGACGCGTAATTTACATACTGCGTACCATTCGTACAACAAGGGTTTCTTTATGGATTAAGTAGGCACAAAGGTTATAAACCCTGGTAACGTATCGCACCTTTGGTATAATAAGGCCACATTTGCAAAATCACAACTTTTCAGGAGAAAGGTTCAAAGATTCTACGCACGAAATTGGTCGATAACTTTTTATGCTTAAAAAGGTGAGGTATAAAACATCAATATACATCATTTGTTTCATGTACTTCTTACTATTATTATTTTTACGACTTATTATATAATAACTTATTAAATAATAATTACTATTAAATAATAATTACGACTTACTATATTATATCATATACTTCTTATTATTTTTACGACTTTCACATAATATGTCATATTATGATAAAATCACTTTTGACGTATGATCTTTAGGCTTGGTTCAGATGGACGCAAGCGTCGACGGGCTGTGACTCTCGTTGAAACGTTCGAATGACGAGAGGTAATGCGCGGAAGGCGCAAGTACTAGCAGTGAACATAAAGCGTGGTCATCTGGGGCCTTAGTGTAAATATTCCAATATGGAAACTTAACTATCGCGTTTCCGTTAAGATTTTAATTTAAACCTTTTAAATACATGATTAAGATCTAAATAAAAATCTTAAGGCAAACGCGGTAGTTACGTTTGAGTTACAAAATTACACTCAGGCCTCAGAACAGTGCCTCTACCAAGAGATTACAGTGACAGCTATTGCTAGCGACTGCGTAAAATGTTTGTATACAAAACGTTGTTTCTTCTCGTAACCGCTAGAGGCGCTGTATAATATGCCATACAAACTTATGAAGTAATTTACGTGGTCGCTAGCGACAGCTGTCACAGTAAACTCGTGGTAGAGGCAACAGGTGCACTGTCAGTGCCTATAATTCTAAACGTGCGGTGAATCGCGTTTTGAAGAATTTCCTCCGAACGTAGCGGTACCGCACGTACATAGATAGGGTACGAAAGTATGTAAAATGTATCAATATGCGCGATTTGAGGACGAGCGTTAAGTTTTTGTCATCTGAACTAAGACTTATTGTACCATGTGTACGATATTTTAATTCAGCAGTAAAATGAAAATAAAAAAATTAAAAGATCGATTTTGTTTAAGGTTAGGAATGTAAATGCTTGTGTAAAGATAAACAGAAGAGGCTGCGCGAAGCCAAGCAACGATAACTGTAAATATTGCGAAATTTGCGCCCGCGCCTAGCATGGCGCCTGCTCGCGGTGAAACTATTTTAAGACTTGGATTATTGTCCTTTGGATATTTCGTCCTTGGAATCAATTAGGTATGATATGATAAGTAGGTATTCTATTTTATTTAACGCCTTTTGTAGTTTTGTAAGCGTGATTTCTGAGATTTGTTTACATGAATAGTAAAGTGTCAGACAAAACACACTAATTTAGTAGCAGTACGGCTCCTTGTGAAAGAGTTCGTCCTGCAGAGTACTGCCACCTTACCTGTTTCTGCCGCCAAACAGTAATGTGAACATTACTGCGTTCCCGTTAGGAAAGGTAAGGGGCTGGTGAGGTTCAGCCATATGGGACTTGTCAACTTATGTCTTAAGGTGACGGGCACCATGGCAGTGCCCCTAAGATCTTTGCGATTTATAGCTCTGAGTGGCACAGCAACTGTTATAGATAGGCGTGTCGCTCACCACCAGGCGCACGACTTATGCGTCCCGTCATTTGCTATTGAAAAAAAACCAGGACTCAAACTAGGGAAATCCCAGTACTATGAGTACCAGAGTAATGGAATTCACTCTAGGGCACTTCTCAGAACACCCAGACCGGAATTAGTTTAGAAAAAAACATTTCCCAATTTAGCCTTATCTAGAATCGACCACAAGATCTCTACATACAATTGATTGCATGTGGTTTTGTCTAATAGATTTTTTTTGTAATTGTTAGTTAAGTGTCACCATGGCAATTGATATGCAATACTTGATTAGGGCCTTGATTTTTTTTTTATTATACTAGAACACCAAATTTTATTTGTATACCTTCATTTGAATATTTTGTCAACGCGTACTCTATGTAAAAATTTTATAATACCTTGTATTTCTCGCTAAGTGAATTTGTATCTTTTGAGAAACAAATATTTTAAACCACAAACTAATACGCAGGAAATTTATAGAATAATAGATAAATAATGCTCCTTCAATTTCTTGTTTTTTTTAAATAATAAGTCATAAATTTTTCGTTCACACCCAGCGATTGCTATATGTTTATAACAAACTAGGACTGAGCAACTACAAGTGCATTTGCCTGATAAGAATGCAGTAAAACGATCTCGAGTTCAACGAACGATAGAACATGTCGAAAATAATCGTTCGATTTTTCTATAGAGACGTTCGAGGGTTAATGGAGTCGTCATAACGGACGTATAATAAACGATCATGAAGAAAATTTTGTGTTATCTTGCTTTTACCGATCTCCCGCTTTGTTGAACGCTTCTTTTAAAAGATAGATGAGACGTTAAAGGCCGATTCATGTTGCACCGTTTACATTTTTACAATTTTAGTGGCTCGAGAATCCCTTTTAAGTAGTAAATTATACTTGTGCTAGGGATTCCCGCTTATCCTTATTCTAAACAATATCCAATTATGATCGAGTGATTGAGTTTAAGTAATACAGGCTTCAATTTGTAAAAAGGACAAAGAAAAGAAAATTAAAATTAACAAAAGATGATTTTTTTTTTAACGCACACACTATACATAGCCCCGCACTAGGGAAACCCTGTGTCGCGGGTGCCATGGACACACATATAGACAAACACAAATTACACCCAAACTCACGAGAGAAATAATTGTAGGCCATACAAATATTTCTCCCGGCCCGGGAATCGAACCTGGGACCTCTGCGTGGCAGTCCGGCATGGTAACCGTTCGGCCACGGAGGCAGTTAGGCAGATGATGAACTGAGAGAGTGAGTGTATGTGTATGTGGGTGAAGTGTGTTATTTGTGTGTGTGGTGGTGTGTTTGAATGAACAGGGTGTACGTGGGTTTGCAAGTTTAAAATATTTATATCAAATATCTATTAAATATCTCAAGTCAAATATCTATATATACTTTTGAAGGAACTTCATAGACCGGGCGGAGTCCATTTCACAGCCGAGCCACGGTGTCGAATATTTCTTCCCAATTTCAACCCGGCCCGATCGCGACATGTCATAATATGAATGCATTCATATTTTCATCGCTCTCACCCCGCGCGGTCGAAGAGAGCAGACTTCGCGGTGGCCGCTGCGCGGTCGAATAGCGGAGTCCGTGGCGGCCGCCGCCCAGCGACCGCGCACACGTGTTCAGAGACCAAACTGTCATGGTAAAATAGGCTCTATTTATTTAGCTATTAGCTGGAAGGCACTAGCTTGTCTTTTGTCTACGCGGTCGCCCAGTGGAGTCCGCTCTTCGACCGCGCGGCGACCGCGCAAAAACTTTCCCCTCGTGTGTCTCGGCGCGTAGGGTAGTCAACATTGGACAATAGTGTAGTGGACAACACAAGCGCAAAATGGACGACGAAAATTTATTAGAATGTGTGCGCATGTACCCTGTGCCTTATGATATGACTCGTCCGAAGTGTTTGGATTAAATGCACAAAAATTTAGTTTGGAAAACAATATCAGCCCGGCCGGCGCACGGTGGAAACGACACGGTGTAACGTGAATCTGCCTTTAAAGTTGACAAGTTCCACGTGCTAGTTTCACAAGCATCCCTGCCCTTCAAAACTGTAACGCAGTAACGCTCACATTACTGCTTGCAGAAGACAAAACCTCAGGATACCTCATTTTGCGCTTTTTAGTATAGCAGTCTAGGCAAAATTAAAAATCGTGATTACTGAATCACAACTACTTTATATGTATGTAGAGCAGAATTATGATTTAGAGCGGTTACACACGGCGATATATAGCAGCGATACAAAAGTGCCTTCGTGAAACGCGACACTAGCAATTTATAGGCGGTTGCATCGATGCAAACGCGCGAGTGCGTCGTCGTGCCGTCGCTTATGTTGAATAATTAAAAACGTGCATTGTGTGTGTGTAAATGCAGACGATTAGCGACTGCACCGCTACTGTATCGCGACTGAATCGCTGCGCTTATGTAACCGCTCTTACATTTTTTAAACTAAATGATAATTTCAACAAACCGAGACGTGGTGACAGTAAGGACCTCATTAACTCAGCGCAACGTCGGGTTACTCGAAGGGTAGAATAATAAGTAAGAAAAAGCGAAACGGTGTTTACAAGTTTCAAAATGTAATGTTTCAAAGAGATGAATTTCAAAGAAAATACAGTTCGTAACTTAACCCTTTAAAATATGCTCACCAACAGACCGTGACGTTAAAGAACGGACACAGGAACGTGTCTTGTAGTACACTGTACTTTGACAGAGTACTACAAGGCGCGTTCAAGGGTCCGTTCTTTTGCCTTGTGGTACTCTGTTTAAACAACAGAGTACAAGCCACGTTCCTGAGCCGCCTGCATCCAAGGATTTTCTCCCAATGGGAAGCCGTGCTACACAGCGTTTTCCAGCTCGTAATTACCACCTTAGAAAATTTCTATCACATTGGTTGTCACTTCAGCCACAGATTACTTAATAACAGATACATCACTCTCATACAAAATCCAAAATACCTACACTATAATAGCCTACCAAATCTGACTAATGACACCAGAGCACCAGCGAGGAAAAAGGAATCGAAGCACACGCTTCAGAAAGGTGAAAATAACGTTGCCTGCCGTGTGCAGTCGTGCGAAGCCGAATACTCCTAAATGAAAGATTTGTATGAAAGCTTGCGCCGACGTCGGCGCACCCAGCGGTAGGCACTGCTTCAGAGATCAACTTTTAAAATTAGCTGCTTATACTCACAACTATATATGCACCCAATAAAAAACATACTCACGTACATTTAAAACTCAAAAGTGAAATGCAAGAATAAAAACGAATATGCTCCACAGTCATCCGACAAAAGAGCGGGCGGCTATGCATTATTTATTCGAGGCACGATTTTTCGTTTACATGCAGACATGTGTATGGTGTGTTTACATACTAAATTCCTCGTGTGTGTTCGAGGACTTCTGACAAGATTTTGGAACCTGTCCCTACAACATACCAGTCACTATTATTCAATAGGCCCAATCGGTAAAGTTGAAAAAAAAAGAAATATTTTTTCGGATCTAAATAACGTATATTTGCTTTTTTTTTCAACGTGTGTCCAAAGCAACCAAGAAAGCCTAAAAACTCGACAAAGTTAAAAATCAATAGATTGGAACGTTGGAGAGCTTTAGTTCAAAATTATGAATTTTAAAACCCGTGTAATTCAGAAACTGACAAATGAAATGGAATTTTATTTGTTTAAAATATGGTGAACGAAAGACGGAACATAGTATTATACTGCCACCCGCTAACTAAAACGCGACTCGTAAGTGTTTGTCACTTTTTTGAGATATCATAAAAAAACCATAACCCGTTTTAAAATTTATATCATCAGCAATACATTAGGGTAAGTTCCGATAAATCGAACACATTTTTGAAAGATAATTTTGTGCTCTATTTTTTGCTATTTAAAACGGAAATTTGAGCATTTGTCACTTAGCCATGCAACTGCCTCTGTGGCCGAACGGTTACCATACTAGACTGACACGCCGAGGTTCCGGGTTCGATTCCCGGGCGGGAAGAAATATTTGTATTGCCGAGATGTATTTTTCACATGCGTTTAGTGGTAATTTCTGGTGGTATATTTGTGTGTGCATGGCACCCGCGATACAGTGTTTCCCTAGTACGGGGTTATAAGTGTGCGTTGAAAAAAATTCAAAATAATTTAATTCTAACACTGCCTCTGTGGCCGAACGGTTACCATGCCGGACTGCCACGCAGAGGTCCCAGGTTCGATTCCCGGGCCGGGAGAAATATTTGTATGGCCTACATTTATTTCTCTCGTGAGTTTGGGTGTAATTTGTGGTTGTCTATGTGTGTCCATGGCACCCGCGACACAGGGTTTCCCTAGTGCGGGGCTATGTTGAGTGTGTGCGTTATTATTATTATTATTATTATTATTATTATTATTATTATTATTATTGGACACGCACACGGAATAATCAATCAATTAATACCAGCCAAATAATAATTATCAATGGCAGATTATTAAATATTATACATAATTATTACGTTACACACATTAAGCAGTAATTTGACATCAACATTTATCCAAAAAATCAGTCACTTGGAAATAATTTTTTATACTTAAGCGATTTAAGTCTATTTCTGAATAAATTATTTTGTAACGTTTTAATGTCTTTATAAATTCAAACACACAAAAACCCTACATTTCCAAGATCATGGCTACTATATTGGAACCAATTTTTTTGGATCTAAATAGCTTATATTTGTTTTTTTCAAACAAACCAATTTTTTGGGCTCTTTACAAATCCCATGGCCACGGTTGACTGAGATGACATTACTGATATTAGTCATCAACAAGTTATGTCTAACTCAACATCAGTCGATCGTCATGAAGGAGGAGTTTTGGACGAAGGGTGTCATGTACCGATGTTTCCGAGGCCGGATGGCCAGACAATACGGCTAAATAATTAGTAATTAATAGTGTTTTATTGTATTGATAAGTATGTTAATTTACAATAAGATATGTATTTATGGGTCTTTGTAATTGTAACCTAAATATAAATAAATTATTAAAAAATAAAATAACGCAAACCCATTCCTAACAATAGTTACAATAATCTCAGTACAGAGTATTAAAAAAACCGAACTTAAAAGTTCGTAGAATTACATCTATTTGCCAAGTTTTATTGGAATGAAAATTTACTGAAAATTTGCCATCCTTGGAGGTGGAATATTTTCTACGAATTTAAATGAGACCACTAGTGAGGTACTCTCTTTCCAACAAAAAAAGAATCATCAAAATCGGGTCACAAATGCCAAGTTATCTCACTGTACATTTAACTGTAACTGTACATACAAAAAAATATACAGTCGAATTGAGAACCTCCTCTTTTTTTGAAATCGGTAAAAAAAGTAAAAGATAGAAGAATCATATACCATGGTTATAACTTGCCAAAAAACAACATTAAAAACATTACTCCAATTTACGCTACATACATATGAGTTGTAAAATATTCTAACAACAATCAATACCGTCAAGGCTGAAAATTCAGTTACTGTTTGACCTTCAAATGTGGACTTTTGACAAATAAAAATGGCGTATGTTAAATTCTAACTATAAATCGAGTTTCCTAAAGTTACACTCAAAAGTTTTCTTCCTATTTTTCAAAATATAATACAAATACACTTTTAAGCTAACAAAACAAAGACAAATAATATAATCATCATCACCAACCCATTTATACCATCCCATTGCTGGGTACCGGTCTCCTCTCAGGCGAGGATCTTTAGTCCGCCACGCTGGCCCAATGCGGGTTGGGTTCACACGTTTTCCGAGGGTTGTGAACCTTCTTCGACGTGCAGGATTCATTACAATGTTTTCGTTCTCCGAAAAGTTATGGTACATTTCCAATTAAATTTCACACAAAATTCCGAGGAACTGAGATGTTGCGAGCCGGGATCTGAAACCACAGCCTTTGCTTGAGAAGAGGTAAGTCAAACCAATAGGCTACCACGGCCATATAGTAAAAATAACTAAAAAAATATTGTTACAGTAAAAACTACGCTTCACAAGATATTTTTCTAGTTTCATTATTTCCTTTGACAACGCCTTGTAATCCTTTGCAATTCTGTTAAACATGCAGTAACAATTCTTTGAAACGGTGTAGTTATAAGAAGTTAGTAATCGGTGCTAGTTTCTCGAACGTTCGGAACGTTTACCTTATTGCTACCTTGGACAGTTCTGTAAACTAATCGCGTTGGGCGACAGAGAGTGCGTGAGGCGAGAGACTAAAAATTTGTCTATTTGCAGCGAGTGCATACAGTGATCTGCGAGTCTAGTGTAACAATGCTTTAGGGTTCTGTGGGGGCTACCGTAACGCTGGAACGCTTTGGGAATGTTTACGGAGACGCACGCGGAAGCATAATCAGCCTACTACGGTACTACGGACTCCTGAGTGTGTTTATTGACCGGTGGGACTCCCCAATGTTACAGCATTGGGTGCAGCATTTTTTCCAGTATTACTTAATTTGATACTAATTGTTTCTGCCAAATATCGGACGAAGAACGAGAGTAAGCCCCTTTTCACTGTTATTTTATTGTCAAACCTACTAACACTAGTCCTAAGAGGATTTATTAATACAGTATGGACAAGATTATGAAATATAACATTATTTATTATTGTTGTAAAAAAACACCGCATGAGATGAAATTCATTCGCGCGAGGCGAAAGACAGTCCTGTGGCTACGGCAATCTGTCTTTCTGACTAAACTATCTAGACTAGACGACTATCTGTCAAAAGCTCGATAGACAATTGTTTTACTAATTATGTCTAAGAGCCTATTGCACACGGCGTAAATTATACGCGTCGTAGCCGCGCCGCAGTCGCGCGTATGTATCGCGCATTTTGATAAGAGATTTTAATTTTAGTTTTGTTTGCTAATTTCAGTTAATTTTTTTTAAACGAAGCAACTACATGACAAATTGAAGTTTAAACTTCAGTAGAGTATATACGTTTCTTGCTTGCATCGCGATATTTACGCGCGTCTGCGGCGCGTATACGCGTAGATAACGCGCATTGTACGACACATCGTAGGCGCGTATAAAATACACCGTGTGCATCGGTTCTAACGGGCTGCCATTACTCTTACACAGTTAGCCGGCTGGCATTTGTAACTCGAATTTACACAATACCAATGCATACGAACTAGCCACAGATATAGTGCCTCGATTTTATGTTCTGTGAACACCATCAATTACTAATGCAGTTACGCCGGCGTTAATTATAATCGCGCAACATCGTATTCGTTTAAACAACACGTTGACGGAATATTGATGTTATTGCAATTGCAGTGCAAATACGGTGATTATGTATTTACATTTCCCTGCAACTAACTGTATACAATTCATTCTTTGAACCTTGAATCGTGTGGGCGTAGATTGAATTTTAAATAGAAATTCTTTAGATAGCTATTAAGCATATATAGGCATTTTAAGAATTGATTTATAATTCCCATTACTATCCACGGGTAAATAGAGACCAAATGCAGGTTGTGAACTTCACATAGCTTCTTGAAGGTTGTGAACTTTCTCGTTCGTGTAAGCAGTAGAACTCCTTGTGAAAGAGTTTGTTCAGGGAGTAACTGCCACCTTACCTTACAAATTTCTGCCGCCATGCCGTAATGTGAGCATTACTGCGTCCCCGTTTTGAAGGGTAAGGAGCTGGTGAAAAACACAAGGGACTTGTCAATTTGGAACAGTGCCCCACAGGTCTTTGTGATTTAAAGCTCTGAGTGGCACTGCAACTGTTACGGACAGGCGTGCCGCTTGCTACCAGGCCCACAACTTGTTCGTCTCGTAACTTGGTATCGTAAAAGAAATCTAAATTGCCCGAGTTCGAATTTAAAAGAAAGATAATATTTTTCCAATAAAGTTTAAGAATATTTTGACCGTACGCGTTCAAAAACTGCTCATTATTTAATGACATTTGATGTATCTGTAAATAGTTTATTATGCAATTTACTTCATAAAAAATACTATTATTATTATTAAATCAATATTTGAACTGTGTGTATTGTATGTATGTGCAAATCTAGGAATTTATAGTCCATTTGTTTAGGTACTTAACTAATTGTAAACAACCTTGAGATGTCTATTTAATGAAATATACATTTATAAAATTATTTCTACTTGCCTTCAAATACAAATACTTAGCTTCATATGAAATTGCATGCCTATTTTTATATATATTGATTTGTAAAGCATATGTTTCAATAAAAAGATGTATCAAGATTGTTTACATCTAGTTAAGTACCTAAACAAATGGACTATAGTTAAAAGGTTTAATAGTGAATGACAGCCTAATATTTTGTGTTTTTGACGTTAAATTTAACAGGCTTGTGACGTGGCAAATAAAGCTTTTGTATCTGTGAATCTGAGTGGTACTGCAACAGCTATGGACAGGTGTGTCGCGTACCACCAGGCGCACGATATGTTCGTGACTTGTATCAATCAAGTTTCATCACGGTATTTTCTCTCATCGTTAGCGAGAGGTATTCCTACTAAATATCCACAAATGTACTTTTAAGTCATAGGTACATGCTGACACAGTACTCAAACACGGGGCCACTACCGCTTTGTAAAATATACTTTCAATAATTTTGCAATTTTTCTGTAAAAAAATGGTATATTTCTAATACCGCGTCATCACCATAAAAATGTCTAACGATTGTGAAGAAACTGAAACGGATCATCGTAAAACAAAATCGTAAACGCAATTACATCATAAATGTTCGTAATTCGACCAAGTATTTAGGTCACATACATCATGAACATCTCTATGAGTAAGCATGTCCACTTCCACCGTCAATAATATGCAACACAGTCATGCTCTGCGTGTAAAGGAGGATTTGCCAAATTCGGCATGCTTGATCGTGTAATTGGCGGTCATAGTAAAGTTCTACTGTATGCCATTATTAAAACATGCGAATAGGCCATATGCATCTAACAATAATAATAGGTTATATCAATTTGAGTTTTTACACGACTTAGTTTTTAGTATATAAATAGGCAGTATAGTTAGAACCTTAGCCTATCCAAATAAATCGATGAAAACTTATAAAAAAAATAGTTTTTAGTTTATTTTTATAAAAAGATGGCTATAAAGCCATTGCCTAATAAATAATGTTTAGTAGTAATAGAACTTCTTGTGAAAGAGTTCTTATAGGGAAATACTCCGACTGTACCTATTTCTGCCGCCAAGCAGGACTGCTCTCATTACTGCGTTCCGGTTCTGCAGTGTAAGGGCGCTAGTGAAACTACAGGCGCATCGAACTTAACCACGTTATATCTCAGGTTAACGGGGACAGTGACAGTACCTCTCAGAACTTTGCGATTAAAGCTCTAAGTGGCATGTGGCACTGCAACTGTTTTCGATATGCATGTTACGAGTACTTACCACCCTTTTATCAATTTTTTTTATCATGTCAAGTAACGAATAATGTCAAGAGACATTTCACAAGTCGTATGCCTATACGACTTGTTCGTAACGTCCCAAAAAAAATTTTATAAAAGGCAGAAATTATTGAAGATTTGGCGTGATGGATTTATACCGAAGCCGTAAAACCAATATACAAAACAAAATGGCGTGATTTTGTGTATTGTTACAATAAATGTAGGATTTGGGGAAATCTGGTAGTAGAGTCAGATGGGGTTAGGGGAACATTGGAGGAAGAGGGACTTGAAGCCTTAACTCACATTCTAAGGAGTTTAGCACTATAGTCTCTCACACGATAAAACAGACAAACAAATTAGTTTAAACGATTTTAAAAAGATGTCACTACGATGTTCCAAATCCAAAAGGCGGAAAAAACAAATTTGACAGTTGTGAAATCTTGAGAACACGAGGTGTACATTACCTTTATTCCTCTTACCCCATCTTTTAGGGTAATAGAAACCTTAGCACAATTTGCACATTTTCGGCAAATATATCGTAAGTATTGAATTAAGCGTAATGATCGTTAAAACAAAGGCAAGTTTAGTGTATTTCAAAATTCTTGTAAGACTATCTGTTCTTCCTAGAGCTCAAAATATTTGACTCAAGATAAAGTATGTTTCTCTTACCCCACCTGACTATATATTATTTTCATCATCAAATGACAATGCTCTACCTATTTCGAGAATTGTCCCTTTCGTCACTTACCACGTTACAGGAAGAGTGGAGATATTTTTGTAAATAAAAAGCACATAGAATAAAAAATTCAAGCGCAATTTTACTATCACACGGGTTTTAAATTCTTTTTAAACAACTACTTCCGTTGGCTGTGGTTCAACGCTATCCATCACTTACGTGGTAGTACGTGGTCCACCAATATGGCGATCGCTTCCTTTTCCGTTACGTACAAGGAGTGAAGACGCGTGACTCAGTTTGACGGGTTGACTTTTGCATTTTAATTGTACGATAAAGCGATCTAATTTTACTCGAACTCATGGCAAACAGAGGCATGTATTATTTAAGTATGGGAAAATACAGGGACATACAATAAGAGGGATTTGAAGCCTTAACTCCCAATCTAAAGAGTTTAGCACTATAGTCTCTCAGAAGATAATACATGCAAACAAATTAGTTTAATAGTAGCAGTAGAGCTCCTTGTGAAAGAGTTCGTCCAGGGAAGTACTGCCACCTTACCGATTTCTGCTACCATGCAGTAATATGACCGTTAGTGCGTTTCGATTTTGAAGGGTAAGGGCACTCGTGAAATTACAGGCACTTGGGACTTGTCAACTTATATCTCAAGGTGACGGGCGTAGAGGCAGCGCACCTTAGATCTTACATCACAATTAACGCTATGAGTGGCACTGCAACTGTTATCTACAGGCGTGTAGCTTACCATCAGGCGCACGACTTGTTCGGACCGTCACTTGATATTAAAAAAAATACCCTAGTCATATTGAGTACATTGTGCTAAATTTGAATGAGATATACAAGGTTATTTATAAAATAGTAACCATCTCGCAGGACTGCAACGAAACTGTGGTGTCCGACGTTTCTATTGCAATTGTACAGGACCTCCAGTGATCACTAGAAGAAATTACATTTTGTATACAAATAAGCGGCCGCTACGGTTATCTGTCACTGTAAACTCAGGTACCCTGATTTATATTCAAATATCGTTTGTCTTGCCTTTCGTTTTCTGACGTAGTCGTTATTTATACGTGATATCGGTAACATCTAGTTTCGGATTACCATAATGACGTCACACTATGATGCCACCTTATTACAACATACTAACGCAATAATTACGATTTTTTTTTTATGCTATCAAGTGACATGACTAACAAGTCGTGCCCCTGTTGGTGGCACTCAGAGCCTTAAACCGCATAGATCTGAGTGGCACTGCAAGTTTACAAGTCCTATGTCCTTTCAAAACTGGAACTCGGTCATGTTCACATTATTGTTTTGCGGCAGATATAGATAAGGTATCAATATACCTATTCCCTGGACAAAGTCTTTCATAAGAAGCTTTACTGCTACTAATATGTATATATTTCAGTCTCTGGATGACAGGAGCAGTGGCGTCTTCCTCAGATCTTTACACCGCAGAGTACTGCAACTGTTATGGACAGGCGTGTCGGTTACCACAGGGCGCACGACTTGTTCGTGCAGTCATTTGGCATAAAAAAAAATACAGTCGAATTAAAAAACCCCTCCGTTTTTTATTTTGTTTACAAAATTAAAGGTATAGGTTTCTCCGAACAAAAACCCAACAAATTACTATATAATCCGACATTATCCAATAAGTAGCTAAATCTGGGGCTGACCCTCTAATCCTGGACTTCAGCGGCTTCATAATATAACTACGTCACCAAAGATAAACTCTACAATAATCTTTTAGAAAATATACTATCACAACCTTTTTGCAAAAGCAAACATCTTAAGCATCGCGTAGTTGTTATTTAATGCTCGTAAAAATACCAATATGAAATTGCTTTAACCTCCAAAGACCCAACAATCTACATTGGAAAAAAGCTAAACACCCAATGTACTAAATATAATTACTTGCTTCAGGCTCAAGCAAGTTTGCCGTGAGTTTTGTATGAATAACGTATTATCCAGAAATTACAGGCACATGGGACTTACAACTTATGTCTCAGGGTGACGTGCGTTGTGGCAGTGTCTCTCAGATCTTTGCGATTTAAGTTCTGAGTGGCACTGCAACTGTTATCTACAGACGTGTAGCTTACCTTCAGGCGCACGACTTGTTCGTTCCGTCACTTGATATTAAAAAAAAAACAAAAATAAACCATGGTCACATTGAGTACATGGTGCTAAATTTGAATAAAATATACAGGGTTATTCATAAAATGGACTGCAACTAAAATGGGGTGTCCGAAAAGGATTGAGTATATAATGCTAAATTTGAATGAGATATACAGGGTTATTATAAAATAGTAACTATTTCGCAGGACTGCAACTAAAATTGGGTGCACGAAAAGAGCCTCGCCGCACTACGCACCATTCCTTTCTTATATATCTGGTGCACCCCAGGCAACAATCGCCAAGTACCTAACGCCGCTTAGCAATTCGCATCCCTTATGGAAGAACGGCATAAGTGAAGTTACGTCAAAAATGTTTATTGGTCCATTAATGCAGAAAAATATAATCCACATCCCCGCCAATTCTTTTTATTTATTTATTTATTTGTTTCACTTTCATTGCTTGTAACTCTATCGACTAATACTGCCGTTCGCCAGCTAAAACGCGGCTAAGTGACAAAATATCTTTTTGATATGTCAAAAAAACCATACCCCAGTTTTAGAATATTGAAATCGTTTAATGATATTTCAGGTATGCATCGTTAGGGTAAGTTCCGATAAGTCGAACACATTAATTAATTTGAACTGTTTCTAAAATAGAAATTTGTACTCTACCTTTTGCTACTTAAAACGAATAGTTCACCGTTTGTCACGTTTTAGCCGCGTTTTAGTTAGTGGATGGTAGAATATTGCCGATAGAGTTTCAAGAATCGGAGATGATATTTTTCTGTATCCGATGGAGCAATAAACATTTTTGACGTAACTTCACTTATGCCAATCTTCCATGAGGGGTGCGAAATCCTTTTATCACAATGACAAGCATTGCAGTGTATGCCATCGACACGATTACTAAAATCATAAAATAAAACTTTTATTCCATGACTTTACAGGAGGAGGAGGAGCTTTATACTACGTACTACCAAAAATAGTGAATAACATTATAATGCTATTTGTTATCGCCTATTTCTTTACGTAAATAAACAAATCAATGGATGTAACATTGTGTTCTGTGTCTATGGTATTTGTCATTATCTCATTTTACATCATTTTAATGATAAATGGATCTAGGTAATCTGAATGAATTGAGATGCTCAAGTAATACCAAAAAGAACCTGCGCAGGCCAACTGACTATACTGCATAGTGTGGCAAGCAAAACAGGTTGCGAGCACCGAGGCGCCCGTGGGAACCGGTTGCCTTTCCATTCAAACCTACTACATTTTCATTCGCACTGCATTACGCTCTGATACAGGTATGAATTTGACTTTTTGTGCAGTTATTACAGTTAAATTGCAGACTCCATATAAAAAAAAAACTTTTTCTTAGTGGAGAAGAAAAGTAAATGACAAATTCATGTATGTAAATTTTATTTTTTGTTTGATGACGAGCGGTGAATTAGCTCAACCTATTCCTTACATTCAAAACAACAGGGTCACTGAATGAAAAGCTCGCTTTTTCAAATTTAAACTTCTCTTCATAAACACCAAATGCCATTTGCCGAATGTTTTCATTTTGTTGTTTGATGACTTTTGTTTTGCATAATAATATCAAGTCGGGACGAACAAGTCGTACGCCTGATGGTAAGCACACGCCTGTCCATAACAATTGCAGTGCCACTCAGAGTTTTAAATCGCATAGATCTGAGGGGCACTGCTAGCGCGCCCGTCACCCTGAGACATAAGTTGATAAGTCTCGTGTGCCTGTAATTTCACCAGCACTCTTACCCTTCAAAACCGGAACACAATAATGCTGATATTACTGCTTGGCGGTAGAAATAGGCAAAGTGGCAGTACTGAACTCATAAGTAGAGCTCTACTGATTATAAGTAACTAAACTTAATGACATTCCGCAGACATGACATGATTTTGAAAGTAAAATCTAGAAATATTTATCAGCACGCCGTATAATATTCAATAACCCTAGGTGGTGCTAGGTGACTTGACGTGATTGCAGAGGCGCGGGTTGATGGTTTAAATGCCATTATCCGCAAAAAACAGCCTCATTGCTCACCAGACAGCAGTCCTTAACTAGTACAACACTATTTCACAGGTCATACCTGATAGATATGTAAGACCTACCCATTATGAATTGTTTTATTCTCCTGAGCGAACAGCCTCACAAGAGTCTATTGGATCGGGATGCGAATGAGAGATAGTAGCCTGCCACTTTTAATAATTTAATTTTTGTGTAAGTTTTTTTACTATTTACCACTAACCTAGTCTTTAAGTTATTTTTGTAAGTTCACTAACACCACTGAACCTTAAAAAAATGTAGTTGTCTGAATAAATAATTATATTGTTCACAGAACAATAAATACAGTAGAAGTGGCTAGTTAGCATCCAACGCGTGCCAACGTTAGGTCTCGAAAGACCTACTTGAGCTCAGTCCACCATTTCCGCTTTACATGGTATGGTTGCGTCATTCTTTCGCATAAATTCTCTAAAATCGCATAAAAATGCCTTATTGTGCTGTTTTGGAGTGCAAATATGATAGCCACACCAAAAATATTACCCGTAGTAGTATTTCATATTATTATCATCGGTAAGTCTTATTTTAATAAATTTTCAATTTTCTGTTTATCGTAGTGATTCAGATGTTAATTGTTCGTGGTAGTCCAGTTACTGACCCCGAGACGAATACAATTTGCAGCATGTTGAATAAAATTTCAATATAAAATCAAAACGTCGTAACTGGCAAAAAAGGTATTGAATTTTTGAAAGGGGTAAAGTTTAAACTATATTAACAATCCAGAAATGTTGCATCTTTTTTCTTTTTTAAATTAGAAACTATGACCAATCATGAACAAAATTTCGTTGTGTTTATTAGTAGTGGTGTTTATTAGTTGTGTGCGTTTTAGCGACAGCGGTTCCGATAGTAATCCAGGCTTATGGCACTTCCAGTGTTTTTCTTCTGTGATATTATTATTATTATTACTAGTCAGCTAGCTGTGATCACTGGACCTGTAAAGGGCCCGAAACTCTCATTTGTTTGAACAAATGTACGCGATTTAGATCTGAAAAAGTACAGAGTACTAAAAATTACGTCATTTGCTAAGTTTTATTGAAATATGGGGATAATTCAATAAAACTTAGTTCGCCACTACACGGGACTTGACGCTGGAGATAATAAAAATAGGTTCTCACTACGACACTACTCAAAGTATATTGAGAGAAAAACGCCTTGAATGGAAGAAATAGCAAAATCAACCATTAAAGTAATTGCTCCTAAATTAAAGTTAGGCGCTATTTATAAAAGTGAATCTTCATGCGTGAACAACCACCCTTCGAGGTGGATGATTTTTTTTTTCAAAATGAAATGGGACCACTATGGAAGTACCCCCTTTCCAACAAAAAAAG
The DNA here is from genome assembly GCF_003589595.1 of Hyposmocoma kahamanoa. Taxonomy (NCBI): domain Eukaryota; kingdom Metazoa; phylum Arthropoda; class Insecta; order Lepidoptera; family Cosmopterigidae; genus Hyposmocoma; species Hyposmocoma kahamanoa. The sequence continues at coordinate 1,368,676 of NW_020653333.1, forward strand.
AATCATGAAAATCGGTTCACAAAAACCGGAGTTATCGCGTAACATACATACAAAAAAAAGGAGAAAAAAAAGAACATACAGTCGAATTGAGAACCTCCTCCTTTTTTGAAGTCGGTTAAAAAACCAGTCTCATTTCCAATTGTCTATATTATATTTGTTAAAACCATGGCCTTGGGAGAAACATACTATTGGATAAACTTTAAACTAAGAAATACCAAACGCGTTTGGTGACCACAAACCGTCCTCTGAAGTATACTTCCTTATTATGAGAGACTTTGGCCATTCACCATAAAATGAAATCTATTGTGTTTGTTTATCGGCTTGTGCACCATATTTCAGTAGTAAAGCTTCTCGTGAAAGAGTTCGTCCGGAGACGTCCTGCCCATTTTTGTTGCCGAGCGGTAATGAGGGCATTACTATGTTCCAGTTTTGCAGTTTTGAAGGGTAAGGGTGCTGGCAGTGCTCCTTAAATCTTTCCAATTTAAAGCTCTGAGTGGCACCGCAACTGGTATAGACAGGCGTGTCGCTTACCACCAGGCGCACGACTTGTTCGTTACTTTATTTGGTATCATAAAAAGAAAACCATATAAAAAAGCTTACGGCGTTTTCTTACCGAAATAAAACATTCTTTTCCTGCTAACAACTGCATGGGCGGACTTACCTGTAATTAAAAGAAGAAAACATTAATTAAGGTAATAACTTTGTCTATGACTATGCGATTTACATACAATTATGGTTAACGCACCATTTACATTGCAATATAGGTACGAAATTTTAACGGAACGTCAAAGGACACCGGTTTGTATCGAAACGGGCAACTTGCCCAAATTAGTTCTGCCCACTCCCACCCACGCTTGCAACCTTGTACGAATAAATGAAGGTAGCAGAAATGTTGAAACGTGATGCCTTGTCTGAAGCACCTGGCAAATAAACAAAAGCCAATAAATATGTGAATTTAACGAATAATGTTAACGAACTCAAAGTGCAAGTATTTTTCAATGCACCTTTCAATGGTATAATATACTGTGTTTATAACTTAATCGTTTCTGCATTAAGGTGGTTTTCCACAGCGAGGCGAGACGAGGATTGAAATTTATGTGGCAAAATTTCAATACTCTCCTAGTCCATCTTCATTGGAAATAGTCTGGATTGACGAGGATTGAGGTCAGAATTGAAATATTTGTTGATGTAGTATTGAACCGTATTGCTGCATAGATAGAGTATTATACTCTGCATCAGAAACATGATTTCTCGCGCGAGCTCGCGAGCGCCCGCACGATCTCGCACGAGATCGCGACGGCTATTAATATTAATCGCGCGATTAATGGCAGTTTTTGGTGGAAATAGGCCGGCGAGATTTCTATTCCCGTCTCGCCTCGCCGATGGAAAACCATCTTTAAACTCATAAATTTGCTTATTGGATTACGCATAATATGAGCACGAAAAGTGAACTATAATCAGTCAGAGCCTCTGGTATAAAAATATAAAAATTTGGTGTATAGTATACAATCCACCTGAATATCTGGAGCGCCTAGCTGAAAGGCTGAAAATCAGCAATACCTAATCTAGGTAAATGAGTACCTATATTTTACCTTCTCATCTTGTTTGTGCACACTTTCCTTATATTAATGCTTACAAACAAAATAGAAAGCATCACGAGGTAACTTCTATAGCAAGCCTTCTGTATCGTCATAGGCCTCTTTAGGCAGAATTTGACAGTCCTTTTACGTCCTGTTTAATTCATAGTGTTACTAAACCAATAAAGCATGACATAACTATTCTCGGTTTAATTTGTTTAATTCCACTTCAACGGTGGTGGCTGCCAGTTTAGGTGCCGAAGTGTAACTAATTATGTCAGTGGTTAATTTTGTAATTAACTGAGGATTGAACCTTGACCGCTTCGTTTAATTGTGGTGCAATGCTTGTCACTGGAATGAAAATGTCAATAAATTACATAAATAATTATACATTACTAGCTGTTGCCCGCGACGTTGTCCGCGTAAAATTTTTTCATTGCATTAGTAGTATATACTACTAAAACACAAATAAAAAATATTCCAGTTTGCAAAATGTAAAGAGTACAATTCACTACAGAAAAGGTTTTATTTAAATACTTCGATGCCTTAACTTACCCCCTTTTAGGGGTTGTTTTGAAAAAGCCTGAAACGTTTATTACTTATTTTGTATTTAAAGTATCCAAACAAAGTTTGGAGTTTGTTCCGGACCCTGCTTCTCACACGTACATGGATAATAATTTAGAAAACATTGCACTCGACCCATGGTCTCATATTAAAGAAACAATACACTCACAAGGTTTCTAATTAAAGAAACATTTCACTCACATGGTCTCAAATGAAAAGAAACCATATACTCATATGTGTCAAATTAAAGAACTGAACTTTAAACTGGCCGAAATTCAAGAAACCATATACGCTCACTAGGTCATTAAAAAAACCATACACTCACATGGTCTCATTCATGTTGACAAAACAAGATAAGAAGCGTTAAATGCAAAACACACAGATCTTTTAAAGCAGTTGGTTCTATAACCAATAATTACTATTAATTAAATGGACAGTGAAAGCACTGTTCCAAATTCCCGAACCAATTGAAAATAAAGTCTCGATAGATGTTAAAAGCAAAAAAGTCGTGCATGAAAAGCTTTAATATAGCATAAAAAACATTCCACGAAGTAAACTGTGAATTCCAAACGTAGTTTAAAATGGCAAAACTACAGTAAATTGAGCGATTTTGTCCGAGTATGGGGCTTGGCGATTTGTCAATGGCTGCAGAGAGGAGCGGGTAGGAAATTCCCTCGATAAATGAAAATAGTTTACATATTTCCCGTATTTCGATTTTTTTAATATCCCGGCTATAAATACTTTGTCGTCCTTTTCGTGAAAAGACTAAATAGTTTGTATATTAGAGAGTAGGTACGTGATCCTAGAAACTTATTTGTGCACGACAGCACCATCCTTTTTATACCATTTTTAATACTATGCATTGTTTTCTTTTTCTTCTTTTTCTGGTTGTTTTTCGAATACAATACAAAATACGTTATTCAACCGTTTTTTCGCCAAAAATATAATTTACAGTCAAACTATTTATTATAAATCTTCATGTTACGAGTTGATACTACCACGAATTCAAATTTTTCCTGTATTAGTTCATTTGGGTCGAGTGACAGGGCTTTATTTCAGAATTATTTTTTTTACAACCTGAATTAAGGCCATTTGAAAAATGTATATTGTATATTATATCATATCTTTTTAAATTTATTATTTAAAATACATATTGCACTACATGTTATCTAACAAATTAATAGTGTGCATAACTATATATATAAATAATTAGCTGTAAATAGATAGGTAGACATTTTTACTGTGTGTGTCATTTTATTTCAATAAAAAATTGTAATAACAATATCATATCTGAAATAAGTACTGTGTAAAAAAAAACATAAAAAAAATTATAACCTTTTTTTTTTTTCAAAATAACAGGAGTGGTGTACTGTACGACGCACGTCGCCCCTTTCTAGTATTTAAATAGTTATGTATCTTAGGTTAGTATGTTAGACGATAAACGTTCGTCATAACACATTGACGTCTTATTTATACGCTTTCCTGGTCCCCACATCGCATTGGGGTTTTTCGTATTTTAATTTGAAGTGTTATAGATGCATAAGAAGCATTGTATTTATTATTTTACTTCGATAGTGTATTTAGAAGAAAAGGATTGTGATTGCAAATAAAAATAATAACTATTTTGTTTTGATTGTTTTGCCTTTTATTATTAATAATTCTGGAGTTTCAGAGGTGAACGTTTAAAGAAGAAGTTTAAGGTAAAATAGGTAAATATACACTGTCTATTCTGAATAAGTCTGGAGGCAAGTCGAGGAGGTCGATGACCTGGATGGAGCTATCTATCTGTAAACCGTTAAATTGAAATTTAATCCAAAACTGATTTCTATGAAACTTCCGTTTTTTTGGCTAAATAAACAGGTTTCGAGTATTTTTAGATCAATTCTGCACTTGTCCAATAGGAATCGTAATATTGAATTATTTAAAAACGTTAAACATGAAAGCAAATACACAAATAAACTTTATGTGGGACTCCCACAGGGCACTATATTATGACCATGACTGTTCCTAATGTATAGGGAGTCACCACACTTATCGACACTAGTCGAGCCGGTGAGAAAAAGCTTTATGTCGGTGCAATACGAGCGAAAAAGACTGCGTTTCGCGTCGGCGGTCCAGGCGGAAGTATGACGCATAACGTCTTTTTCACTCTTAGAGTTGCGTGAACATAGTGCTTTTTCTAAGCTGCTCAAGCCGGTTCTGTGATAATAAGATGGTAAGTCCCATATACAGTATTAATCACGAACATCCTACTTATACTTTCTTAGTTTGTAATATAAATATTTAAGTTTCAGTTTATCAACAATGGATCCCTTTCAAAAGTATAAAAACAAGAATCCAACGCTGTTTTGATTGGTCGTTAACAGACAGAGACTTTCAATTGAGCATTTCAACAACACATCGCATTTAATACTTAATAGCAGTTAATATAAACACTTCTCTGGAGGCACTTACTAGTACAATCGAACACAAAAACGTCATTGAAGGAGCTCAATATTACAAACAATTGGAGCTGTCAATATCAATCAAGACATTAAATTTATATTATTACTAGTTGGTGCCCGCGACTGCGTCGGCGTAGAATAGTACTTCAAGTAGCCTACAGTACTAAACTAATTTTCATAATTTTATTGGTTTTTCATACAAACTTTCATCCCCTATTTCATCTCCTTTAGACTTATTTTTGTGACAAAAAGTAGCCTATGTCCTTTTTCTAGTTCCCATCTGTACGTATATCAAAATTCATCAAAATTGGTTGAGCGGTTTAGACGTGAACACATAACAGATAGACAGGCTGAGTTACTTTGGCATTTATAATACGATTCATCCGAAGAACAGAGTCCGATGTGATTATACAAAGAAAAGAGGACAAATACATAATCATGTTATTCAAAATAAGGTAACGTAAACGTAAGGTAATAATAGGTTTTCAGAATTGTATGTATTATTTCGTTTCGGAAATATAAAATTGAACAACAGTTAAGAACAGGGCACAAACTGTACAATGTCCTGAGAATAAGCAATTTTGCACATAGGCCTTTATTTAACGGACGAGTCGATGTAAGCTTGGATTGATATAAAGACCGAACAAACAAAAGAAAAATTCTTTCGATTTAACTGGACTAAACTACAGATATAGTCAGCAGATCTTTGGATTGGGTTTAAACGCTTTTTTGTCATAGCGCCGTATATGTTTCGCGAAGGAATTCATAAAAATACCCGAAACCGTTTACCGTTCTTCGTAACTCGGAAACATTTCGTGATTGGACAGGCGTTAAGGTGGAATAATCGCTCCAGGTTATGCTCAAAACTCTAAGGAGCAAACTGCCAACCTTCGTCACTAGAGCAGCACTTAACAAGAAGTTTTGTGCTAAAAGCCATAAGTTTATAAAGTTTATAGTCAGGTAGGGTAAAGGAAAATACTTTATTTTGAGTACATTTTTGAGCTCTAGGAAGAACAGATAAAGTCGTATAAGAATTTTGAACAATACTCAACTTCCCTTTGTTTATCAGTTTTAGGTACACGTTTTAACAATCATCATGCTAAATTCAATAGTTTCGATGTATTTGCCGAAAACGTGCAAATTACAATAAAATACAAAGTACAAATGACGGGGTAAGAGGAACAGTTTATAAAATAATGTACACCTCGTGTTCTCAAGACTTTACTACTAGTTTTTTCGGCCGTTTGGATTTGGAGCATCGTAGCGACATCTCTTTAAAGTCGTTTAAACTAATTTATTTGTTTGTTTATCGACTGAGAGACTGCTGTGACGATGCGAACTCTCATCGTCATCCCGCCTTTTTACCACCCCTTTCTCTGGTTCCCGGCCACTTACTTTGAAATTTTGAATCATTCTTAAATTCTTTTTTCTTCTTCATCACTTGCTGTTCTTCTTTCCATTGCCACTCTCTACTAAATTTCTGAAGCGAGCACACGTGCTCGACTTGACGTCAAATTCTGACAGTTAAATCATGTAACCTAACTGCTTGTAAAGCATAGTATTTCTAGGAATTACACGCCTTTTTGGGCCTTTACTTTACCTGTTCTTTTCCCTTCCTGTACTCTTTACTTCTATAATAAAATTCATGTGGACCGATCCTTCTATTTAATTACGCGATTCCTTTTTATTATGAGTTAAGGCTTCAAATCCCTCTTCCCCCGTGTTCCTCTTACTCCAACTGACCCTACATATAGTATTTACGACACCGACTGTACAGAAACTAGAGTAATAATCGAACAGATGTGGGCAATAAAGTGAAGCAGAGCAGTCGATTCGATACTTACCAATTTAACGGGCATTGGCCACCGCCCTTCACAGACACCCGTTGGTGGCGGCCATGTGTGGGAAGTTCAGTGACAGCATGTAATTTTAGCGGTATCGGTGTATTAATCAAGGTATTATCAAAAGATATTAATCCGTATTTTCGCGAAATATTTGTTATTTCTATTTTTATTACGATGTCTATGGTGAAAATAAATAAAACACTTTTCCTTTTTTTGTTTCGATGTAGTCGGGTAAAAAGAGTTTATTGTCTCTCACACATTCGAAGTATTTTATTGCATGTGGCATAGAGTCGAATTTAAAACATAAGTATGACGGAAGACGTTCCCTTATATTGTCAGTACAGTGTTGCCTATACGATAGAGTTCAATAACGCCGCGTCGCATTGCTTAGTTCGATAATGCGTTAATAAATATTAGCGGAAACAGAAACGGAAGCGGATGCGGAAGTATAAATACTGCAAAAACCTCAATAAAATAGTTCCCAACAGGGCTTGCTTTAGGTTTCATATTTTAAGTGCAATTATTACGCAACAGGAAACTACTAAAACCACCGCCGTATAATCCTGATGTATCGCAAACGTTGTAAACTTCCGATCAAAGTTCCGTTATAAAAGTTGCGGAAGCAGAAACGGAAACAGATGTGAAAAACTATGCGAACTTCAGCAATTGCGGAAGCAGAAGCAGATGTCTGTTGCATCACCTATAAAATCCGTAAAACAAATCTCAAATCACAATATCATATAGAAATTCTCGACCGTAGAACAGCCGTACTAAGGGTCTCCAGCCGACTGAACAGACTAATTTCTGTGCTCAATAATTCCAAAAAAAAACCTCAGATCACAATCTCTTAGAGAAACTCCCGCCCGTAGACCAGCCGTAAGGACCTCCAACTGACTGAACTGATCAATTTCTGTGCCCATAAACTCCGAAAAACAAACCTCAAATCACAATATCATATAGAAACTCTGTAACGCAGAACAGCAGTTAGGGTCTCAAGCCGACTGACCGGACTAATTTCTGTGCCCAATAATTCCAAAAAAAAACCTCAGATCACAATCTCATACTGAAACTCTCGCCCGTAGACCAGCCGTAAGGGCCTCCAACTGATTGAACTGATTAATTTCTGTGCCCAATAATTCCAAAAACAAACTCAAATCACAATCTCATATATAAACTCTCGACCGTAGAAAATCCGTATTATAAAACCGATTACGGTTTTTAGCCAATCCCCATTTATGTCCGAGACTAATTTCGAGCGTTGTCATTTTTTGCCCGTCGTCTTCATCACGCACACTTGGGAGTCTTTTGTAGTAGCTATTTCGGTTGAATGGACTGTGAGATGCTTTTTATGTGGTACAGTGATTGGGGTGAATGGAGAACGTTCAGAATCAAAATGATCCGAGTGCTCCAACCTTTTTTGTTATATTTTTGCCTAACTTCACTGGATCAGATACTTTAGATGCTATACATACGTCTAATAAATCTCTAATAAATCAGTGGTGGATAGATTTGTCGAAACTCAAAGAATCTTCATTTCATAGATAAGAAATACACTTGAAATCGTCACATTGACTAAACTTTACTACTCATCGTAAGGCAGATTCCCCTGAGAAGAATGAATAAGAAACTCTAGGGGTTGTTTTTTGTAAATAAACATTTTATAAAAAGGATCCAATGCACATCCAATCACTTTCGAGATATGGCAGTTTGAAGTTTAAAAATTTCTCTCACTCACTGTTTTATTTTCAAAACTTGTAATGTCATGTAACTCCACAGATATTTATTTATGTTTATATGTTGGATTTTTTTGCTGATCTAAGAGGTTAGACTTTAGGAACCGTTTGATGCATATTACTAATTTTTTGATAATTTTGTGGGTTGGATCCTTTTTGCTTAACTACGTCCATTATTACAATATCTATTTCAAATATCACATAAATCGAGACGTGCAATATAAACTAGTTACTAAGAATTTTTAACCGACTTTAAAAAGGAGGAAATTCTCAGTTCGACTTTTTTTTTGTTGTCGCGCACTTTCCGATAACCGTTTTTCAATAAAACATGACAAGTAGATGTAATTCCAGGAACTTTTGAGGTCGGTTTGTCTAGTAGGTACTCTGTAGTGAGATTATTGTCATCCAAGAACACAGGAGCCTTTAGCGTGAAGTTTTTGTTTCATCAGTTTTAAACCTCATAAATGGCAATTTTGAATTTCAACCGGAATCTTATTATAGAAGCGTATAGACGTCGTAATATATATTTTTTATGTATTCTGTAACTATACATGGTAGCGCTTATTTTTGCGTATATACATATAATAAAATAATAAATAAAAATATTTTTTATTACCATTCTATCATTGAGCTGTCTTTTTCCTGTCGCCATAAATAAGTCTACAAGTGTTTAATCAACCATTAAGGCATAAAACCAAGCACCAGCTGTTTATAATTTACTTGTTAGCTGGTGCTCAGTTAAGAAATTTCTTTTTCTTATTATAAAAAGCTCTTCCACGGAAGAACTACCACCATTATTTCTGCTGCCAATTAGTAATGTGAGGTAATTAGATAAATAAATATATTATATAATAAAGTAATTAGTAAAGGTGCTGGTGAAATTTTTATTAGTTAACTTACGTATAACTCGAATCTTTGTGATTTAAACCCCTGAGTGATACTGTAACTGTTATGGACAGGTGTCTCGCTTACCATCAGGTGCACGATTTGTTTGTCTTTAAGATATTTTGGTTTACTTTGAGTAAAATTTATTTTCAAATTTGTATTTAGTTACTAAATAGGTTCAAGGAAATCATGGATATATACACTTCAACAGCTGTACAGTGACTAAGATCTTAAACCGCTTCGCTAAGGCGAAATTAGCCATTGTGGTTTCACACTTTTCTACTATGCAGAAACGTTCAAAGCAAGTGTTTCGAAGTAGAACAAGTGCAGCTTGACCGCGTGTTGATCGGTCGAGTGAACAATGTGGGTCGGATAAATCACTAAAACCGAGACAAAGCCATAAGGACTACAGATACAATAGTAGCAGTACAGCTGCTGTAAAAGAGTTTGTCCAGGAAAGTACTGCTATCAAACCTTTTTTTTTATTTTTATTTTTTTATTGTGACTCGGCAAAATGACTGCACCGCGCCTGATGGAAAGTGCGAATACAGTCCAGAGATGAGAGTAACGGATGGAAAACACAAATATCTTCACTCCGTCACTATCATTTTGCCGGTCTGGCCAAATGCTTCTTCACACTACGTTTGAAGGACCCGATGTTATAGAGGGAACCTATTTTTGTCGTGACGCAGTCGAGTTGCGTTCCGGTTTTGAAGGATAAGGGTGCTGGTGAAATTACAAGCACATGTAACTTGTCAACTTTATATCTCAGGATGACAGACGTAGTGACAGGGCCGTCAGATCTTTGCGATTTAAAGCTCTGTTAAGTCTGTTATGGGTAGGGTAGTGTGACGTGGTAAATAAAATACTGAAAGTTCACAATTTAAGTCATTTATTAATTATAAGTGTATATAATTTTCACTAAATGAGGCTCGGAAGGCAACCTGGTATTGCCGCCGTAGTATGGTACTCCCCTGGCGGCGGCGAACTTGTGTGTCGATCCTGTTGGGGTGCGAGATGACACTTTTAAACTTTGTAACATTCAATAATCACAAATAAACGGCACGTACGAAGACGTAGACGTAGCTGATGAAGCTTGTGAACAAGACCGGCACAGATCGCCCCGGACAAGGCGAAAGATGATAATGTCCCTTACTACCACGCACGCCTTGTTCGTCCCGTCATTTGATATCACAAGAAAATGATTAGTGATCTCAACGTCCATTGTTATTCGAGACAAGATAATATACAAAGCGGCAAATAGTCAACAGTCCTGGATGGAAAGTCGTGACGGTGACCTACAGACATTTGCGACTCCTTTGTATCGCAAATGCGTCGCCGGCCTTGGGACACAGGTACTAATGTCTTTGTGATGGCCCTGGCTCGCTTCATCCTTAATCCGGAGCATAGTAGTGCAGGTTTGCGGAAGAAATAGCTTGAGCGGTGGGCACAAAGGACCCTGGCAAAATATGGAAATGTTTAACATAAAAGGATCAAAAGTAGGATGGAAATTCTTATTCCATATTGTTTATTGTACCAAAGAAAAACAAAAGCAATATTAGTCATATGGTGATCGAAAGTAAATTATCTCCAAAAGCTGTCTCCAAAAGATATCTTCTAACCAACCGAACAGTGAGAATAAAATTATTAAGCGGACATCAGTATGCAAGACAGAAATAGTGAGACATATTATAAACTAACAAATGAATTCAATAAGTTTCAAATTTTATTGAGGTTTAATTCCATATGAGCACTTTAGAACTTCTTAGGGAATCAACACACTTATTGACGTGGAATCGGCTTGAGGCGATCATGTTTTACCACACTAAATTGCATTAAGCGAGTCAAGGGTGGACGCGGCTCGTTCGGGCGTAGTAGGCACCGCCGTTCCGCCAATGCCTCGGATCGGAGGCGTATGAGATGTGGCCTTCCCACCTTCAGAATTGGAATCGGTCGGAAACGTGGCCGTTCGGACGCAGCTATGCACTGTCGTCGTCAGATGCGTATGAACACCTATGTCGTGTCGCCTCTACGTACGTACTAGCCGATGTGAAACGCAGAACGTCTGTTTTGCTCTTATCACATGGACATAAAGCATTTTTTGACCAGCTAGATGCTATTCGGTATCGATAGCTGTGGTGACTCCCTTACAATGGAAATTTAAATTTAACACTGAGCCTCAGATCATTCATAATTCGTTTATTTGTGAAAACACAGGTTGTATATAAGTTTACATATAACAAAATAAATATAGTTTCATGTGTCCGGCAAAACATTAGGCATAAGTACAAATATATTGAAGGTACATAATACATTTACACATATGCAAACAGACTGAACTAAGTGTAACATTCTTTTCAATTCTTTTAAAAAATCATAAGGGCGTACTACAGCATAACACATGGGTTTAAAAAGTCAGTAAGTAATTTAAACGCGGTGATAGTAATTTGAGTAAATTCTAAAGATAATAATTGTAAAATATAACTTGTCCAAAATAATATTAATTTAAGTAACATCAAAATAATGACATTATGACAAACCTTAGTGGTTTAAAATGCGATTAGAAACATATTTGTGTATTTTGTCCTTTATACAATAAATAAATTTAAAAAAAATACAAATGTTAAAAATTAGGCAATGAAGTTCTGGTTTGTAATATAACAAGGTACAAGGTTAGACTAGTGGTAATTATAAAAATGTAATACAAACGATTCATAATAATTTATCGTATTAAACGGATCGTGCATATCTCAATTATTCGATTTTGCGGCTTTTTTGTGGTATAACTTCATAAATATAGTTTTTGTGTCCAATTTACGGCCCCGAGCCTTTTGAAATCTCGGATTTGGCGCTAGCATTTGGCATGATGGATAATCCTAACTGTGAATTATACGGCAATTTTAATTGGGCGGTGTGGTTGTTGAGACGGTACTAGAATTTAATTTGAAGTTAATTTAAGCATCGAGCCTGTTAGCTCATCGCTAGGCGGTTAAACTATTTAGTTTTTTGTCTAGCGATAAAGGCGAGTTGCTCTTTGATAATTATTTTGAAACGTTACTTTGTTTGAAATTATAACAAATATAGGTACATGATTTAGATTCGAATGAATAGTTTCATTTCCAAATAATTATGACTTTTTTGAAAAAAAAAAAACAAACTACCTCAAAAGTTTATGGAATTACTACATCCATTTACCAAATTTTATACAAGTCCTTCGATGGAAAGTCGGTGAAATCCAATAAACCAGATTCATCCCCTAATTTGCTTATTATAAGGATAGTTTCTTAAAGGATATTTTCTTCAAATTTGAACGAGTCCACTATTGAGATACCCGCTTTCCAACAAAAAAAAATCGAAATCGGTTCACAAAAAGTACACGCGAATTGAAAACCTCCCCTTTTTGGAAGTCGTACCAAAAATAGATGTTTTAATTTAAATAGAGTTTAAAACAAAACAACATGAAACCTATTAAGAAACAAAGTATGACAAAAGAAGATAGCATTGCGTGTAAATTGACCGTTCGTCGTCGAGGGTCAACCAATTGTTCTGTGAGCTACAATTTAACGCAAGGTCAGATAAATTATTCGACGATATTTTCTTTACGTTTCCGAAGTTGTACTGCATTGTACATGTGTCGAGAAAATGGAGTTTTTTTAACAAAAACTGAAAACGCTTCACACATTTCTTTCCTCTCCTGACTAAATGTCGTAACTAGAATTGGGCACAATATTTCGATTTACCATTTCACTTCTTGAGCTATAATAACTGGTGACGCGGATAATTTGACTTCTACAGCACGTCGAGAGGGATGAAATGGAGAAAGACCTGCACGCAAAAAACTGGTAGAAGATCGCACAAGTTAGTCGCGCTTGCCACCAACTCGTATCGATGGCAAAGACCCACTTCGGGTCGCTGAGCCAGCGGTGTAAGTAAGGTCGTCGAGAGCTACGGGAAAGTATAAGAAGGGGAAAGGGATCGGGCTTACACCAACCTTTAGATCCAGCATTTCCAGCTCGTTAAAGTTCACGCTATTTTTAACCGATTTCAAAAGAAGAAAAAAGAAAGAGATGGCATTATGCAGTTCATATAGCGTTATTTCTTACCCATTTTCAGCAAGGAATAGACAATCTTGGGAAGTTATTCCTTCTTCCCATCCCTTTAATAATATTGGCATTATTTGGTTGACAGGTTTGTCATGGTACGTATATGAGATATATTATAATGAGCTTACATTGAAATAAGATTGTTTTTAAAAGGTTAAGGTAGGACCCTGCTCTCGACGTAGGAAATTCCCTGTAGATACTGTCAATATCAGAACAACGGAATTCACTCTGGAGCACTAGTCAGAACACCTAAAACCAGAACCAAGAAGGGTTAGTTGGTACAGTAAACCTGCTGTCTAACGAAATACTGACTATCGGAATTTCGCCTTCGGCGATTACTGTTTTATTACGGGAAAACACTGGCCCGAAACAAGTTGATTTGTACACTTATAGTCGAATTTTCAATTACAGATAATAAACTGACGTTTAGTAGTTTTTTTATGAAATAAAATAGTGTTGTCTTAAACGATTCTCCAACTCACTCAGTAGACCATCATTTTTTTTAATAATTAATTTATTTGAGAAAACAGGCTGTACTGAGTTTTACATTTTTTTTATAACTACCTCTGTGGTCTAACGTATACCATGCCGGACTGCCACGCAGCGGTCCAAGGTTCGATTCCCAGGCCGGGAGAAATATTTGTATGGGCTACATTTATTTCTCTCGTGAGTTTGGATGTAATTTGTGGTTGTCTATGTATGTGTCCATAGCACCCGGGACACAGGGTTTCCCTAGTGCGGGGCTATGATGAGTGTGTGCGTTTTTATTATTATCATTTTTTTTATATTACCAAGCGACGGGACGAACAAGTTGTACGCCATGGGCCATGACACGCCTATCCATCACAGTTGTATTGCCGCTCGGAATTTAAATGGCAAAGATCTGAAGAGCACTGTCACTGCGCCCGTCACCTAAAGACAAAGTGCAGAAAGTCCATGTGTCTGTAATTTCACCAGCACTCTCACCCTTAATTTCAGTACAAAGTATACTAAAAAAACCGACCTCAAAAGTTCGTGGAACTAAATTTAAATGTATTTGCCAAGTTTTATTGAAATCGGTTACCGGAAATACGCGAAATCGGATTTATCCTGTAGTTTGCCACCCTTAAAGGTGGAATACTTTATTCAAATTTAAATAAGACCAATACTGAGGTACTCTCTTTCAAACATAAAAATAATTATCAAAATCGGTTCACAAGTACGAAAGAAGACGTTATCGCATAACACGCATACATACATACAACAAAAAAAAAACAGCCGAATTGGGAACCTCCACCTGTTTTTTGAACTCAGTTAAAAACAGAAACGCAGTAATGCTCACATTACCGCTTGGCGGCAAAAATATTTAAGGTGGCAGTACTTTTCAAAAATATTAATTTTGACAGCCTTTCCGCCGGCCTCAGTCGGTTACGACTTGAGTGTTATGACAGCAATAAAAGACATTGCAATGGCGTTAGAAGTAGCGACTATCGCCAAATATCGTAGACGTTCAGAAAGATACCGTTTACGATTTTGTTTAAATTGTGAATACGATCTAATCTAGACGATTTTATTCGCCATAATGTTGAATCGTTTAGCTTAAAATTCGTATTAAAATGAATGGATACAAAAAACACTAGATCATAATACACTTGAATCGATCTTCATAAAAGTCTAATCGTAATGTGCAACCCTAGTGTAATTTAAATTCCGATTATAGTAACGATGTATTTAATTATGTATACGAGTATGTATACTAGTTACAAAATATTGACAAATTGTACAGGTTATTTGAAAAATACTAACAACCTCTATTACATTATTATAAACAACAAGTTTTGTTCCTTGACTTTTAATCATTCATACGATATCGAGTAAGAACTCGGTTTTCGCGATTGTTACCATAGGAAATGAAACTCTTTTTCCGGATTTATATTGCGTATATTTGTTGTTTCACACCGACGTTTCGGGCCCTTTACAGGTCCGTGACCGTGACCATCGGACCTGTAAAGGGCCCGAAACGACGGTTTGTTTGAAAAAACAAATATACGCGATTTAGAAAAATAGTTTCATTTCATGAGATTTTATTTTCATACAAAAATTAAAATATTCAAATAGATCGCTCCTAACAGTGATAACTCAGTGCGGTAACAAAAGAAAGAGCTAGCGGAAATGCCAGTACGATGCAAAATGTGCAGGGGTTAGAGTCGTCGGGGAGGACGCTTGGACGTTTGAACTTACTACCTTACTACTAAATACAAATCTAAAAAGTGTCAGATACTGAAACAAAAATTTTATACTTGACAATTTTATTATATTTATTTGATGAGATTGTTTGTGAAATAACCCCACAAGTTTTGTTATCATTATAAATAAAAAGATGGAACACAAATTTTGTTTTCTTTTTTTTGTCGACTCGGTGGGTTTATTATATTTTGTGAAAAGTAAAATGGAACTAAAGTTGTTGTTTACGATGTTAGGTATCTCTAATAATAGTATTTAACAATTAAGTGTCTATACTACCTCAGGCTTTATTTCAGAAATTATTTTTTGAAAAAGAAATTTGGAAACTGTATATGGTATAGTATACATGTTCTATTTAGCTCATTTAAATAAAAAAACACATTGGTGCATGTAAAGTACCTACTGAATACAGCGGTTTTCATGTAAAATTTCGAGATTTATTTGTGTTTTTTTTTGAAAATTTTTGGTAAAGGTGTTTTCACACCATATAGTAATCGGTATATATCCTCAATTTTACAATATATATTTTTTCCAGAGTGATTGATTCAACACTGACTATGCGGAATCAACCAAAGCCATTTGAGGTTATATAGACTTAAAGGATTGCAACGGGAAATAAAGACAATTTTTAAAACAAAACAATCTCTAAATTCTCGACGCACATTCGTGTCCTTTATAGCTTGATAACATACCGATCCCATGTTTGTTTTAGACTACGTAATGTAAATCATGTCTATCCGTTTGTAGTGAACCATTTTCTATTTACATTAATGTCTCTCTGTCACCACAGAGCACAATTTCGTGGAAACCGCTGTTGTTCCTACCAAACATAGCGATATAACGCAATAGGTACACGTGTAGTTTACATTTGACAATGCTATGCGTGCGCAGGGCTTCACAGTCCGTTTTAAATAATCAATCGCAAATAGAACTTTGTGTGTATAACCGAAGTATTACTTTCGGTTGGGAATTTTGATGATTGGTTTAAACAAAGGTTTCTTAACCTGTGGTCCATGGACCCCTAAGGTGTCCGTGTAATGAACGCCGGGTGTCCACGGCGATTTATGGTAAAAATCGTAAATGTGACGGGGACAAGGATATTTTGATATGGACATGGTGAATGGTCTAGTGGAGTTCCGACTAAAATTATTCGACTTGTGCACGCGACCGAGTGGCGGGGGCATTCGGTATCGGTCACCAGTAGTGCAATTTAGTAGCAGTAGAGTTCTTCGTGAAAGCGTTCGTCCAGGGAAGTACTGCCGCCTTACCTATTTCTGCCGCCAAGCATCACTACATTCCGATTTTGAAAGTGTTTTAAGGGTGCTGGTGAAATTATAGACACTTGGGACTTTCAACTTGTGTCTCGGGGTGATGGGAGCAGTGACAGTGCCCCTCAGATATTTGCGATTTAAAGCTCTGAATGGCACGCAACGTTCGTCCCATAACTTAGTATCATAAAAAACAAACATTCTACTCGAGTCGAATAATTGTGCTTGGATTCCTTTTAGGCAAATGATTTGCCCATTCGAATGAGCAGTACCTATTAATAAAATTCAAAGTCGCACATCGCTACTTGGAATTAATGAATGAATATTCTTTGCAGCACATTATTAGGCTTCACTTCACTCGCAATTCCCAACATTTCACGTGAAATGGACCGTTTTCTTACCGATCTTGGTTGTTAATTTATATTATACATATATAATAATTTCTTTATCTGTAAAAAATTATACATATATACAAAAATTGTACCAAGTGACGGAATGAACAAGTCCTGCGCCTGGTGGTACGCGACACGCCTGTCCAAAACAGATGCAGTGCCGTCCAGAGCTTTAAATCGCCAAGATCTGACGGGCACTGAAACGGCGCCTGTCACCCTGAAACGTAAGTTGACAAGTCCCATGTGCCTGTAATTTCATCAGCACCCTTACCCTTCAAAACCGAGACGAAGTAATGGCCACATTGCTGCTTCGCGGCAGAAATAGGTAAGGTAGCAAGACTTCCCTGGACGAATTCTTCCACAAGGAACTAAGACCTATTGCTACTTAATCTCGCGTGAATTAGATTGTTCTCTTACCTTGATTATTAACTTATAATTAAATTTCTGTGCAGATTTACTTACGAAGGTATTAAAAAGACGTAGTTGATTTTGACCAGTTAATTGATCCCTGGTACCTACTTAACGGGACGTACAGTTAAAAAATCGAACGTTACATTAATTTACTACATAAATTTCTGAATGTTAAAAATAATTTGTTTGTGCACATACATTTCCAACAGGCATTGTTTTCTACATCAAAGACGCTTTGTTCACTATCAAACTGATGAATAATCAACACGTGTGGATTAATAACAATTGGCTATGTATTTTAAATATAATAATGAAATAAATAACACGCTAACAGAGGCAGAATTCAAATCTAGCTTAATTAACACTTATACAATTTATAAAAATTGAGGAAATAAAATATGATAATTTGCCTTTTTATATATACATAACTTGACCATACGTCCCGCTTTTAAGCTTCGAGTCCCGCTATCCCCAAAATACTTAACAATGTCCCGCTTTGACAAAATAGGACACACGTGACAGTTTCCTTTTATTGACGCGAAAGCGATAAAAATCCTGGGGCTGAAGAGTCTTAGGAGGGGCAGTAGGGGTCTCGGAAGCAGTTGCGGATGCTGGCCAGGTGGTGCTACCGCATTGAAGAAAAAAAAAACCTGAATTATTTATATAAATTACATTAGAAAATGGAACTATTTTTCCGGATTTAAATCGCGTATATTCAACCGTGACCATGGGACCTGTAAAGGGCTCGAAATGTCGGTTTGTTTGTTTGTTTGTAAATTTACGCGATTTAAATCCGGAAAAGTAGTTTAATTTCTTATGTGTAACAATCGCGAAAACCTAAGAACTCGATAAATTACACTACCTGCATATATTTTTTCCCTTGCAACTTTTTGTGTTAAGTTAATATAAAAAAATACGTGTTTTCAATTATTTTTTGTGATGGTGGGCGTTGAATTTTTTTTATCTTGCCTAAGTGGGCGGTGAGCCAAAAATTTTGGAAACCTATGTATTAGACAGTCAAATGTAACTTTTTTTACAATATCAAATGACGGGACGAACGAGTCGTGCGCTTGATGGTATGCTACACGCCTGTCCATGACATTTGCAGTGCCACTCAGAGCTTTAAATCGCAAAAATCTTAGGGGCACTGCCATTGCGCCCGTCACCCTGAGACATAGGGTGACAAGACCCATGTGCCTGTAATTTTATTTGCACCATTACCCTTCAAAACCGGAACGCAGTAATGCTAACATTACTGCTTGGCGGCCGAAATAGGCAAGGTGGCAGTACATCCCTGGACAAACTCTTTAACAACGAACTCTACTTCTGCTAAACTTATCCACTTACAGGTTACACATGAGTGTGTGGACCTTACCTCTACATTATGTTGCACACAAAGAAAACTATCTCATCCTTTCTTACAAATGCAAATGAAGTCGAATTCCTAGTCCACTGTATGTTCCATTGCATCTTTTGTCTTTCGGATCTGTTGTATAACACATTCAATAGAAGAGGGTAACGAACCTAGATACAGACATTGGCTGTTTTGAATTTTCCTTTGCGTACAATTTTAAATCTCTATATTCTAGTACATGAATGCCAGTTTACTGTATATTCACGACTGTGTCCCTATGGGATAGGCAGAGACTACGGACTTCTAATTACTACAATCCTTAACTCTTTAGTTTACTCTCCTCGCATAAGCTTTTTTTTATGATACCTAGTGATGGAATGAAAAAGTCATGCGCCTGGTGACACGCCTGTCGCTTAATTCGCAAGAGCTTAGAGCTAAACGGCTCTGCCTATGCGCCCATCACCCTGGGACTTGACTCTTACCCTTCAAAACAGGAACGCAGTAATGCTCACATTACTGCTTGGCAGCAGAAATAGGTAAGGTGGCAGTACATCCCTGGGCGAACTCTTTCACAAGGAGCTCTCCTGCTACTACAAGTAAGTACCTATGTGAGTAGCTAAAAACATCTACCTATTACATTATTATTTAATGCTTTAAAGAGCTCCTAGATGCAACAAACAATACATACCAGCTACAATTTCGAGTATTACCACAAATCTCTAACATTGGTTGAGAAAAAAAAGTAAGGCAGTTTAGAAGTTTCATTTGCCACCAAGTTAACGGGCAAAAAAAGTAAATTCAATTCCAGCTTCCGAAATTGAATTTGCGTGAACGGAATTTTTAAATCTGTTCTTTTGTAATTCTATTTCGGAAGGTCACGAATTTAAATGAATGAATGAATTAAATACTCATTATAGCACTAATTTGAATACTTAAATCCGTCTGAACGATTGACAATGACAAAAGGTTGATTGTATAATCGTACTAATTTAATTGATAAGGAAATAGTAATGGCTAGTGATATTAGGTAATATTATTTTTACCCGTAGAATAAAGTGCAGCTTTCTTTTCAACCTTATTAATAATCGTTTTGGTAGTATGTGATTATGGAGTACGCAGAGCAATTATTCTGCTCTAACCGAATACTTAAGGCTCAAAATCGGTCAGTCCGATTACGCGGTTACGAAACGCGAACTAGATTGCGTCGCATTTGATTTTGAAAAGAGAAAACAAAAAACTGAGAAATATTTTTTTTTATTGCATGGCAAATACAATTATTTGCTATGCAATAAAAAAAACACGTGATAAAATAATTAAGTAGCAGCACGTTGTGAAATAGTTCGTCCAGGGAAGTACTGCCACCTTACCTATTTCTATCGTCAAGCAGTAATGTCAACATTACTGTGTTCCGGTTTTGAAGGATAAGGGTGCTGGTGAAATTACAGGCACATGGGACTTGTCAACTTATGTCTCAGGGGGACGGACGTAGTGCAGTGCGACTTAAAGCTCTGAGTGGCACTGCATCTGTTATGGACAGGCGTGTAGCTGACTTGCGCGTCCCGTCACTTGATATTATAAAAAAAATACAAATTGATAACATGTCAAATAGCTCTACGACTTAGATACAGGGAATATATGACGCACTGCTATTACAATAGTGTTGTAACTCAAAATATGTGAAATACAAAATTATATTGCCGCTGAACGTAAAATTTGATACTCTACACGTCATAAAACCGACGTTAGAATATTGTAAAAAACAAAAGATATGTACTGAACTCAGAATGAGACAAATTTTGTGAGCTTGCCCTAGACAAAACAGTCGTTAGTCAGAAATATTTATATTATTTACATACATAATATTATACATTATATTATTTGTTATTATAATATATACGTAGGTTTATTACGTATGTATAATAAGTATGTTTATATTATGTTATTTATTTATACCATACAAGTTATCGATTAGCTTTCTAGTATATTGTTCTTCTTGTTTAAGTGTAGCACCAACCTATTGTGTTTTTTTTCTGTTTGGCCCAATGGTTGACTGGTAGAGAATGCCTTATGGCATTAAGTCTGCCATTTGTACTTCAGTGTTTTGTACAATAAAGTTTAAATAAATAAATATTAAACTATTTTATTTCTTTTTATTTTATATTAAATAATTTCGCAAGTAGAAAATTGTTTAGAGTCTGTAATAAACTTTAACCTGTACATAAATTTTAATTATCTTTCACGGGTAGTGTGTAATTAGTTTTTCATCGATTCTGAAAAAATACACTTTTTTAATTAGTAGGTACACTGTTGTAAACTCAAAATTTTATGTAACTTATTTGAGAATCAAAATAGGGAATTGTCAAATAGTTTATACTACAATTATGATTAAATTTATACATTGTAAAGCTATGATTATGGAAGAACGGCGTTTTCTATCAAAGGCATAACAATACTTAAAAGGAGACTCGCTTAGAGAAATAAGCTATTATTATTATTATGAACTTCATAATACATTTCCCTCGCTGAAATTCAGCCATATAGCCCATAATGATTGGGAACACACAAAAAAATATTAAACAAGCACAAGGGTACGCACGCACGAACGCACGTACATCACACAGATCTGAGCAAAGACGACACAAATTTTATAAAAGTGCAACGGACGATTGTAAAGTACATAAATACACTTAGAAACACTTAATCTAAAGAAATTATTATCTAAGTCTTGTGCAGCATACACAATTGTATAATACAAAAATTCTACAAGCAAAGAATACCTTATAATAACAATTTATTAGATTAGATATATTAAAAACCGCCCAAATAAATGTTATCCCATATTAGGTGGTAGAACTACGCAGATGGCGACACCATACAACTTCAGGCTCAGCACTATATAGCGCTATGTATGTAGCGCTACAAACCGCAACCCACAAGGCCGTATCTTTTCTAAACTAAGATGTTATTCGTTTCCTGGTAAATTGAGTGGGCTAGTATTTTTAAACTGAAACAATAACTTATTCCATTTGATTTACTACCAAATACAAAACGGTATAAAGTTTAAGTTTCATCATCATAAAAACTACACATTTTTATGGTAACTGGATTGACTGACGGAAAGCTGTTAAGGCGAGGTATTTCAACAAGAGATTATTATTACTATTATTATTAATACGAATAAAATAAGAACTGGTGCAGAAAATTTAAAATAGATCCGACATCGACCAGTGCCCAATGGCAATTGACGGGGTAGCGAGCGCCGCGGCGTGTTATTACACCGCTGGCTAAATTGCAAATTTTAATAATACAATAAAAAGAAAAATCTCCATATACTGCATAGGTATCACCCTCTTCAAACCAAAGTACTAGGCGAGCAGACGTGGTCAAGAGTTGATAGCCGAGATTAGAGCATGATTCATTATCGAAGGAGCGAACTATTTGAATCACGAGTCGTGTTGAAAGACGAGCCTGAATTCCGATTGGCAATTTGTAAACAACAGTTCTTGTTAATGAACGGAATGAAGACACAAATGGTCTTTGTAAATACAAAAACTGAAAACCTATTTATGGTGTTAAAATACTATGTGTATAATATAATAATATATCAGAGGCGTAAAAAATTTTTCTTGGTAATTCGTTTTTACCAAGAAAAATGTTAACCTTAACATTTTGAAGAAACAAAAACACTTTAACAAAAATTTAAATTAAAAAGGCGCCTTGGTTAAAAATGCAACACTTAATGTGCACACAAGCCTGCCTCCGTGGCCGAACGGTTACCATGCCGGACTGCCACGCAGAGGTCCCAGGTTCGATTCCCGGGCCGGGAGAAATGTTTGTATGGCCTACATTTATTTCTCCCGTGAGTTTGGGTGTAATTTGTGGTTGTCTATGTGTGTGTCCATGGCACCCGCGACACAGGGTTTCCCTAGTGCGGGGCTATGTTGAGTGTGTGCGTTATTTAAAAAAAAAAAAAAAGAAAAAAAAAAAAAAACAAGATACTAGTCCACTTCATTTCACACTTAACTTATTCTGCATATAAAATAACTATAGTTTTCAAAGTAATTTACTACATTTCGTGCTGCACGTCGCGATACGAAAGTTTATTATCAAACAAACTCATGAATGCTAAATGTTGCCATTTCAATTACCTACGAATTACCATGACCACATATTACATACATTCTTTAAGTAGCCCTATTAAAAATAAACTCTCAAATAGGTATAGATACATATGTAACACTCTTTATCGTTAAGATTTACAAAATACAAATTAACCATATTTTGTATTAATTTGCTATTATGTTAATTTTGTTACATTATTTTAAGACAGTTTTATATCAGGCAACGATTTTGACATTAAAGCAAATTAAACAGTAATTTGTTGGAATACGGTTTAAATTAACGTGAACACTATTCGCCTAGAAGCCGATTAATTCTGGCTTCTCGGCCGCCATTTTCTTTAGATGTTATAAAGCGGATTTTTGCGAATGTGTGCATGTGTTTTGATGGACTTGTCAACTTATGTATCAGGGTGACGTAAAGCTCTGAACGGCACTGCAACAGGGTTCCAAGTGTGCTTACTAATTTTAGATCATCCCAGTTGTATATCGATAGAGTGTGGATTTTGTACGCTTCGTATTCTACTAAAAATCTAATTGAAATGGCAATTAAGTCTCGATTCATTCATTCAATCACTAACGATCGATGCTGCCTTACTAAAACTACCATGGAAATGACTATGCATATTATCTTAATTTCAAAGGAATTACAATTACCAATGGTTTCATGAAACATTCATAATAATAATAATAACGCACACATTCAACATAGCCCCGCACTAGGGAAACGCTGTGTCGCGGGTGCCATGGACACACACATAGACAACCACAAATTACACCCAAACTCACGAGAGAAATAAATGTAGGCCATACAAATATTTCTCCCGGCCCGGGAATCGAACCTGGGACCTTTGCGTGGCAGTCCGGCATGGTAACCGTTCGGCCACGGAAGCAGTTAATGATTGGAATTCTCAAGCAATGGTAAGACATCACTATGTAGCTATCTCTACGTCGATAAATGTTTTGTTTGTTCATTGAAGTAGTTCATAGCAAAAACTTTACTCATTTGCTTGTTTTTATAAGACCAAGTGACGTGACGAACAAGTCGTGCGCCTGGTGGTACGCGATACGCCTGTCCATAACAGTGATAGTGCCACTCAGAGCTTAAATTGCAAAGATCTGGGGGGACTGCCATTGCGCCCGTCACCCTGAGACAAAAGTTCATAACTCCCAAGTGCCTGTAATTTCACCAGCACCGTTACCCTTCAAAACCGGAACACAATAATGCTCGCATTACTGAGTGGCGGCAAAAATAGGTAAGGTGGCAATATTTCTCTGGACGAACTCTTTCACAAGGAGCTCCACTTCTATTAAAAGTTGCCTATTAAAAGTTGCACATTAGGTTCCCAATATCAGATCTCTCGATCAATGCAACGATTAATTACATCCGATCAAGATTTCTAACGACGACGTCTAATCGAAAGCGATCGAGCTGGTGACTTAACTAACCGTGGAAGTGAGTAATTACCGACGACAGGAAGGCACATAGTACACTTGGTTACAGTAACGCTACTGGTTATGTTACTTAGGGCGTACTATAAGTTTCCGGACCTGGCCACTTACATAAACAATATTTAAAAAGTAATTACAACATTTGAAAATGGAACTCTTTGGCCGTAGAATACAGTTTGTTTCATGTGACTGTCACTTGTTTTTACATTGTGGCGTCATTTTAGAAATTGGTTGTCTACACCACCGTAGATTTAACTCGTGAAAATTTTCGTAGTATGATTTTCTTCGACTTTAAGCGTAATTTCGATAGGGCTTCGCTCGGCTTCAGACTGCTTTTGGCGATAAAACACAATGCAAGACGACTATTTATACCTGGTTTGCAGAATTCAAACGCGGTCGTGTGAATCTCAGTGAAGAATTTCGTGATGGTCGCCCGCTCACTGCTGTGAACAACAAAAACATCGATGCTGTACGCACGCATAGGCATGAGGCACATACAATCAATACTACACAAACATTTGGGTGTGAAAAAGCCGTGCTCTCGGTGGATCTCACACAATTTGACTGAGGCTCAAAAAACGGATCGTGTCACTTGGTGCAATGCCATGCTTACCAGATTCAACAAAGAGGCATCAAATTTAGTGTGGGACATAGTAACAGGTGACGAAGCATGGATTTATAGTTACGATTCCAAAACAAAGCAGCAATCGAGCGTATGGGTCTTTCGAGATGAGCCGAAACCAACCAAAGTGGCGCGCGTGCAAAGTGCCTCTAAGCGGATGATTGCTTCTTTTTTTAATAAAATTGGACACGTGGCTATTGTTGCTTTGGAGAATTGTTATACCGTGAATAGTGATTGGTACACGACCATTTTTTTGCCGGAAGTTATTAACAAATTCCGTAAAAATAACCGCAAACGCCGTATCATCTTGCACCACGATAATGCCAGTTCTCACACGGCCTGACAGACAACTGAATTTTTGAAGGTGAACAACGTTGACCTTATGAGCCATCCCGCGTACAGTCCCGACCTGGCACCTTGTGACTTTTATTTATTTCCAAAAATTAAGAACCAGTTACGCGGTCAACGATTTTCATCATCTGAAGAGGCTGTTGAAGAGTATGAAAAAAATGTTTCAGAGATTGTCACGGAGGAGTGGCATAAATGCAATGCATGGGACAGCAAGGGAATATCCGAAAGCATAGAATATACAAGGAAACTGTCTAAAGAACCATTAAGTCTTTTTTGTGAACACAAATTTGGCATAGTCAATTTTGTTGGTCAAGTATTCCATAAATTTTTTTTAGTGATGACCGATTTAGTTTTATATAAGGATTATTTCATTGTATGGGACGAAAAAAAACGAGACAGCAGAAGTTGGTCAAATGTCATAAAATGTTTTTCATGCATAATGAACAAAATTTGCAAGTAATTTTTTTGAATGCTTATAGACTCAGCTTCTCGTGAAGATGATTTCATTGTATGGGACGAAAAAATCGGGACAAAAGAAGATGGTCAAATTGAATACAGTTTTTTTTTATAATTTACATCAATTTCACACTTACAGGTTGAAAGTACAGTAAGTACTTACGGTTTAAAAAAGTGGTTGTAAGTATAACTTACACGTTTACATAATTACACGACATTAAAAAAACTTGCAAAGATGTATTTGTGCAAAAAGAGTCACACCTACATCATAGTGTAAAATAAACATATGTAACATGTGCAATGTATAATATTGTATACGAGAACAATACCAGTGCAATAGTATTGTTCATAAGCTAGTAACGTAAGTTAGTTACATTGGTGTGTATGTGCGTCTGTTGATCACAAAGCATGACCAAGTGCAATATTATCTCCCTTTCAAGACGTGTTCAGTGTATGGTAACCTTTTTTTTAACCGACTTTAAAAAAAGGAGGAGGTTCTCAATTCGACTGTAGTTTTTTATATGTATGTTACGCGATAACTACGGCTTTTTTTAACTTTTTTTGAAAAATTTGTGACCCGATTTTGATGATTCTTTTTTTGTTGGAAAGAGGGTACCTCGGTAGTGGTTGGGACCACCATTTAAATTTAACTCCCCAAACTAGGCACCCCATAATGAACCCGATTTTGCGCACTGTCTGGTAACCGATTTCAATAAAACTTGGCAAATAGATGTAATTGCACGAACTTTTAAAGTTGTTTTTTTAATACTCTGTCTATACTGACATTATTTTCAATCAACAAATTACAGTAAAAGAAAACATCGTCAGGATTCGTGACAAATGATCTTTACAAATGCCATATTATGTTATTATTTTATAAAAGGTTTCCGTTTAATGTTTGGGAGCTCTGCTTCTAAAGTTTTTTATAGTGCCAGTCTTTGAAATAGATTAGGTATGTAAAGATATAATTTTTTATTTATAATCTAAAAATAAATTTTAACCCTCGAGTAAGAAAATGTAATAATTGCATAAAGATTAAATTTTTATTTTTTTTATTTTTAAAAAAATTAAAAAGAGTACATTGATGAAACTACAGCACATGAGACTTATCAATTGATGGGTAATGGCAGTGCGCATCAAATTTTTGCGAAAGTTCTGTGTGGCAATGCAACTGTTATGGACAGGCGTGTGCTTACCATAAGGCGCACGGCTTGACTGTCCTGTCACTTGATATTATAAAAAAAGTGTGCATAAACATGTTTAAGAATTTTGTTTCACAGTAGGTATTTTTTAGGCGACACGGCAGTCCATAAAAGCTGTAGTGCCACTCACAGCTTAAGATTTGAAAAACAAAACCAAACCAAAAACAAAACAAACACCCTGAGATACTAGTTGATAAGACCCCTGTGCTTGTAAATTCACGTAATGTACACATTCCTGTTTGATGTCAGAAACGGGCGTGACTATACGATCTCTTTCATCCTCATCCCATCTTTTTATCACCCTTTTCTGATTCCTGGCCACTTTTGAAATTTTGAATCGTTCTTTAATTCCTTTCCTTGGCCACTCTCTACTAAACTTCTAAAGCGAGCAGACTTGCTGTCTCTCATCATTCTAAATTACAAATACAATAGTTTCTTATATACGTTTAATGATGTAACATGTTTATATACATACATCACACACATTTTTGTGGAAAAGTTCATAATGTCGAAGCTACCATAAACAAATCCTGATACGTCAAGAAATGACAAACCTCCACAAGGACACTAACAGGACTCACCAGGCTACACTACAATCTACAGGACATGCTTGAGCGGTGCCAGCAGCGCGTGTCACGGGTAAGGTGGCAGCACTTCACAAGGAGTTCTACTGCTACGACACTGTTAAATAACTGTTTCTATTAAATTGTTTCAAAGGCAATACTGACGAAAGTATTGAAAGATAATTCTCAGAAACAGTGGTTGCAACTGCATCACTGAAAGTATTGCTCATAAAATAGCGCATCTGTCCATCATCGTCATAAAGCCGTGAACTGTAAGAGCGACGTGAGGGGTAGGTTAACCACAAATGTTTCTAATATTTTATACATGGTCATATTGTGGCATCCTTTCATTGATATTTTATGGCAATGGACTACTTTGTGGCGTTATACCTAACCACTTAAAACATTTCGCACCCGTGTTGTAATGAGGCCACATCTACCAATTTACAGAAGAGACTTTTAAAGATGCTGCGAACTAAATTAGTCAGTGACTTTTTTGTGCTTAAATAGGAAGAGTTATAAAATTTCATATATACATAATTTGTTTCATGTAGTTCGTATTTTTTATCACGTTCATGTGATAAGAGCGCTTTTGACATGTGATCACATGTGGCTTTATTACACCATGGGTACGATTTTATGGATGACTTATTTACTACGTAATTATGTGACGGTTTCTTTTGGAAATTGTTTTCAAATAATTTGATGAGAGTCAAAGTCTTAACTTACTTGCATAAGTTTGTTTTTACATATAACCTACATATTTGTATTGTCCGTATTACGAAATTACCTAATTCTGCAACATAACCTCGACTAATTTCGTGAAAAATTGTATCTAACTTCTTTTACATAGCGTTCAAAATGGTAGTTTAAAAAAGTGACAGTGTAGCTAGTTGTAGTTACGACTGGGTGCATGACGATAAAACGTTCCTTAGCTGAATTTTCGGCTATTAAAAATGGCGTCAGTCAACAACATTCCTTATTTTAAATTATGGTCACCACAAATGGTCCACGCTCCGTTGGCCACAACAGTTATTGACCGACCACATGGCCACTTGGAAACATATGCCATGTATATAAACTAACAATACCAAGTTTGTGATTGGATTTGCCTAATTTAATGCTGCTAGAAACAATTAGGATGGCCAAATGTGGTCGTAGAATCGCCCTTTGTCTTTCACATAAATGGATTTTGGCCTAACTTCAAACTACGATTTTGATATTTTGTGGTTTGCTGAAGAAAGAAAAAAAACCATGTATTTGACTATCACAAAAGAATTCCAAAACAAATAAGAAGAAAAACGAAACATAATCAAACAAAACGGAATCAAGAGCTTAGAGTCTTGTCGATAGAGTAATCACGAACCATATCTGTTCAGCGCCCTAACTTTGATTTCTTCATAATAAAAAACTTCGCATCGGTCATCGTCAGCCTCTCTTTCCTTCGATCTTCCCTTCTTTGCATGTTTCTAAGACAACTGTTGTGACGTATCAGACGCCCAAATATGTGTCCCCTTCGGTTCTCTCTTCATTCATATTAATGTTTTAACTGCCTCTGTGGCCGAACGGTTACCATGCCGGACTGCCACGCAGAGGTCCCAGGTTCGATTCCCGGGTCGGGAGAAATGTTTGTATGGCCTACATTTATTTCTCTCGTGAGTTTGGGTGTAATTTGTGGTTGTCTATGTGTTTGTCCATGGCACCCGCGACACAGGGTTTCCCTAGCGCGGGGCTATGTTGAGTGTGTGCGTTATTTAAAAAAAAATAAAAAATGTTATGCTTGTAATATTTAGGAGTAATAAAAAATCATACCGAATTTAAAACAGAACTAATCAGGTTCTCTTTTGCTCGAATAAAAATTGAACACTGTAGTATTATATTAATTTCAATGGTTGAGTCATTGCGTTGCGAAACCATTGCGCGGACGCATGGTAAAAAACTTGACCGTGGTTGTTAGAATTACATTGTGGCTAATGCATATCTGCCTTAATTTATGGACGTTATTTTGGAGCAGGATTTTGTTACGATTTCGTGATGAAACTGTAGTTGTATTGAGAAATATAGCATCTTTATATTGTGTGGCTTGTTCGGAAAGTTATTTTATTTTTGGCTATCAACTTAATGTTAAAAGATATCTAAGCTAATTAGGTTTTATTGCTTCATGCGCCACGCATAGCAATGGCCTTAAATTCATTATTGGTAACAACTTGGTTTGCATGTTGACTAAGTCTCATTTTACAGTTTTTATTCTGTATACGAGTGTTATGGTGTATAATGATTTCGTTGTCTTCGATGATTTTGAGGGCCAGTTACTCCACAGTATTAGTCTACAGCTGTCATTATTTTCAGTCTTGTGTGAGAACGCGCATGTTATTATAGAGATATCATAACTGCTTGTGGAAATTTGGGTTTATTCAGCTTGACAACCTCGGTAGTCATTATAGACAGCTCATCGGCACTGTGAACGCGACTAGTAGCAGCTCCTAGCTCCTTGTGAAAGAGTTCGTGTGGTGAAGTACTGCCACCTTACCTATTTCTGCCGCCAAGCAGTAATATCACCATTACTGTGTTCACTTTCTTTCAGATTTTGAAGGGTAAGGATTCTGGTGAAGTTACAGGCACATGGGACTTGTCAACTTACGTCAGGGTGACGGGCGCAGTGGCAATGCCCCTCAGATCTTTGCAATTTATAGTTCTGAGTGGCACTGTAACTGTTATGGATAGGCGTGTAGCTTACCATCAGGCGCAGGACTTTTCGTCCCATCACTTAGTATTAAAAACAATACAAAATAAAATGTTAATGTGAACCCTATATGAGTCTTTAAACCCCTCTCCTTTTCATTTTGTTAATTAGTTGATAACTTTTTAAGTTTAAATAGTGCGAGAGTTAGAAAAATGTCACATAATACTTAATTTTTCACTTGATGTTATAAAAAAACGCTGAAAGAGATCCAGGGTTTGATTTCCTGTAGAACCAATTTGGGAAACGAACTTTTCTAAATTAGTTCTGGTCTAGGTGTTTCGAAAATGAATTACGTTGCTCAAGTGCGCAAAGCACACAAAATTCCCTCATTTGAAACCAAGTAATTGTTGTGGCTGTCTGTACATTACTTTGGTTGTAGTTTTAATTTACTTTATCATTATTATGTTTATTTAACCTGTGCGAAGGGAAACTTTAAAGTTAGGTAACTGGGTGCAATATTTCACAAGAATTCACTGATCCATGCTAAGCTCTGTAATCGAAATTGGAAGGTCGTTAAGGGTGAAACTTTGCTATGCACCTTTAGTTACTATCTTACGTCAGACTTTAGTTATAAGTACGAATTATCAGTTTACAAAGAAGGACTGCATTTGCGATGTAATATTACGATTGTATGGAAAGTTTAAACGCGTTACAATCAGGGCGATGTAAGGTTTCTTCTTCTAGTAGAGCCTCTCCAACTAGTGAATTTTCTGTCCGCCAATTCTGAACACTGCCCTCGGTGCGAGATGTAATAAGTTGCCAGAGCTCGTAACTTCTGTTCATTCTTTAATGTTATCAAGCCACATCTTATTTCCGCGACCTACTTTCCCCCTTCCAGAATTTTTTCCCATCAGAAGTTACTGCGGTGAGCTGTATCTGTGTTATATAGATTTTAAGGCTTTCGTGGTTATTCACTAAATGATTATCACTAATTTCAGGGTTCTTACCACGGTATGACTTTTTTTGACGGTTGCACGCTCCATGGTCACGGGTTGACTGGACGGCGGCAGATGACAGGTTTAAGAGCAGACATATCTGTGTACCCTCTTGCGCTGTCGACGACTACTACCTTTATCGCGATTTGTAGTGGCGTTACCACTGTCACTCACTTTTTTCACACAAAACATAAACGTGAAATTAGTGATAATCATGTATCTGTGTTATCTAATAACTTGTCCTAGATGTTAGATTTAAACATCTCGAATAGTCTAATATGAAGTTTATTGACAATCACGATGTTTTACGATCATTATATTCAAATTTGTGAAATCCAATAAATCAGGTTCATCCTCTAATTTGCTTCAAATTTGGGACCAAAACTGCACCCCCTTTTTTAAAAAAAGACAAAACCGAGATCGGTACACAAATGTCGAGTAATCGTGTAACTTCAATACAAAAAAATATAGTCGAATTGGACGTAGTTCAGCAAAAATGATCCAATCCACAAAATGATCAATAAATTGGTTATATGTGCCAAACGGTTCCTAAACTTTAACCTCTGAGATCAGCAAGAAAAACCAACATATAAACGTAAATAAATATCTCTGGAGTTACATGACATTGCAAATTTTGAAAATAAAACAAGATTAAGAAACACTTTTAAACTTTAAACTGCCATATCTCTCGAAAGGGACTCGATGTGCATTGGACAATAATTGAGAACCGCCTCCTTTTTATGAATTAAAACCTAATTAGTAATTTAACGAAACTATATTTTCGGATCTAAATCGTGTATATTTGTGTTTCAAAAAAAGCAGCCTTTTCCGTTACCTATAAGTTCCGTGGTCACGGCTGACCGAGATGAAAAACTTGATAAATTTAGATTATATTTAGATTCTCAAATTTGTTCGGGTTTCCTAGTTGGCATTAGCATCTAGGACTTCGAACTCATTAATGTGATGCAGAGATTGCTGTTTCCTGTTTTCTGCAATACGAGTAGTTACTAGACAAGTGCGTTGATCGTAAAATCGTCGACGGCGGCATCTGAAGCAACGCTATGCAATGCAAGTGTATCGCGAGATTATGCGAATGTGTGCGTCCGTAGACTGCGCGCGGCAGACGTGCACACATACATACGATGATGTTAGGTATGATGATGAGTAACTATACTAGAATTAGTTTAAAATACAACTTCTGCTTTCTATGTAAATAGTTTTATCCCACAATGTACTAAAACTATTTCCAGAAACCCGAAATTTGAAAAAGTAATTAATTCATATTTGGTGGTCTTAACCACTCCATGTCACTCCTTGTATAGATATTTATGTACTTATTTAGACACCATATTCCGACCATTGCTTATTATAGTGTACGTGAACGTTGTTCGACCGGCGGCGGCGCTTGCCGCTTCGAACGTTAAATCGGTGTGTTGTTTTTGACGTTGAAAATTTACAACATTGAAAATGATTTAGTAGCAGTAGATCTCCTTTGGAAAGAGTTCGTCCAGAGAAGTGCTGCTAGCTTACCTATTTATGCCGCCAAGCAGTAATGTCAGCATTACTGCGTTTCGGTTTGGAAGGGTATGGGTGCTGGTGAAATTACAGGCACATGGAACTTATCAACTTGTGTGTCAGAGTGACGAGCGCAGTGGCAGTGCCCGTAAGATCTTTACGATTTAAAGCCTTGAATGGCGCTACAACTGTTATGGACAGGCGTGTCCCTGACCACCAGGCGCACGACTTGTTCATCCCTTCATCTAGTATAAAAGAAAAATAATAAAACCAAAAAACATTGTTGTTTTCCTGATTTTCAACGTTTTTTACACTTTGACTTGTGCTTTATCAGGTATGTAGATATTGTTACTAAAAGTAAACAACCTAAAGAATGTTTGCATAAAAAAACAATCACATAAAAATAAACACTCCGTATTTAAATATAGTATGAGTAGAATGTACGCAGACAGCAACTTGATTCGTTTAATTGTACGGAAATATTGCATTGAAATATAATACTTAAATAATTAACAAATAAGCTGATAGTACATTGAAATAAAAGATTTTCACCGTGTCATTTTCAAGCCGATCACTTTACCTTTAATATAAAAATAATAATAATAATGTGCCGTACCTAGTGATGAAAGAGACTCAGTTTTTTAAGGCGTTTTATAACGACTCGATTCTAAAATTAAGACTGGAGGTTCGAGTTTTTATGAATGAGACTCAGTCGTTATACTAAAAGACTCAAAAGACTTAAACGACTTGAAGGACTTCAATGACTTAAACGACTCGAGTTGTTTGCAAAGGACTTATACCTATTTTATGTCTTATTAAACCCGAAGTTTATAAATAAAAATGACGTAAGTAGCATGTAGTAAATAATCATGTTTATTTTGTTATAATAAAAATCGTAAAATAAATACCTTGTGGGTAGAAATAAAATCACGCCATTACGGCTCATGACTCGTGACTCCCGAGGCGAGCAGTTTAGTCGTTTTAGTCCTATAAGTCTTTTAAGCTTCCTAGGGTTAAAATACTTCGACTCGAATTAGTTTTCAGTTTTAGTCTTATGACTCAAGACTTGAGGGTTAAAAGACTAGACTAGTCGTGAGGCGTCGAAAATTAGTCGAGGTTTTTTAAAAGGCCTTAAAAGACAGTCTCTTTCATCACCAGCCGTACCGCCCTACAGCCCCCTCCTTATCATAACTAACGCATTACCCTTTTGGTAACTTTCGGGTTATTGGCACCTAGTTTTTTGCTTATTTACGCTGATTTTATTTTTAACAATAAAACTAAAACTAAATAAGCCTTAAAAAACCGCTTATACAAGTTGTAGATCGCGTTTTGCTGATTCTAGATATGTTCATAACTCGATTTCGCTAAAAAAGTTGATTACGTCAGTAATGTTAAGGAGGGCAGCGTATCAATTACCTGACCTTAAACTAAGGAACTTCCTGTACAGGAAGGGTGCGTTTATTCGACATGAATTTCATCGCGCTCACCCATCGCGGTCGAAGAGCGGTTGCTGCCGCGCAGCGACCGCGTGCGTGTGTCATGGCAAAATAAGCTCTATTCCTTTAGCTTTTACGTTTTAACTTAAATGAGCGTCCCAGGCACGCGGGCGAGTCTGGCTTGAATTTGATCTACGCGGCGACCGGGCGGTTGTATTATTTAGAGGAATTTAAATGATGTCGCCTAGTAAAGAGAATTCAGATTTGCCATTAATGTACATGAAGGCGTGGTAACTGGGCGGTAGCCGCGCGAAAACGTTCGCCACGTGTAACTGAGCGCTTAGAGTACCAGAGAATCACTAATTAAAAACTAACTAATTTAAAAAAGGTCACTTCTTGAATCGGTCCTATTTATTTTTTATAACATCAAGTATCAATGATAAGCTACACGCCTGTCCATAACAGTTGCAGTGCCGCTCAGAGTTTTAAATCGCAAAGATCTGAGGGGCACTGCCACTGCGCCCGTCCTGAGACATAAGTTGACAAGTCCCACGTGCATGTAACTTCACTAGTACCCTTACCCTTCAAAACCGGAACACAGTATGCTGATAATACTGCTTGGCGGCAGAAATAGGTAAGGTGGCAATACTTGCCTGGGCGAACTCTTTCACAAGGAGCTCTACTGCTACTTACTGATCGAGTCCGGATCTTCTCATCCAATGCCCACTGATCAAACCGTGAGCCACCGAAGTCGCCAATTCACCAGAAGCGTCGGCGTTGCGATGCACATGTATATAATATATAGTAATAGTCTATTATTTAAACATCAACATTATAAAACATTAATAGCTGAAAAGCTATTAAAATGTTTTATAACCGTTTTATAACACCAATTTTACCGATACTGATTAATGTTTTTCTACGAAAAACCATAGCACCGATTCGCAAAATGGTGGCGTGGCAGTTTTTAAATTGAACTGTCAGGGATAGCTTGGCTTCTGTGATAAATGGTGCAGAGATACGGCTCATATTATCTAGTTGTTCTTCCATTATACGTCAATTACTTATTTGGGATTTTCATTTCGACGTATACTTGCAAACATCAAGCCTTTAATTACGTCAAAAAGGAGTTCTGACATGATGCTTGTCTCAGGTATTCCATGATCTAAATTTAGTAAGTCGAAATTTCCAGAAAATCTTACAAACATGAAAATTAGTTACTTATAGGCGAATATATTATCAAAGCCAAATAATCTTAATTTCATAGGTAACCCAGTTACTCTTGAAATCATAATTCGTCAATTCATTAAACTCTACTGCTCATTCATAAGGCGAATTCCCCAGATAAGAATGAGCAAGAAACTGTAGGGGTTGCTGTTTGTAAATAAACACTTGTACTCGTACACATTTATCTTTACAATATTATCGACTTAGTTCTAATATGTCAAAAATATATCATATCGATGGAGCGAGACAAATTGCAAAAGTTAAACAGGTCACTAAAGAAGCTGAATTACTACCGACCTTTACTATAAAGTTTTTATTTCACTTTAATTTTAAACCTCGTGAATGGCAAATTATGAATATCAACTTTTATGATCTTATTACATAAAAAAAACTTAAATAAAAATTTCATAATTAAATCTTTATACTAAGTGCGGAAAAGAGCTGTTTATAGATCATCAGCTATTCTATGGCTATGGCCAAGAACCATCCTGATTAAACTAACCGAGCCTTCAGACAAGAAAAACCGTTTTAAAAATCAATGCATGTGTTTACGAGATACCATACCACAGACACATAGATATATAGACAAAGACATTCAAACGTATAAATGCCCTCTTTTTGCGTCTAAGGTTAAAAAAGGCTAAGATCAATAAGTCGTTTTTAACGGTGATTTATTAAAACCAAGGCTGTGTAAGAATATCTTCATAAGATATCGAGTGCACATTTAAAATTGGTAGCAACAATATAGTTTCCCAACGTGGTCCCTGCCTAGTGGGCCGCGGAAGCAATTGGGGGGCGTTGATGCTGTCCAGGGAATGCTACCATTTCAAATGCATTTGAAAAAACTACTACAAACTACACTACAATTTATTTTTTTTTACAATTTTTTGTGTTAACTTAACATAAAAAATACCTAAGTGAGCGGCCAGCCAAAAAGTTTGGGAACCTATGATCTATAACATCACACATCTAGATCCTAAGAGAATTAAATGACTTGGTCTAACAATGTATGAAGCAAAACCATATAAAATAAATCCGGTCAACAAATAACCTACTGATGAATAATAATTGCACACACCTGATTGAACACAGCATGCATGCAAATACAACGCGATAACGTCGCCACATGGAAAATATTGCATTGTATAAACTCAGTTGTTTATCGACTATGATATGTATGATTATTTCGCTGGTTGCCATGCAATATGCTACGTGTGCATATAGGTATGGAAATATGATGTCTAAGGTCTTAATTTGCATATTCTCTGTGTTTTGTTATAAGCAGAAAATAGTGTTACATACTTCCTAATCATGTTAATGTATTTATCACATAACTGAGACCAGTTGAGGCATATGTAGATAAATAATCTTAGTACAGAGTACTAAAAAAACCGACTTCAAAAGTACGTGGAATTACATGTATTTGCCAAATTTTATTGAAATGTCCCCTAGTTCGCCACTATACGGGACTTGACGCTGGAGATAATAAAAATCGATTCTCACTACTTAAAGCATATTGAGAGAGCAAAACGCCTTGAATTGGAGAATAGCAAAACCAACCATTAAAATAATTGCTCGTTAATTTAGGCGCTATTTATAAAAATGAATGTTGTGAGGTGGATGATTTTCTTCAAAATGAAATGGGATCACTATGGAGGTACCCTTTTTCCAACAAAAAAAGAATCATGAAAATCGGTTCACAAATACCGGAGTTATACAAATACAGGAGTAACATACATACAAAAAAAACATACAGTCGAATTGAGAACCTCCTCCTTTTTTGAAGTCGGTTAAAAAGAGATTTGTAAAGAACAATAAATTAGCTCTTGATTTTCATTACAGTCGATACAACCTCAAATGGCTTTGGTTGATTCCGCATAACAGTGAAAGTATTGAATCAATCACTATGGAAAAAATATATTGCAAAATTGAGGATAGACACTGTATGGTGTAAAAACACGATTCCTAAAAATCTACTAAAAGACTAAAGAAATCAAATCTGTAATTATTGCAAGAAAACCGTGGGCACAGGTAGACCACGACGTATATATACCGATTCGTTTGAGGATGTCCTCAAAAAAGTCCCAGAAATAAACGGGCGTATATGAAGAAACTGATGGGAGTGGAGGAGGCAAAGGAGGTTTGCCAGGAATGTAGCAGGTGGAGGTTCACGGTCTCTGCCTACCCTGGTGGGAAACAGGCGTAATTTTTTTTTGTAAGACCAAGTGACGGGACGAACAAGTCGTGCGCCTGGTGGGAAACGACACACCAATCCATAACAGTCGCAATACCACTCAGAACTTTAAATCGCAAAGATCTTAGGGTCATTGCCACTGCGCCCGTCACCCAAGTTGACAAATCCCATGTGCCTGTAATTTCACCAGCACCCTTACCCTTCAAAACCGGAACGCAGTCATGCGGACCTTACTGCTTGGCGGCAGAAACAGGTAAGGTGGCAGTACTTCCCTGGACGAACTCTTTCACAAGAAGCTCTACTGCTGCAAAAATGTATATTTGTAAGAAGAACACATACGGTACAGTGGACATGTTGACCGAGATTAGTTCCACGAATAGGGAGAGAAAACATTTTACTAATGTGTAGGTGACTATCAGGACATAAAGTTTTATCTGACCGCTCAACCCGAACAAGTGTGGTGGGTCACTACACAACAAACAATAGTGGAGAAAAAAAAAAAGGTCTGTAGCTTCCTAAGCCAAATGGCGGTGTGTTTCTCAGCGCCGCGGATATTCTACTAGAGATGGGAGGTATATTTTTTCAACTCGAGTCGACATGATTGCTGACCCGAATTGACTAGACTCGGTATCTGACAGAGCAATCGCGAGTCGCGAGTAGCAAGATCGATGCGGCGTATATTCATATGAACTCGAACCGATTCACCGAGTTGGGCACGATCGGCCGGCCGACCGCGACTCGAGCGTACTCCGAAAGTCGCCGAACCGCCCGAGTGAGACCGAGTAGCGACGCGCAGTATGAATGAAGGGCCGTTTCCTTATTCGGCTGGGCGGAGCGGGTACAGAACCGAGCTAGCTCGAGTTCATGAGAAAGTAGCTCGAGTAGACTCGTTGTAGGGGTAACTCGAGTTAAATAATTCAACTCGCCCATCGCTATATTCTAAACTACAGCGTCCTGATTTTGATTCAAACCGGAATCGATCCGACCGGGTAGTCTCGAAATCAGATGGGTTTCTGAACGAGAAGGTGAACCTGATTCTCACTATATCTTTCTAATTTGTGAGTTAAATCAACTGTTGTTCCGACTAGAAATGTCACAATTTTCCGATCGGCCAGTTGTGAACCGCAATTATATGCCTCGACTCGGAAAAGACGCAGTTTCCGATCGGGAGAGGCAATTAAAATCAACCTGTAGACTGTTCAAAAAAGAATTAACACACATATCATTCCAGTCCTAAGACGGCAGTCCGCAATTTTAATTCGATAATAGGTTTAACGAATGGAAAGGTACGCTTTAAAACATGTTAAAAAGTTAATTCCCTGCATTAGGGTACTATAAAAACGTTAATTTGAATAAAAATGCAATTCCTAACACTATTTACCCAACCAAAATAGAGATTCACTTTCGTAGGTCAATGTTCACGTTACTTTTATTATTTTATACTAGCAATTTAACGACGACTACCAATTAAGTACTAGAGAAATCCTCAAAGCTGGAAAGCCAAATCTTTGACAGCATGCCTAACGTAAAGTAAAAAAATATTTATGTATTTATTTCACAGGTCAATTACACGTGAAATGGTCTAATTTACAAGATCTTAAGAGATATGAAGATCAGCACTAGGCACTAAACTACTTATTGAAGTTAATAGCAATTAAATTTAAAAACAATCGATACGAAACAGTGTACTTCAAAAAGTCGTTTTAGTGTAGGTTAGTTCAACTCAACAATTAATTGATTATTCATCCAGGGTCTTCACGAGTTGCGTTCCTCTATCACGCATAACAAGTTATACCGGGGCTTGTCTCAGCCACACTAGGGTTACTTACAAATTTAATTAACTTGTGCGGTGTCTAGGACCTATTGTTTAGTAACAGTAGAACTCCTTGTCAAAGAGGTGGTCCAGTGACGTACTGCTACCTTACCTACTTCTGCCGCCAAGTAGTCAATTGAGCATTGCTACGTTCCGGTTGTAAAGGGTAAGGGTGCTTGTGAAATTACAGCCACGTGGGACTTGTCAACTTACGCGTCATGGTAACGGGCGCAGTGGCAGTTTCCCTCAGATCTTTGCGATTTAAAGCTCTTAAAGGCCCTGCAACTGTTATGGATAGGCATGTCGCTTCCCACCAGGCGCACGACTTGTTCGTCCCGTCACTTGATGTAATAATAAAAAATACAGATACAGAGAGACAAAGACTTCAAAATTGTGACGAAATACTTAAGATTTCTCATAGATGGCGCTACGGCTAAAAAGTCGTTGAAAAACCAAATACAAATTTTTTTTCTGAGTATTCGATCTTTGTATTAATAATTATAACAAACTAGTGGAGTAATTTCACATAAAAAATAATTGAATATCAATTCAATAAAAATTTAAAGACTTCAAACATATCAATTCCTGTATTTTTCGTCGTCGGGGGTTAATAAAACAGCTTACTGCATTCCGCGAATAGTGTTCCAAACCAAAATAGTAAATTTTTTATTTATAACGCAGCTGCTTTCAGATTCCACTAAATTTTATTCTAAATAAGACGTCGAGCTTTCCTTCAGTTAAAATAATCACGTGACGCTGGACAAGAATAGGATACAACAACTTTGCGCGTAAGTATTTTTTAAACCATCTTTCATATGGATTAGCCGTCTTTAAGATAGGTCGCTATTCTACAGACACGAGCTGTTAGCATGGGTTTTATACGTTGATGTATTAGGGGGGAAATAGAAAAGTAATAATGTACGTTATTGTTCCGCTCTATTAAGTGCAGAAATATTGTAGAAAGTTACTGTGTTTTCTAATTCGTGTATAGTATAATGAAAGATTTCCTACCACGGGAATGTTTAGCCAAGTGAGTTAACAACATTTTTAGTTTATGGTCCCAATTGAGCGCCATAATAAAGTAAATTAACATTATTACTAGTTAATGCTAAATAAAGGTAGATCAAATGATATAATGATAATTGTAGCGTATGTAATTTTAATGCTGTTTTACTTCACGATAATTAAGATTTTATTTGTTAATTTTGTTACGGGTTAATAATATGTTTTCTAATTTTCTATTCGTTTAGTTTTGTTTGAGAATTTAGTTTATTTTAAAGTTTTGTGTTTAATTTACGACTTTCGTTAATTTTTAATTATGTGTTTTGAAGAATATTAATGTATGACATGTTGATTTTGAAGTTTTTAATTCTATTTTCCGTAATATTTATGTCTCAATAATCAAAAGTATCTAATATTAGTATAATCGTATTATTACTAACAAACTAGGGACTTTATTATGTTGTCAAACAATAAAAGAGTTTTAATTTCACTTTTACTTATATTTAAAACGTGAAAAAAGCTATAAATGTATCAGACAATCACACCTCACCTCAATTGGGCCCTGTACTACGAGAAGCTATTAGAGAAACAACATTAAACCTCCGGATTAATTAAACTACAAAATAGTCGATTAACAAAAATTACTTATCTAAATTGCTTTCACCGGAAATCAATCCCAGGACTTCTCTCTTTATTCATCCGAACGCTTGAACACTGAGATCGTAAAAACATTTGTATGACCTTGTAATATAATTTTAACATTTCCATTTTTTTTATGGTGCCTTGGTGGTAGGTGACACGCAGATTTGAGAGGCACTGCCATAGCGCCCATCACTCTAAGACATAAGTTGTCAAGTCCCTTGTGACTGTAATTTCACCAGCACCCTTACCCTTCAGAACCGGAACGTAGCAATGCTCACGTTACTGCTTGGTGGCAGAAGTAGGTAAGTTAGCAGTACTTCCCTGCACGACCTCGTTGACAAGGAGTTCTACTGCTACTAAACAATAGGTCCTAAACACCGCAGAACTTAATTAAATATGTAAGTAACCCTAGTGTGGCTGAGACAAGCCCCAGTATAACTTGTTATGCTATATGGAGAAACGCAACTCGTGAAGACCCTGGATGAATAATCAATAAACTGTTTAGCATTATATACTTACTGTATTTTTTTTATGTTACCAAATGACGGGACGAACAAGTCGTGCGCCGGAAAGCCACACGCTTGTCCATAGCAGTTGTAGTGCCACTGACATTAGGTGACAAGTCCAATGTGCCTCTACAATAATAGTAAATATTTATTTGCTTTAAACAGTAATGTACAGACTGTACATAAAATAATCAAAAATAAGGCTAAGAAAAATTGTACATTGCAATTTATGTAAGCCTCTGCAGCCGAACCAGGGATTAAATAAATAAAATAAGACGACATTTATTTCTCCACAAAACACGAAACGTAAAAATTAATAGAGAAAACAATTAAGTGTTGTGAACAAAAACGTAAGCATTGCTAATTTTCAGTTTTCACCTGTAGCTATAACTAGATTAATCTGTAATCTCAGCATACAATGTCTTACCCCCCGGATAACACAAGCTTTAGCCAAATAAAGTTGGTGATCAAGCCGTTCTAGTCCCTAAACTAAACAATTTGAAAAATTTGAAATGGAATTTTGGAAGATAATTTCACCAGCACTGTAAGAGTGGTTACACGTGGCGACTTTTAGTAGCGACACAAACGCGCGTTCGTGAAACGGCCGATTGCATCGCTACACTTGCGATCTATAGGCGATTGCATCGGTGCGTGCGAAATCGGACCGCAGTAATGTTCACATTACTGCTTGGCGGCAGAAATAAGGTGGCAGTACTTTCCTGGGCGAACTCTTGCACAACGACTTCTACTAACGGTACGAAAACGATTCCCTAAATCGCTTGCGCTCGTTCGCTACCAACCAGATCGACGGTATTTTTCTTTGTGTTTCTTCGATCATTGTATAAATAAGAACAATGTATTAGTGGAGTATTACCACGAAAAATATATAATTACCATGGTGGTAAAAATATCATGGTATTCAATAAAATAAAATAAGATATAGATCATTATTCCAAAAAAAAAAACGTAACGGTGCTACAAGCACACAGTTCTTGCTTGCTTTTAAATAAATTTAAAGTAACAACTGAGGGAGAAGTAAACGCAGTATTTATAGTAGTATGCTGTCTTAATTTGACAAATAGAAACAATGTTTAAATGACAACACTATCAGGAGTTTGATGAATATTAAATTA
This sequence comes from Hyposmocoma kahamanoa, assembly GCF_003589595.1. Lineage (NCBI taxonomy): Eukaryota > Metazoa > Arthropoda > Insecta > Lepidoptera > Cosmopterigidae > Hyposmocoma > Hyposmocoma kahamanoa. The sequence goes on from NW_020653333.1 coordinate 1,411,384, forward strand.
AACGAGAAAATTGAAAAAAGTTGTGAACAAAGAAAGTTTGTGAAAACTGTGACAAACAATTTGTAGAAACAGGGGTTTAAATAGTAACTGAACTTGAAAGACAGAATCTGTTTGTTGAGAGACTGTCTTTCGCATTACTCAATTAGCCGGCAGAATTTCTAAATGCCACCTTTAGTCTAAGTAACGGGTGTTACATGCGCTGTGGAATTACCCACATGTTGCGCAAATATATAATTTTCTCCAAATTACTAAGCAAACAATAAGTCTATCTTCGAATGGGGTAATTACATACTCAATTTGAGATCAACCTACACAAGTTCAATAAAGATCATCCCACGCTATATAAGCAAGATTTGGCAAAAGCCAAGTGGGTGGGCGTCTTTTGTATAATATGTAAACAAATCTCTTACTTCCACATACGTATTGGTTTGTTAATTACCCGTATTGTTTATTGACCCTGTTTTGTTTATTTTTATTTTATATTATAAATTTGTTTGTAAACTATTCTGCTAAATCATAACAGTGACACCTGCGCTCCGATTGGCCAGCTCGAATTCGAAACAATTGACGGGTGTCGTCAATTGTTTCACTTCAAATCAACGAGTTAACTTGAGCTTTGCTATAATGGACGAAAATTGAAAAATTACATATTTAATATTTAATTACCGATGAAATGTGATTCCGTTTGTTTTATAATTAGATGTTTTGGTGTTTTTCCCAAACCACCGAATGGAACAGCCTCCCATTTTTAGATATTATCTTTATCACAATAAATACAGAATATTTTTGGAACATACGTAGACTTACACAGGTCAGTTGTTGGCGCTGTACTTTTCAGCTTCTAATTTGTGATTTCAGCGCAAACGAGATAAGATATTTAAAAGTGATATAAGGTCCACTTGCCTGATGAGTTGCCAGGGATGAATGGCCTTTAATTCGTCTCTATTTCTGGTTATATACTCGATGATAAAGACTAACGATTGAAAATAAATATCCTATAATCCCAACATGATGTTCATTAAAATTACTACAAAATATAACTAATCTACTAACTAATCTAATAGGAAAATTAAACATGACACTTCCCGGAAAAAAGAATCATGCAAGTACCGAATGCAATCCGTTAGTCGGATCGGAGGGAGCAGAAAATCTGCTATTGTAGGGAAATAGTAGATTCGCTTCTAGTTGCCGGTTGCTTGTATCCAACACAAGACACGTTTGCGCGGCGCCTTACGAGCGTTTACGCACTACGTCCGGTTCGCATCAGGCCCTGTACCCTTATTCTTCGTCCGAAACAATTACTGTCAAATAATAAGACTCGACAAAATATAAAAGACGAATGATGCGAATAAAGCTTCCTACGCGACATTGTGTTTTGATTTGGTCGAGTACTACTTATTTGGGAAACTGCGTCATGTCTTCGCGTTACCACTCCCACAGTGCCTGAACACCAGGGTTTACAACCAATGCGTCTTACCGGTGAAACTGGCTCACAGACTACACGTCGCTCAGCGAGCTGTGGAATCTCGTTATCTCGTTAAGGGACAAAGTCCGGAACGAAGTTATCCGACATAAGACTAAAGTTGTGGACATCGTCCAGAAATGTAGCAAGCTTAAGTGGCAGTGGGCTGGCCACATCTGTCGCAGAACCGATGAGCGATGGAGTAGACAGGTTCTCGAGTGGAGACCACGTCTCGGCAAACGTAACGTAGGACGTCCCCCTGCAAGATGGACCGACGATCTGAAGGTCGCGGGTAGTGGTTGAATGCGGAAAACGGGTAGTCAGGCACTATGGCGTACACTTGGGGAGGATTATGTTCAGCAGTGGACTGCAATATGCTGATTGAATGATTGATTGATTGATTGATACTTATTTAATAAAAAAAAAGACTTTATTCTTCAACAGAAAACACAACAATATTTAAGATAAAACAATGCTTAAATCTATGTCGAAGAAAAGGAAAAAGCCTCAGCAAATTGCTGGTATTCAGGCTTCACCTGGTAAGTATTCGCCGCTGGAGACACCGTAGATTAAAGAGTCGGGTACCTTTTCGAATATATATTAAATAAATAGGAAGGTGTCTCACTCACTGTATACGTTCACTACGTAAATAACAAACCAACAAACAAACAAAATTTGACAGTAATTGTTTCGGACGGTGGACGGGAGTAGACCCCCAGTTCCGAGTCCGAGAAATGACGGTCCGAAATGTCACGGAGAGCATTTTATCTGTAACTGTATAAGCGATATTCGTATTTTATCGGACTTGTGTGAAGTGGATCTGAGTTTTCTAGATTTGTATAGTCTCGGATTAGGGACGAACATGAATCAGCATCCTGATTTTGATTGGAATCAATCCGATAGGGTAGTCTCGAAATCAGATGGGTTTCTGAACGAGAAGATGAACCTGATTCCTACTGTATCTTTCTAATTTGTGAGTTAAATCAACTATTGGCCCGATTAGAAATGTCACAAGTTTCCGATCAGCCAATTGTGAATCGCAATTATGCGCCTCGACTCGGAAAAGACGCAGTTTCCGATCGGCAGAGCCAATCAAAATCAAGCTGATGGTATGGGCAAACGCGCTTATCCTCGTTTTATACTTATTATTGACAATATGATATGCAGTAGTGTACAGAAAATTCTATAATATCGATCAATAGGTTTATACGACGTCGTTTTATGTCCAACTGCCTCTATGACCGAACGGTTGCCGTGCCGGACTATCACGCAGAGGTCCCAGGTATAAATATTGTATGGCCTACATTTATTTCTCTCGTGAGTTTGGGTGTAATTTGTGGTTGTCTATGTGTGTGTCCACGGCACCCGCGACACAGAGTTTCCCTAGTGCGGGGCTATGTTGAGTGTGTGCGTTTTTATTTATTACCAAGTGACGGGACGAACAAGTTGTGCACCATGGGCCACGAGACGCCTATCCATAACAGTTGCAGTGCCGCTCGCAATTTTTCGGAAAATGGCAAAGATATGAAGAGCACTGCCATTGTGCCCGTCACCTAAAGACGAAGTGCAGAAGTTCCATGTGTCTGTAATTTCACCACCCTTAATCTCAGTACAGAGTATACTAAAAAAAAACCTAAAGGGCTATGTTGAGTGTCGACTATGTGCGGTTATTATAATTATTATTAAAAATAAAATAAAAAGAAACATTGTTGTAGGGAATATTAGTGTACATTGAAAGCTACTTAAGGATGGTGTGAGCCAAAGGGCTTACGAATCACCCAGCTACCGCTATACACTATATAGCGTAAATAGTCGCTATCACCGTGAGATATAATTAAATGGGCAGTTTTATAAACACTCGGGCGATTATTAACTAATGAAAACTCTTGATATTATAAAACCCCATGTGATCATACGTCAAAACTGCTTTTATCAAATGAAAGTGATAAAAATAATACGAACTATTTGAAAAAATTAAGTATTATGTGGGATTTTTATAACTTACGCACTATTTAAGCTCAAAAAAGTTATCAACTAATTAACAAAAAGGAGAGGGGTTTAAAGACTCTACGATCGAAACTTGTCGACAACTTTTGTATACTCAAGTAGGAGAGTTATAAAATTTCACATTTACATTTTATTTTGTTTTGTTTTTGATACTAAGTGATAGGATGAACAAGTAGTGCGTCTGATGGTAAACGACAAGCCTGTCCACAATAGTTGCAGTGCCACTCAGAGCTTTAAATCGTAAACATTCAAACAACAAACAAACATGCATTGCCTCTGCGCCTATCACTCCGAGACATAGTTGAAAAGTCCCATGTGCCTGTAATTTCACATCACCCTTACAGTTCAAAATCGGAACGCAGTAATCACACTCGCACTCACATTACTGCTCGGCGGCAGAATGTAAGGTGGCAGTACTTCCCTGGATGAACTCCTTCACAGAGAGCTCCACTGCTACTACATAATTTGTTTTATGTAGTTCATGACTTTCAAACAATATAAAAGCACTCTTGACGTATGATCACATGTGGCTTTACTATGGAACGACTTTCATCGTCATCATCAAGGAGCCTCTACTCCATCCGTCTTCGGATATAGGTCTCCTCGATATCTCTCCATTCACTTCGTTCCCGTGCCACATCCATCCAGTTGCGGCCCGCGGAAACTTTAATGTCATCCACCCAACGAAGTGGCGGACGACCTCTGCCGCGAGTGATAGCCCACTGTCGCCACTCCATGATGCTCCTTGTCCACCGATCTGGATCCATCCTAGCTATGTGTCCTGCCCATTTCCATTTCATCGTCTCAATTTTGTGTACAACGTTCCCAATTTTAGTTATCGGTTGATGGAACGACTTTACCCATCGACAAATCAACGGGTGCAACACCACATTTACACCCCACAGCATGACCCAAGTCTTCTGAAATTGATTTTTAACAGTTTTAATTCGCGCAAAAAGTCATAATTGCCAACTCTATAAGATCGGATGACACAATGGTCGACATAATATGAATTTCTAATAGACATCGCAACAATGGTATTTCTCTTGGACTATTCCACAGTCCATTGTCAATGTAGACAAAGTAAATGCCAGTAAGTCAAGGATTTGTCCCTCGCCATGACAGTGCAAATGTTAAGTTCGTTTCCCTTTGTCATCGACTAGGTTTGAACAAGTTGTATGGAACAATTGACTTTTTTCTTCCATATTGACCATTTCACAAATACTGATGCATCTTTGGCACACATATTGAAGCATATATTTTAAACAATGTATAAATTGAACAGAGAGAAAAATTCCTTTGATCTGACTGAACTCGAACCAGCTTCTGTTGCCAAACCGGGGTTACCACTCTTAACCAGCTGTGCTCCAGACCGAGCTAGGAGATCTTATATTTTTTTTACGTGTTTGCTCTAGATCTTTCGTTTCGCCGTAAGTACTCGTAAGTGCGCTGACGCCTGCCATTTTTTCAACCGACTTCAAAAAAAGGAAGAGGTTCAGAATTCGATTGTATTTTTTTTCCTACGTATGTCACTAACTTATTGTTTGTGACCGGATTTTGACGATTCTTTTTTATTGGAAAGAGGGTACCTCAGTATTGGTCCCATTTAAATTTGAAGGAAATATTCCACCTCTAAGGATGACAAACTAAGGCATGAATCCAGTCAACATTGTGACTCAATGTGACTGCCGCAGTGTCAGTGCCCCTCAGGTATTTTCTGATTTAAAGCTTGGAGTGCAACTGTTATGGATAGGCGTGTCGCTTACCACCAAGCAGACGACTTGTTCGTCGTCACTTGATATCATAATAATTATAACTTTTCTTATAAAAGTTCGTGAAATTATATCTATTTGCCAAGTTTCATTGAAATCGCTTACCGGAATGTGAGCGAAATCGGATTCATCCCCTGGTTTTGACACATTTAAGAGGTGGAATACTTTCTTTAAATTTTAATGGGATCAACACAGAGGTATCCTCTTTCCAACAGAAAACAATCATAAAAATCGGCTCATAAACAATCGTGTAACAATAAACTTTTAGTATCAACCGAAACCAAACATTCAATTTAAACAAGCATCTACATGACCTAGTTCAACTAAGATATTTGTGTGTGCGATAAAACACGTTCGTTTGATAAAAGTACTTATAAGACACATTTCGTATCAGATAGTAACTAAGAAGTTATACATAATCCAAGAACTTGACGGATTTATTCATTGCTTAGAAAATGTCGTCTATTTTCACCGCAGTATCATAATGTGGTGCTTAACTCTAACATCGAGTATATAACCAGAAATAGAGACGAAATGTCATTTAATTTGTATGAAAACTATTCTGCCATATAATTACTGTGACAACTGCGCTCCGTTTGGCCAGCCCTAATTCGAAATAATTGACGGGTGTCGTCAATTGTTTCACTTCAAATCGACCAGTTAATTTGAGCTTTGCTATAATGGACGAAAATTGCAAAATGACATATTTAATTACCGATGAAATTTGATTCCGATTGTTTTGCAATTAGATGTTTTGCTGTTTTTTCCCAAAAGAAACAGCGTGTCATTGTTAGAGTATTATCTTTATTACAATAAATACAGAACATTTTTGGTATATACGGAGACGTACACACAGGTCAGTTGTTGGCGCTGTACTATTTCAGCCTTCTAATTTGTAATTTCAGTGCAAACGAGAGTTGATATTTATAAATGATGTATCACTGATGAGTTACCAGGCATGCATGGCCCTTATTTCGTCTCTATTTCTGGTTATATACTCGATGAACTCAAATTATCTTTATTTTATAGGTAAGCAAATTACACTTGAAATTGTCACATTGATTAAATTCTCATTTCTCACATTTTAAGTAGCAGTAGAGCTAATTGTGAAAGAGTTCGTCCAGGGAAGTGCTGCCACGTTACCTAGTTCAGCCGCCAAGCAGTTGTGTCAGCATTACTATGTTCCGGTTTTGAAGAGTAACGGTCCTGGTGAAATTACAGGCACATGGAACTTGTCCACTTATGTCTCACGGGAGCAGTGGCAGTTCCCCTCAGATCTTTTGCGATTTAAAGCTCTGAGTTTACCATCGGGCGCACAACTTGTTCGTCCCGTCACTTGATATTATATAAAAAAAACTCAACCGCTCATTCGTGAAGCAGATTCGTGAAGTAATATTTATTTCAAACATGTTAGATAGAGACTACCTGTAAGGGCTGAACGAGTCACTACCACGGATTTTTGTCATCCAAGTACGCAGAAGCTGTGTAAATATCCTGCAGTATACATTTTTTGTTTCACTATTTTTTGTTACCTCGTGATGGCAAATTTTGAAATAACAAACGGAAACTTGCTATAGAAGCGTAGTTATACATTACTAGTAGTGACAGAAACTAGGGATCGCCACTTGTTACCTGACATATTATCCTCTGTTATCTTCTCCACACGGATCAGACCTTTAAAGTTAAATGAAAAAGAACTTTCATAAATGATCGTCTTTCTCCTGTGGACTACTCCCACATGTTTTACACAAATAAAACACTAGCACAATATATAACGTATCCTAATAATGTGATATAATACATTACTGTACAAAATATATTATTAGGATACGTTATATGTTGAGTTATACATTTGACTCGGGAATCGATTGCACCCTGGATACAGGGTGCAATTTTCAAGTTAGTTTTAAATACCTAATTTGGGAGGCAATTTTTATTATTTTATTATTTCATGATAACTCATTTGCATTTAAATAATGTTTATTATCAATAACATTTTATTATAATATTCCAGAATATTTAAAAATAAAAATGCCACACAAATGTAATTAAATGGGCAAAATTAACCTGGAAATTACCCAATAAAAAATATATGTTGTATAAAAAAGCTTATTCTTGGTGCCAATAGACACGATAAGTAAAAAGGTTTAGAAATTTTTATCAAAATACGTTCCGCTTGTATCGATACTGTTCAAAAATAATCGATAAAAAATTACATTTAAATCGAGATATAATGCACGTAGAGCGGATAATACATACTACTAAAATCCCGGAATTATTAAAAGTAAGAAACTAAATAATTATAGGAATTGAAACTATTTTTCTGGATTTAAATCGCGTACATATTTGTTTTTTCCAATCAAACCAACGTTTCGGGCCCTTTACAAGTCCCATGGTCACGGTCGCGAAAACCTAAGAACTCGATAAAATAATTATATTTTTACTTATAATTACAATACCATTTTTCTATATACACCACAATCGTAACGTAATTGCCAGTTGCATCAACAATATATAACAAAATGCAATACAATAAGAATAAACCGGAACTCCAGATTATTTTCCAGAGTATTTTCTACTCTACATGTATTATTATCTGTGAACATTACTCGTTGAATTTAAAGAAAAAAACTGCATGACTCTGAGAGTTTATCTTCATCCAAACTAAAATAAAAGTATGGCCTGTTATTTACTATTCGTTTAGTGGACTCATGTTTATTGTTTAAAATGGCTTATGCACCGTCGGCACGGACAGATTCGTCTAAATATTTATCCATGCCGTTAGTAAACCTGATCTTGCCTTGCCCTTTTTAAAATCGGACTTATTTATAATACAATAGAATTTATTTTAAATCTACCTAATTAACATCGAAGTCATTATAGTAGGTCCGTACTTTAATACGTATGAGCACGGAACGTGGTATTCTTATAAGGTGGAAACGTGTATCAAATAACCACATTGTTTTTTTTTTATATTAAGTTACTGGATTAATAAGTCGTGCGCCTGGTGGTAAGCAACACGCCTACTAGTGTTGTAAAAAAACTCTAGTCCGGGAGTCATTTTGGGACTCGACTCCAATTCAGAAGACTCGACTCATAAAGTCAGATACTACTACGACGAGCCCATCGAGTTTCCAAAGAGACTCTATTTATTAACGAGTCGCGCTCTAGTTGGAGTTGTTGTGGTGTGTTAAACAATAGTATAATTAAGTATTCATGTCTACAAATAACCATTATGGGTTTTAATTTTTTATTTTTGTTATTAATATTAAGTGACGCGTCGAGCAATTCGTGCGCCTGATGGTAAGTTACACGCTTATCCATAACAGTTACAGTGCCACTCAGAGCTTTAAACCGCAACGATCTGAGGGGCAATGCCACTGCACCCGTCACCCTGAGACACAAGTTGAAACGTCCCATGTGCCTGTAATTTCACCAGTACCCTTGTCCTTCAAAACCGATACACAATAATGCTAACATTACTGTTTAGCGGCAGAAATAAGTAAGGTGGCAGTAGTTCGACGAACTTTTTCACGAGGCGCTCTACTGTTTCTATTTAATTCGTGGGCAATAGTGGTTGTTCGATAAAATTTAACCGTGCTTGTAGTAGTCGAGACTTTGTAGTATACACTTCGAGTCGAGTTTTCGAACTCGTGTTAGATTTACGACTCGAGCTCGTTTTAGACTCGAGTTCATGCTCCGATGACTCGCGCTCGACTGGACTCGGACTCTTGAGTGTTTTAGGTCACCGAGCCGTGCAAAATTTAGTCGAGTTAATAAATGTAGACTCCTGGACTCGTGTTTTTTATAACACTAACGCCTACGCATAACAGTTTCAAAGTCACTCAGAGCATTAAATTACAAAGATCTTAGAAGCACTGCCACTGCACCCGTGACCATGAAACATAAAGATATAATTTCACCAATATCCTTCAAAACCGAAACGCAGTAACGTGAGTTTTACTGCTTAGCGGCAGCAATAGGTATGGTGGCAGTATTTCCTTTGACATCGACGTAATTTGATGACTTATTTGCTATATAAATATATGTTACCTAATTTTTTTAAAGCCTATACTGTCCTAAGCTTACACTGCTGGGCAAGGGCCTCCATCCCCTCTCTCCACATATCTCTGTTTTGCGCCACTGAAGTCCAGTTTTTTAGGTGCGCGTCTACCTCGTCTCTCCATCGACGCTTTCGCCTGCCGCATGGTCGTTTTCTGTATTCGGGGATCCAATATGTGGCGGCCTTGACAGACATGATCCTCCCAGTCCCATTTTAGTTTACCCGCTTGTTGGCCCACATCTACGATTCGTGTTTTGGAGCGCAGATCACAGTTCCCAATTCGGTCTCATAATTAGACATCCAGGATGCTGCGCTCCATAGCTGGTTGGCAGACCCCAAGTTTGAATTTTTGCCGCGCTGTCAGTGACCAGGTTTGTGCGCTGTAAGTGAGGATGGGTAGAATGCACACGTCCATGAGTTTCCTTGTGAACGTGAGTAGTAAGTCGCCTTTCATAAGATGTTTCGTAGACCAATAGCCGTTATAATATGTATGTATACATTTTATATAATATAAGGTTGAAGAACTGGTATGTTTACTTGTTCGCACACGTAGAACGAAATGCGATGAATTAAAAGAAAATAACAGGATTTATTTTATTATTTATTGTAAATATCAACGTATGTAGATATGTAATCTTTTTTGTCTTTATGGCTGTCAGTATTTGTACTCGTGTATTAATTTGTATACAAATAACGAGGTAGAAATCGATTATCCTTAAGATTCATTCATTGGAACATCGTAAGACTGTCGTACACATGGATAAATTTTGTTTACATACGTTATTTAAACAATTAATTGTACCACAAAACCAATTAATGAACAAAGGTAAGTTTATCTTTGGACAATTGTTCGCTATTCATAAAAATACTCAAATAATAATTGTAAATGTAGATGTAACGAACTCTTTCACAAGGAGCTCTACTGCTATTTCTACATCTAGCCACCCTAACCTATTTGAAAGCCAATATTTTTTAATAAAAAAAAAGTAAGAGCACATTTGACCTCCATCTCACCTGATGAAAAGTGATGATGAGGTCGATCATGCGCACCTTAATAATGCTTATTCATTCACGCCCTGAAAAGGCCCAAGTTATAGCGTTCAGTAGGCAGAGAATTGCACTCCATAGCCATTATAGTTTTATAATTATAATTTTATAACGCACTCACTCATTATAGCCCCGCACTAGGGAAGCCGTTGTTGCGTGTGTTGCGGACACACATAGACAACCACAAAATACAACCAACATCACGAAAGAACCCAGGAACCTAAGCGTAGCATTCCGGAATGGTAACCGTTCCGCCACTGAGGCAGTTAAAGTTAGCCATTCGCCATTTAACTGTAAAAGCGAAACGCTTCGTGCGAATCCTGGGAATATTCACAACTTAAGGGTCGAACCCCAGCCTACGTCTAGTCCCCCGGTGATGGAAAGGGGTAAGTGGAATTAAATCATGCAATTCCATCGCACACTTCAAACGTAGTGTGAAGAAGCATTTGGCCAGACCGGCAAAATGATAGTGACGGAGTGAAGATATTTGTGTTTTCCATCCGTTACTCTCATCTCTGGACTGTATTCGCACTTTCCATCAGGCGCGGTGCAGTCATTTTGCAGTCACAATAAAAAAAAAAAAACACTCTCCGTGATCTAGCCTGTAGAATACCAATAAGCAGTCTAATGTCAAATACTAAAACAATTCCAAAAGCTATTCCTGAACTTCTGAAATTAAAATACAGATTAAGGGTTTCGAAATTTATATATATATATAAGATTTGACTTATTTTATTATGAATTTGGGATTGATTTTCAATTTAAACCTTAAGGCTTCAGATTACGCAAAAGACAATACCTAGTACAACGACACAGTAACGATGACTTCGGAAGCACTATGCAAAACACGAAAACCAGAACCAATTTAGAAAAGACGGTTTTCGAACTAGTTTAACAAAAAAATTGAATTTTTGGATGCTACATCAGGAGATCGTCCGAGTAGGTAAACTGCAAAAACAAAAAAGAACAAAAACATGGATACAATACGCCGCTATCAATTGAAATAGAAACATTGTTTCCACAAACGTAAAACAATAAAAATTATTGTGCGCTGACAATCGAACAAAACAATATGATTTCATTTCCTAGCAACTAGGCCTTAGATCATTCACACAATAAAAGCAAAAAATACCGTTCTGTCTCTACTTCGCCTGGTGTAAATTGAACTTTGACAATTGAAACTTTCTATTCCCAGATTTAAAAAAAGGATTCGATTTGACTGCATACATTTTCCTTAAGTGTGTTGTAAATCGAGCTTAAAAGTTATTATGTCAATTTATTGGCTACTATGGCAACATCTCACAAAAATTAAAAACTCTTAAGGGAGCTGTATACTCTTACCTGCTTGTCAGGAGAATGAAAAGAAAAAGTCCTACGCACCCCACGGCCTCGTCAAGAGCTCGGCACAACCAGAATAACTCAGAAATTATTATACGACTTACAGAAACTATAAAGTAGTCGGGTAATTTTCATGTTACTTTTTTCGATCTAATTTCGGTGGCTGTTTTTGTTATTTAAATATTTTAGGTTGTCATGAAAAATCAATAGTCTAGTATCCTGAAATATGATTTAATATTTTACGATAACATACTCGAATACTTAAATAATAAAAATAAGGTACCTATCCTGGTCAGGATCTTTTTAAGATTCTGATAATGACTGACCTTGACGAATTCTGTTTGTTTCTGATTTATGATTCCCATCTATTTCTTATTGTTCTGGTATTGCAGCCCAACGCCATTGTATTTTTAATGTAATTCATTCATTCATTCATTCATTCAAGACTCAATATTAACAAGCAACAGTACAATTGAAGACGGTTAATTTTTCAGCCTCATTTTAAATAGACGTTCTTTTTTTATTGATTAAACGAACAACGCCCATTAAAGTTCTTTCTCATAGACACTAACGTTTAGAAATAACGCTAAGAAATTTCTAGAACTATCTATAAGTACTTACAAATTCCTTAGTCCATCATATCAAATTTCGATAGGTTCAGGGGTAAATATTTTACCAAAGTTCACGGTATAACGGTAGTTACATAGATATCCATACAATCTCGTGTATAATAGGATCCCACGATACAACGGTTCCCTACTCTCGTAACCCAGACCATAAATGTCGTGATAATGTATTGTCTTTTGTTTTGTTCTTTAAAAAATAAACATGCTAGAATACACGCATAAATTTGTGCTAATTTGTAAGAAACTTCCAGTAATTTGTAGCTTAAAATTTCTGTTTACATAACTAACTAAGAGGATGTGAATGTAGAAGCAAGAAATGATACAGCAATGTTGCAGACAGAGTCTCCAAAACTCGATAGGCACTTGCACCTTGTAAAAACACAATGAAGACTTCTACTATACCTTTAATTCTTTTCTTCTTGATCACAAGTTCACATCAAATTGTACTCGGGCCAAATATGACGGATCTCGCGAGTGTGCTCATAATACGTCCTTTCTTTTTAGAGTAAGTTGAATTACTTGAAACGAAATAATGGAATTATATTTATCACAATGTTTGATTAATTTAATTACATATTATTATTTAATTTTATTAATCATAAGAAACATCAATTCACATAGCATTATTAAAAATAGTAACTGAGTAAGAATTCCTAATAGTTATTTAATGTTGAAGTCAAGTAATTTTTTTTTAAGAATTACAATAGCTGATATTGTTTAATATTTTTGATGGAATATACTTTAAATGATATTGCAAATTAATAACTATTTGCTTTCACTTTACACTTAGAGTCTATACTGCAACAGCTCAACATTTTACCGTACTAATACGGTTCATTTTGCTTCGGTCGAGCGGCAGGGACTATGGCTTAATCATAAATCAGAGTTTATTTTTTACTAACGAAATTAAAATCATTGGTCTTTGTAAAGTATCTATTGAATACAGAGGTATTCTTGTAAAATTTCGAGGTAAGTTTGTATTTTTTTCTATCGTGAAAATTTTTACAAATCGTGTTTCCACACATATAGTAATCCGTGTATATCCTCAATTTTATTACATATTTCTTACAAAGTGTTTGATTCAACACTTTCACTGTTCTGCGAAATCAATCAAAGCCATTTGAGGTAGTATAGACTCTTAAAGGGAAACTGTATCTTGGGAGACAGTGCGTTCCCAATCAGTATTCCTAATTTCGAAAAATTTGCAAAACCCTTTTGTAACATACAAGATAACAAACTTACGTTAAGTTGATCGATGGCGGTAACGAGTTGTTTCCTCACGTTCTTCACATGTATATTGTACTTTCACTATTATGCGGAATGAACAAAATCCATTTGAGGTAGTATAGACACTTAAGGATTTTGAACCATTGTTATAGCAAACGGCATAGAATTAAAATTGAAATCTAATGATGACACTTATCACTCGCTTGACGTGCCCTTGACGGTGTACAATATTTCTAGGGCAATTAAAGCACATGAGGCAAAAACAAACATCGTTAATTTAAATTAACACTACAATCGTCAATGAGCAGGTTTCGTCACGATGTTTTGCCTTCAGCGTTGGCGAGATATTAAGAGGTAATAATTCTAGTTCCCCCTAGACTACCACGACTGCAATAACCTGTGCATCTGGCGGAATGTTTATAATAAATGTTGCAAGTTATAGCAAACGCGAATTAGTACACTGAACTAGGTCAACCGTAAACAAACGTTACACTAGCCATTAATTTTACGATACTCGCGCCATTTTTCAACAGCCGTTGTACCTATAGGTACCAAGCATTGTTGAAATTAAACGATGTTTCATAGTATAAAATAAGCGTGTCAGACGAGCACACCAATACTTGTTTTCGTGGGTGATGGATGAGGAGCCAACGAACTTTTATAAATTGATTCTAGGACCCAGAACCTCTGTGTGGCAGACTAGCATGGTAACCGTTCGGCCACCGAGGCAGTTATTATAAACAAGACTTTGCACAAATGGGGAGGGGATAATAATAGAGTTTACAAATCTTGGAAGGTGCTGTTATATCACTTTACATAAAACTTTTTGCATTATTGTGCACAAACGAAACTTTTTTTGTACCTAATAACTACCAATTGACAATTAATACAAGCATTTCATTTCGATTCCATTACACGCATTTCTTATGTAAACCAAAATTTGTCTAAAGAATATTATCGTTGAAATGAATTCTATCATAAAAACCGGATGGCTCCGGCTTGCTTTCGCAATAGCGACGCAGAAATCACAGGCGAGGCGTGGTGACGACAGGTGGGGTAAGGCGACAACCGATTGGTGAGCATAGATCGGTGATGACCAGGGCAGGATAGTACGATAGTGATGATAATATATTATAAAAAAAGAAGCTGCAAAGCCTTGAACACCGCCGTAAAGTTGCCTGCTTATCGGTATTTTATAGGATATGTCACGAAGAGTGTGCGATTGAATTATACGATTTAATTCCGCCTTCCCCTTTCCATCACCGGGGGACTAGGCGTACGCTTGGGCTCCACCCCTATGTTGTGAATATTCTAAAGATTCGCACGAAGCGTTATGCTTCCACATTTATATAGCGAACGGCTATGGAGTGGAATTCCCAGCCTGCTGACTTGTTCCCTGAAGGTTATAACTTGGGCCTTTTCGAGGCAAGAGCGAATAGGCATTATTTAGGTGTATATGCTCCTTCGTCGACCTCATCGTCACTTTCCATCAGGTGAGATGTAGGTTGACCTCCATGCGCACTTATAATCTATAAAAAAAAATTACGGAAGGGCCCCGTAAACTGGCACCAAAGCAAGGTTCAATATTACAGATATTTTTGATACCGGTGTTACAAAGGTGACATATAGATGATCTTTTAGCATGAATGTCTGTGCGGGTATAAGGGCGTCACTACACTTATTAAGGCAAGGCACCGGAGGAGAAGCGGAAAAAACTGTTTTGCTAGATCAAATGGTTTAGGTAAATAACGTTCTAACACAAAATATACGATACACTCAAGGATATTGTCTAAAGAATGTGCTAATTTGTTACATGATAGGATGTTCTTTACGGGGTCATATAAAATGCTGTAAACAGGCTAAAATAAAAGTCTAAAATGAATTATTTAAATATAAAATATCTCACTTTGCACATAATGTCCATATGGAGATACTTCTCTGTATGTACTAGAGATCCAGCTAAATTTGGGTTTTCAACTGAAGCCTTGTAGTTATTGAATTCATATTTATCCTAAAATTTCAAAAATTTACCAGCGGTTTACACGGACACTTACTCGGACACGTAGGGCGTCCTCCTCCTCCAATGTAGGTTCACGTGGAAATACGTCACCTTAAAGCAGAATAGGCTTGAGCCGGTCAGAAAAAGCTTTATTTATAACGTCTGTGTGTGTGTCACTCTTATTACATAGAGATATAATAAGATTTCGTAGTTAGTCCTTAGTTCGTATTGGAATTTAACATTGTATGTAAATTCATTCATTCATTTTCGTCAAAATGGTAACCTATATATTAGACTAGTTACACACGGCGATTTTTAGCAGCAATAAAAACGCGCGATTGCATCATGATACTTGCTATTTACAGGCGGTTCCATCGATGCAAACGCGCGACTGCATCGATGCAGTCCTAATCTACGGCCTAGGTACATGTTTAGTTTTTGGTACTGTTAGTGTAAGTTGTGTAATATTAATAAATGAACAAGTCCTATAGGTTGAACCATTAAAACGTGCATTTGTAATGTGATGTATCGTGATTGTATCTCTGCTTAAATCGCTCGTGTGTGTAAAAGTAGATGTTTACCGATTGCTTCGCTACTGCACCGCGACTGAATTGCTGCAGACGCGCTACTAAAAGTCGCCGTTTGTAATCTCTCTTAGTGTTGCAAGGGAAAAATTGATGGTGTTAGCTCCAAATTATAAGGCGACCTACCTTGGAGTCCGAAGTCACTCTCAGGTAGACTTCTTAAAAGAATGCTAAGATTCCTGGAGGAGCTCAGGTGGCACAAGAGTTCGTTTTGGTACTGCCACCTTACCTATTTCTGCCACCAAGCAGTAATGTTAGCATTACTGCGTACCGGTTTTGAAGAGTAAGGGTGCTGGTGAAATTACAGGCACATGGGACTCGTCAACTTATGTCTCAGGGTGACAGGCGCAGTGACAGTATCCCTCAGATTTTTGCGATTTAAAGCTCTGACTGGCACTGCAACTGTTATGGATAGGCATGTAGCTTACCACCAGCCACACGACTTGTTCGTCCCGTCACTAGATATTATAAAAAAAACCCTGAACGCGAACTAAGCTCTGCAACGTCGAGCTGTGGAAACCAGTCTGTTACACATTTTTTTTTATTGGTAAAAAAGCATAACGGTTTGTTACTGACGTGGCATTATACAATAACTATAAGTATATAAATATTTACAAAATGAGTTATCTAACTCATTACAGTGAACTTTTCATGCACTTATAAATTACCATATCATTAGATATACCGGGAATCAAACAATGGAACTCCTCATGTAGCGCTCATAGTGTTAATCGCTGGGTTGCCGAGGTCGTCGTACTCGCAATAACGTCAATAACAGAAAATACCGCAATCGTCATTTGATGACGATTTCCACGGCATTCCCTTTGATTCGAATGATTTATTTAAATGTAAAATCTATTTTAAGAAAGCAATAATTAATATGAGGTTAATGCGTAAGAGCATATAGAAATTCGTATTTATTCATTTAAAGATAAAAATTACGTGCCATTCATGAATAATGTATGCAATATAATCTATTCCAAATGAAAGAAATAAAACGAGGTCTTCTTTTTAGTAGAATGTCGTATCTTAAAAAAACACATGTTTTCCATTAGCAAAAGGGCATCATAACCCTTCCCTGTGCAATCCAATATCCACAAATACACTTTCCCCCTTCATAAAGCTCCCCAAGCTCTTAACCCGTAAATATAAATAGGCCAGCATCAAATAACTCCACACGTGCCACACAAAGAATAATTTATTTATTTTATCTAAATGACAGGCATATAAAAACGCACCCCTGCCGAGGGCTTGTGGATACAGTATAGTAAAAGAACGGTAAAATATCTTTGAAACAATTTCTTTCAAAATTTTGTCCAATATGTATCAACTTCTTCCTCCATGCATTTTGTTGCATTTTTCATTTTATTTTGTAATTTTTTTTAATATGCAGTATGAGGAAATCTGGAAAAAGTTTGAAAGTTCGCTTCATATAATAATAATAATGTGTCAAACAACCATACCCATTGCCTAGTCTTAAACTAGTGAATTTCCTGGACTATGAGTACCAGAGCAACGGACTTCACTCTGGGACACTTCCCAGAACACCCAGGCCAGAATCGATTTGGAAAAGTTCATTTCCCCAAATTGGTCTTACCGGTTGAACCCGGGACCTCCACATTTAGTGCCCACCGTGCAAATCGGTGGGCCACCGAAGTCATCAAAAGAGAAAATCACGAGAAAACATCAAAAGTATCTAACACCGATGGATTGTTTTTGGTCAATTATAATTTGTACTTAAAAATGAAATTCATCAAAAAAACCATTGGTGTTAACAAAAAAATAAAAAATCAGATTTTCAGTAATTAGCAAAAATGTGATTTGATCTCTACACACTTTTAATGTGGGTATTTTTATTACGCGTTGAAACCAAGCTCATGTCTAACCGTTTTTCTTAATGAGCAGATATACTGAATCGTTGCTCTGCCTGTGCTATAAGGGTGTTGGCACCGAAGCCAGTCCAAGGTCGCCCGGGGAGCGCATGAATGGTAATCCCTCCAAAAAAAATGGCGAAATGGCAAGCTTTTAAAAATGCTGTTTTGCTGTGTGTAGGCCAGATGGTGCTTCGTTATCATGGATGTTAAAGTTGAGTTTTAAAGGACGAATACCACATAATACCTAGTACTTATTATAAATTAACACAGCTACGACTTGTTCAATCTCGTCGAAACTTGCCAATTTCGGGACGTGTTCGCCAACGATTTCATTGTTTAGATAATCTCTTTGTTCAAATATATCTTGACTATGTAATCGTTACTGTATTGTTTTATTTATTAAGGCAATACAATTCAATTGTAATCTTCTATTACATTAACAGTACATACAGTCGTCTTGATATAATGACGTGTACGTACGTTTTTTCCAGAATTTACCACATCCAGAAACATAGCAATGGATCCAATTATACCAACGCTTTATGTTCCCAGCTCTCAAAACTCTGCTCTGTAATTTAAAATAAAAGTGAAATTGACTGGTAGCTATGTATTATGGTTTATAGTAGGTTGGTACTTCTAACATTTCGACGGCTTTGCCTGGGGAGATGGCGGGTCCCGGATATTTCAACAAATAGGTCAAGGTCTGTAATACGGCCTTAGAATTTTGGTCACGGATGTAATTGCTGAACTTGGGAAGTACGAATCTGTTAAAAGGTAAGTGAGTCTACTTTTGATGGTGATATCCTATTTGGAATTGCGTCAGGGACTGGATAGAGTGGTCAGGGATTTGTAACTGAGGATACAATTTAAAAGTTTGAAGGATATAGTTATCTCGCTTGACGGCATTTAGTTTGCGAAAGTTTCAAAACTTTATTATAAATCTCGATAAATCTATAGAAGGAATTTACTTTTCAATCGGTCGTGAATGTTCGCGATTTTAGTAACAGTAGAGCTCGTTGTGAAAGAATTCGTCCAGTGAAGTACTGCCATCTTAAAACTATTTCTGCCGTCAGGCAGTATTAAGCTTACATATATATGTAAGCTTTATTGAGTTCCGGGTTTGAAGGGTAAGAGTGCTGGTGAAATTATATATTTTTTTATAATATCAAGTGGCAGGTCGAACAAGTCCTGTGCCTGATGGTAAGCCACACACCAGTCCATAACAGTTGCATTGCCATTCAGAGCTTTAAATCGCAAAGGGGCACGGGCACTGCCACTGCGGCCGTCACTCTGAGACATAAGTTGACATATGCCTGTAATTTCATCAGCACCCTTTTACCCTTCAAAACCGGAACGCAGTAATGCTAACATTACTGCTTGACGGCAGAAATAGGTAAAGTGGCAATACCTACTTCCCTCGGCGAACTCTTTCACAAGGAGCTCTACCGCTGCTATAAGGTACATGAGACGTGTCAACTTATGTCTCGGCGTGACGGGCGCGATAGCATGTCTCTCAGATCTTTGCGATTTAAAGCTCTGGTGTCCACTTGCACTAAACTTTTTAAACCTTTTAAACTTAACTTTTAAACTTTAACTTTTTAAAACGTTTTAAATTAATGCTTAAACTAACAAGGCACTCTTAACTCAATGTATTATGAGTGTATTTTGCATTGCAAGCATTGGTTTAAAACAGACTTAAGTTTAGTGCAAGTGGACTTGAGTGGCACTGCAACTGCTATGAACAGGCGTGTCCCTTACCACCAGACGCACGACTTGTTCGTGTCATCACTTGGTATGATAAAAAAAGAGGGAAACCTCATTAGGTGGTTGGGATCGATGGAGCTTTTATCACTGATATATGTAAAAGTAACCTTTAATAACAATAAACAATCACTGCGTTAAGCTTTTAATGACGTCGTTTTAGGTAATTTAAAACGGTTAGCAATAATGATAAACAAAAACCTATACCAACATCATTTGAGTAATATTAGGTAGTTAGTGCCTTAATGGTTACATGGATAAGTATTTGACTAACTACTTAAGGTGAAACGGTACTTAGTAAAACAAACACCAAGAACATGAAGTTTTATTTAAAGACATCAGGAACTTTAGGTAATTTTTACTCTAACTACATTCTCTGACGTCTTTCCGTGGAATGACTGTCGTTATCGTGATTAGTTTCCATAGAGAAACCGTCATGAAATCAATTGATATGCGATATTAACAAAGTTATAAAATGTGCCAATGGGACAATAAGACCGCAAATAATGTGGCCTGTCGCCTAATTTGCAATAGAAATTCGTACAAGGATATGTTAAAGAAAGGCCAGGTCAAGAGAACCGACGATCATTGATGTGCGTTGGTGAGGCGAGAGATGTGTGTCAGGACCGTAGCAAATGGAAGGCTATGCTGCCCTCCTTGTTATAACCAACCTCACTTACATTTTGTTAACTTTTCGAGATATTGACACCTAGAGATTTTTTTTGCGCGAAAAATTTCAATTACGCTGATTTTATTTTTTTAGATTTTCGTCCACATTTTGTTGCTATAAAACTGAAAATAAATAAGATATGAAAAAACCGATTAGAGGGGGTTGTATATCTCGTTTTGCTAATTCCAGATTGTTAATAACTCAAATTTGCTAAAAATGTCAATTACGTTAGTTATGATAAAGAGGGCAGTATTGTCTCGCCTATCTCCAATTGGAAAAGGCCGTGAAATGCATATGTAATAAGGACTATATCTTCTAAGCAAAAAAAGAGCAAAAAATAAATAGGCTATGAAGCAAAAGCATAGTGGATTAGATAGCAAAAGTGATATAGTATGTTAATTAAAAGCAAATTAGCATTGCACCTTGTGAGAGCGAAAGCATAACGATGGGTAGCAAATAATGAATGAAGCAACACACTTGATTTGATGAGTTGATTGTTGAATTAATCCCGAGAAACTATTTAGAATCATTTTCGTAAAATTGATTGGTGCTTCTGTGGGCACCGGACTGTGAGACATCACTATTGCCACCTTGACGATTAATTCATTTTTTTGTAACTCACGTTTTCCATGTCTGCGATCATCTTTCATTGTAAATATCTCTATAATAAATATCTCACGCATCGAATACAGCATTATTAATTTATATATGGCATAACGTTGCAATATTGGTGATCCCAACGTGATCAAAACAATTACATTAAAAAAAAACTAAATTAAATGATTTTTTTTAGTTAGCACCGCCATACTTCTCCTGTTTCAGGTCAAGCGGATTTTCCGCAAGTATGGGTGCTTCATTTGCCTGCTTTTGATGTTTCGGTGGGATAATCTGTATTTAAGCTAAAAAATTTTCAGCGAAGTGCAGTAGTTTATTAACAATAATGTTTGCTGTCCACGCTACTGAATCGAAGCTGTACGGGTATTCCGTCTACAATTGCGGCATACAAACCAGGCTTCAAAATAACCAAGATATTTATTTTCTTTGATAATTATCCTTGTTCGTTCAAAATTTTGCTTCTTTAATTTTGGAAACATTTTGGTTTGTTTTATTTTGAGATTGACATTTGACACGTTTGGATACGTGTCGGATGCAAACCCATGATACGACATTGCTAACGGTAGCATTACGTTGTGCCAATTAATTTTATAAATATAAATGTATAAATATCAAGGTTCAGACAGACTAAGCAGTCAGCAATTAGACAAAATGCATACTGATATCAACTATAACCAAACTACTAACAATCTTCTGGAAGTTATGGCAAGTTCGTTTAGTATACGAGAGACAATGTCAATATATATTTTTTTTAATTCTAACCCAATAATTTGGGTAAGCAAAGGTTCTACTATACAGCCTCTTCAATTAATGAGCCATCGAGTGGATACTCTACATAATTTTATTTCGAAACATTAAATACCAAAGGTAAATCGAAATGTCTCCTCTGATAATAATTACATATCTTTGTTTTACGAAATAATTCTTAAACATGTTACAGTGTAACGTAGACACAAAACATCATAGACGGTTTGGAAAATCCAGGATGCCAGTGTCGTCCTCTCCTATCTCCCATCTGCTTGGAAAAGCAAATTTCACTTCAAATTAAATAAAACGATAAGCCCATTGAAAAAGAGATTACGATGACCTACTAGCCCTTTTTATAATATCTATTGTATAACGTTACACCGTACAAACAGATATTACGTCTGTGATTCATAATAGATTAATTGAACATTTTTTTTTTCAATTGATAATATAGGTAGTACCTATTAGGTACTACCTACTCGTACTCATAACACTATTTGGCAGGTACAAAATACTTTTACACTTTTGTCGTAACTACCATGACGATCTTACCCGTTTTCAAAAAATGATTGAGCTACACCTAATCTCTAGCAATAAAACGACATTGTTACGAGCTGCATTTCAAAATGCGAAGTGTTAAACCGGCGCAAAGTTGCCCTGAAAATTATGCCTGATGCTAATTAAGACAATCAGAAGAGGGGCGAACTTAAGAAAACTTTCTATACAAGTTGCACTCCATGTAGTGCACTTCACAGTTGCATAGTGCAACCTACAATAATTGCATAACCGAATGTAGAAGGAAGTAGAAAGTACTTACCATGCGACGATGTGCGGTAATTCAACGAATAGCAATATGCAGCATCCCTGCCACCGCCTCGAGAACGGCCCGACCACTCGCTGCCACCCAGCCACCGTTGACGTCTCCCAAACAGACAAACACCACACAACACAAAAAAGACAACGGTCCGCAAACCAGTTCCCGGCGCATCTACACACCACACCTAGCGGACCTCGCACTTGTTGCAAAACTAACAAAAAAAAAAAGACAATTTAACAACGACAAAATCAACCGAAAGTCGTTTTGTAATCGATTTTTCAAATTTATTTCACACACACACACGCAAAACGCACTTCACTTGTTCCTTGCCAATACTTTATAACGCTTTTCGTGACGAAAGCACAAGTTTGTAAGGGTTTTGATTCAATTTTTAATTAATAAAATATATAAAATAATTTTTGTGTTCTGTCAATGTCCATTCAAGCGACTGGGAGCGCGCGCCTGCGTACGTACAACGCCATCAGCTGCGCAACGCAACTCGACTGAACTCGACTGACGTGACGGCACCTGACGGTCCGCAGCGCTGGGATGCCGCTCACAAAAATGAACAGTAAATTGCCATTTCACAATTTTAAATTCCCAAACTTCGCTCCAAACCTTACTCTTGCTAATACATTATAATGTCTTTTCATCAGTTTGGTTTATGTATTGTCATAACTTCCATCGCGAGTAATAAGTTGTACCGAATTAACACATTTTATTAGCTCAAAGTAGAATCGCTCTCGGGTTTCAATTAAAACCTCTTCATAGAGTCTATGTAGGGCCCTCAATAATGACATCCATTCAAGCCATCGAGACAACATGTCAGTTTCATTCAGTCATACGAAATTCGAAAAGCAATTTGAAATAAAAGAAAAAAAATATATCATGTACCTTTCAAAAAAGAGGAAAATTTTGTTATTGTAGATTTAACCACCAATGTCTTTCAAATTGTCGTCATTTTTATTTACAATTTTACCATTAATTTTTCTCTTAAAATTTAGTGACTATTATATTAGTTCGTTTCTTATTCTAAAGATAATTAATTGTATGCAACATTGAATGAGCTTCGAAGTGGATCGGTACCCGTCTGCGTGGGCACACATCGCCCTATGTGCGGATCTCACATGGGCTACGGAACCTCCCGATGAATTCATTATAGCAAATCAGGTACTCCTCACACTGTTCGCCATGACACTTGAACTCAGAACATTAAATACCACCCATTTAATCAGCTGTAAAGTGCAAAGTTGTAAAGTTCTAAGTTGTTCAGTTATTTTGTAAAGAAAAAGCAGTAATGTGAAGAATTCTATATCGTTCTGTTGCGACTTGTTCCACTTGTTTGCAGCGCCTTTGGGCACAGCACTGTCGTGTTTCCCAGGCTCTACAAGACGTAACAATTGAATCTCACAACTTACAGACAAGTAATCAATGCGAATTAACAGGTAAGAACAACATTGCTCAGCATCCACGCTACATCTTCCAAGCGAAGTTTTTGGAACACAAACAGACCGTATCAAAAGAAAATTCTATTTCAGAAAAACGATCAAGTTCGAGTCCGATCCAAGAAAATGGAAGTTGTAGCGGCAGAAGAAGTGTAAAAGACGTAATACCGGAGTCTAGACTGGCACAATATTATGGAAATTTCTATTACGATGAAGTCAGGTAGTTTTTCAAACAAAAAACTGTGTGAAAATCAGTAGCTTATATTGCAGTTATTTATAACACGAAAATCAGCAAGCTTAAAATAGCAATACACAGTAGTTGCACATTTTTGGCGCGTAATTGATCGCGCCATTTTGTCCTGTCAAACGCTTTGTATGGCGGGAAAAGCACTTCCGTTAATTTGAATATACGTTTTTCCAGAGAGAAATGTTACACGAACGCGAGTGATAAAACCAATGGACGTGGCTACAGCGGGCAGGGATGCGAAAATTCCGATCTCACAGAATGTTGGATGCTACCAGAGGTTACAATGACCACAGTCGGATAATTACTCTTTGCGTTAAGTCACTTAACAGAACCATGATCGGAATTTTTCAGCGTGACAATTTCCGGAACTTTCACAGAACAAAAAGTTCACTTTTGAATGGCGCTTTCACTTCCTCAAAAACGCAGTGTAAGACTGCTACCCACAAGTTTCAAGTCACCCAATGCTCAACTGTTGTGCCTTGTGGCATTTGATAGAGGCGCTTAGTGCTTTAAAAAAAATCAAATAAAGAAAACCATCAGATGTGACTCCATTCCAGTCATTCTCTCAAAATATCTGAATATCTGATGGGCATTTATACGACAGGTATTTCTCTGTGCTGATAGATATCAGAGGAACTCTTAATAAGTTTGCTGGTGTAATGTGTGTCCAGGTGGAGTACTGGTTCCGCAAGCTGGTAGACGAGCCATCGGACCGCAACCTGTTCCCGCGCCGCCGCCGGCAGTACCGCGTGCTGGCCGACGACGATTTGTGCGTGCTTTCCTTGACTCTCTCTTGCACCATCCTCTAGGCTCACTCGTAACTCGAATTCGTTTTACTTAAAAGTTCGCTTAATAAAGAAGATTAACAGATTAGAACGCCGCCGCGAGTGCCGCGATCGTACTTATAGTGAATATAACTGGCACCGATCGGCAGCTAGCGAGCGCTGGGGCCTGACCGGCGCGAGGGCCGCGGGCGAGGAGGCGGCTCTGGCCGCGCGCGTTCTGAGCGTGCGCGCGCTGTGGGCGCCGTCGGGCTCGCCGCCCGCGCCCGCGCCCCCGCCGCGCACCCCCTCGCCGCCACCCGTCCCGCGCAAGATGCGCGCGCGCCGGCGCCAGCCGCGTCGCCTGCAAGCGCTGGCGCCGCCGCCCCCCGCCTACTGCCTCGACGCGCCCACCCAGCTCTTCTGCGACCCCACGTGCAAGGTCGGGGCCGGCACTCCGGAGTCTCCTCGAGGTTTTCTAGCCTCATGGCGAACTGACCGCGAGTCGTCTTCCAGTTCCAGTTCGAGGCGCCGCGGCCGCCGCAGCTGACGGAGTGCCAGCGCGCGATGGGTCGGCTGTCGGCCAGCGTGCAGGCGGTGATGCGCGCGTCGGCGGCGCGCTGCCCGCCGTACCGCGGCACGAACGTGAGCCGCTACGCGCCCACGGCGCACTCGGCGCGGCCCGCGGCGGCGCTGGCGCGGCCCGAGCGCCGCTACGTGTGGTGGCCGCGCGATCCGCCCTCCGCGCCGCGCCTGGACCACCGCTTCCACCTGACGCACGTGCCCGCGCCCGCCGCGCCCGTGCCACCGCCCACCGACGCGCCCCCACCTGCGCCCCCCGCGGAGCCCAAGGAAGCCCTGAAGCCCGACGCACCCAAAGACGCCCCGGCTCCCTTGGCCGAGCCGGCCCCGCCGCCCGCTGCCGAACGGCAGCCGTCGCCGCCGCCCGACGAACCCGAGGCGGAGAGTCCGCCGCAGCAGAAGGAGAAAGTGGTCACGGACGGGCAGCTGCCGTCAACGAGCGCGGCCCCCGTGGATACGGGCCTCCGGAAAAAGCGATTGTACAGCACGGTGCTGAGCATGAGCGCGCCGTCGCCGATCAATCTGGCGCCGGTAGGATGCGTGCGCCTCTCGCAGAAGCTAGTCACGCCGGGATTGTTAAAGCTGAACTCTAAAATCGTGTTACCGGGGGCGCGCCTGCGCCCGCCCAATGTGGACAACAAGTTTGAAGAACTCGAAAAGGAGGCTCTCGAGCAGTACAAGGCCTCCGATGAGAGCATCGACACCAAGTTCCGCGAACTGGAGAAGCAGGCTGTGGAGCAGTACAGCAATAGCAACAGCAACACCAGCTGTAGCAGCGGCAACTCGGCCGAGAAGCGTTCCTCTACATCGCCGCCGGCACCCGATGACGATCCCAAGAAGAAGCAGCCGGCAAAATTTCATAAAGATAAGGCGGTCGATAGTGTCGTCATATATTCTCAAAATTTTCCCGACCTGAACGCTAAGGGACATACGACGAGTGTCACGAATTTAAAAAACTTCCACACCCCCCCGAGGGGGGAAAAAAAGGAGCAAACTCATAGATCCAACAAGAGTTTACGAACTTTGAAGAACGAGTCCCAGCGGGCGGCGTCTGATACGGACTACGATTCGCGCGAGTCGAAGACAAACCACAAGGGGCCGATGCGGTGGACGCTGCACGTGGTGCCGCCCAAGAAAAGGCACCTCACGCTGTGCGTATCGGACTTTTCGTCCGACGAGGAGATGGAGGACGCGAGTGACGCAATCAAGGCCGCGGGGCCCTGCGGCAAGAACCACGTAACAGGCAAGGTGAAGTTGTCCGCGCATGGCGGAGGCGACCTGCACCCCCTCATGAGGAAGACGTAGCAGATGCACGCGGCGCTCTCGCGGCGTCTCCACAACAACCCATTGCTACTCGTTTATTTTTAGTCTTTACACACGCCCGCACCGCTACACCCCGACGAGTGCTGCAGTTAACAAGAAAATTCTGGCCGGTCACAAGCGAAGCGACTCCTGTGCAGATTTTAATCGAGTAAATTCAGTAGTGTGTGGCTCCAAAAAAAATATGGGTATCAGTGGTGGTTGTGGTGAGGCACTGGGCATTGGCCACTGGGGCCTAGAAATGATCACCGGCGGGCGGTAGCGGGCGCGGGCAAATTTTGATATTGATATTGTGAGAGTTTTTGTGAGATCCGAGTGCTACAGACGTGTATCGAACAGTGTCGTGACCGGCGTGATCCGTGTACCGATAAAGCTGTTTTAGCAATGTGCTTATTTTTACTAGTCATAAATGCTTTGTATATATATTTTTGTATTTTTGACTTTATGGTATTGAATAAGAAAAATAATTTCAGTTGGTTTAAAAAACACACTACCGCGCTTAAATTCTTTAGGTATTACAAAAGAAAAAATAAATTTTATATGAATTGTGCAAACTCACTGCTGTTATTTATAGGGTATAAGATTATAAAACACATGGGTAGGATTCAACAGTATAATAGCTTTGGAAAATAAATAACATTATTAATTTCAACACGTTGGTACAGGCTCTGTATAAGGCAACGCCTAGGTCAACTGTCCAGAAACTTGTCCAAGTCAGTTCTGTCTTCGTCCAACTGGACTTGCTCCAAAGTTAGATTCGGCGTTGGAGGAGGTCCTAGAACAAACAACACTCATTTAAAAAAAAAGGGAACTAATTTATCACCATACTATACCAAAGCATGTGATACTAAAATTATTCATCTACATAGTGCATATACAGGGTCTAATCGTTAATTGTGCCCAGGCGATTATTACTTTTTTTTTTTTTTTATACATAGGCCAGCGGGCTCTGGATAGGGACTCTGGAGCCTGCATTGCATGGCCTCACTCATCTGGGGGGCGGGTCGGAGGACAACTGACCTGCCCCTCCGTTGGCGCGGAAGCCCTGACGCAAGTCACGGCGGCTGGGCGACGTCATGGTGAATGTGCGCCGACCTCACGGTGCCGACTCAACCGGCGGGAGGCAAACCCGGGAGGGTTTTAGGGGGTAGGCCCTCCAGTCTGGAGGGAGAGTCCCCACATAACCCCTGAGTCTCCCTGGGCGGGGGTATCTAAAGCATATATATATCTCGCATATAAAGATTTCAGCCCCGTAAAAAAAAGGCGATTATTCCATAAATATAAGAGATATCAAAAAGCTTTAAACTGATATCGAAAGTACGTTACCTAATGAATAAATCGACATCAATAACTTTTTCAAAATAAAACTAGAAATATCAACAATTTGAACATTATACGCTCCCATACATTTCATATGACATTTGTAGAGAGGCTTTAGTTTTCCTACTTAAGGTAACATTAAGTTAACAGATAACAAAACTGCTGTAAATAAGGTAATAAAAAGATCTTTTAATTGAAAAAATATATATAACGTCATAGCCAATTACTTGGTCAAGTGTGTGTTGTCCATTATAACACACGTAACACGGTATTGGACGGCGAAACCAAAAGGGGCAAATGCTGGTAAACTTCCTGGACATGCAGGGGCTGTTCTGCATGAATCGCTCCTCTTTAACTCTTTAAGAAGAAGCCCTTAAAGGGAAGTGGACCTGGCAAAGCCTCAATGGTATGACGAAAAACGAGATCGATTCATCTTGACGGACAAGAAGCGTATATTTAGGGATATCTCAGTGGTCAATAGGTTCAATACCGGTAGCGACCACAGACTCGTAAGAGGTATCCTAAATATCGACTTCAAGGTCGAGAGAAGTCGTACGATGGGATCTCTTATTCGTCTAACGCTGCTCCAAACCATGCATGGCTCCGAAGCGTTCCAGTTGGAACTGAGCAATCGCTTCGCTTTGCTGGAAACCACGGCAAATATTGACAAGGACCTTGAAGGTGTGGTAGGGGTAATTCGCGAAGAGGGAATTAGGCACTTCAGAACACCCGGAGGAGTCCGAAAATCCCAAGAAAGAAAAAGAAAAGCCCAAACTATCGACTGAGACTCTGGAATTGATGAGGACACGGCGCGAGATGCCAGAAGAAGCTTCGTCAGATGCCCGTGCTCCAAAGCCATCACCCAACGCGAACGACCCAAGAGCCACACTTTCATGGCACTTCACAGACGGTCTGCCAGAAGTGGACAAAGACGAAATAACCTCTGAGCTTCTCAGGGCAGAAGGAGACCTAGTGCTCAGAAAGCTCAAGGAGCTATTCAACGCCGTCATAGCCAATGGGACTACCCCGGAGGCGTGCAGCAGAAGCGTGGTAGCTTTGTATTTCAAGAAAGGAGACAAAACCCTCTTTAAGAACTACAGACCTATCGCGCTCCTGAGTCACGTCTATAAGCTGTTTTCAAGAGTCCTCAACAAATAGTCTCGTTGGAAGATTTGAGGCTTTCCAGCTACCGGAACCGGTTTCGAAGAGGCTATGGCACTGTGGACCACATACACACTGTTCGGCAGATTATACAGAAGTCCGAAGAGTATAATCAGCGACTGTGTGTGTGTGTGTGTGTGTGTGTGTGTGTGTGTGTGCGTGTTCGTGTGCGTGTGTGTGTGTGTGTGTAGCATTTGTGGACTACGCGAAAGCATTCGACTCCATCGACACCTGGGTTGTTCTGGAATCCTTTCAGCGATGCCAAGTCGATTGGCGGTACTGTAGAGAGAGTCGTAGCTTAGGTTTGCGAGAGGCACTACTTAAATATAAAACGACGATTATATTCATAAATAAAGATTTATACGTGTATTCAATTTCGAAGCCTGTCTCAGAACTCTTTTCCATTTGACAACAACCTATTATTTATAAAATTCTAAATATAAACTGATCCAGCCTGCTACAGTACGTACAGGTGCTGAGAAATTTGTACAACAAGGCTACGATGTCCGTCCAAGTACAAAGCAACAAGACAAGACTCATCCAGTTGCACAGAGGCGTGAGACAGGGAGATGTTATTTCTCCGAAACTGTTCTCAAACGCTCTGGAGGACGTCTTCAAGACACTTGATTGGACCGGATTGGGCATCAATGTCAATGGTGAAAATCTCACACACCTTCGCTTTGCCGACGACATCGTTATAAAGGCAGAATCGCTGCAGGATCTGCAGAAAATGCTGAACAGCCTTAACGCTGCCTCATTATCGGTCGATCTCCGAATGAATTTGGACAAGACGAAGGTCTTGTTCAATGAGTTCGTCATCCCGGAGCCGATTTCGATTAATGGCGAAACGCTCGAAGTTGTCCGAGAATATAAAAAAATAAAATAAATAAATAAATATAAAACCCTGCAATTAGGCAGAGAAAACTTCGAGCGTGAAATAGGACTCGAGCGTGAAATAGGACAGTGGAGCTGGGTTGGGTAGCATTTGGGAAACTGCGTCATGTCTTCTCGTCACCAGTCCCGCAGTGCTTGACGACTAGGGTTTACAAATAATGCGTCCTACCGGTTATGATCTATATGGAAAGGTCTAGGCTGGGTATCTCGTTAAGGGACAAAGTCCGGAACGAAGTATGACAAAGTACGGCATGAGACTAAAGTTGTGGACATCGTCCAGAAATGTAGCAAACTGAACTGGCAGTGGGCTGCCCACATCTGTTGCAGAACCGATGAGCGATGGAGTAGACGGGTTCTCGAGTGGAGACCACGTCTCGGCAAACGTAATGTTGGACGTCCCCCTGCAAGATGGACCGACGATCTGAAGAAGGTCGCGGGTAGTGGTTGGATGCGGAAAACGGGTGATCGGGCACTATGGCGTACACTTGGGGTCTTATGTCCAGCAGTAGACTGCAATCGGTTGATTGATTGATTGATTGATTGAGTTGTCCATTACAGTGAATAAAATTGATCAATTTTTTATACAAATGTTGAATGAAAAAAACTTTTCATTAACTTTTACCCACTTCAGCTGTCCTGATATTTTTCGTCCCATATAATGAAATGATCCTTACATGAAACTGAGTCGATCAGCACTAAAATTTAAAAATTTGATCAATTTTATTCACGTGGACAACTCACACTTGACCAAATTATTGACTATGACATTATATATGTTTCTTCAATTAAAAGGTACTTACTTTATTTACAGCAGTTTTGTTAGCTATTAACTTATTGTTATCTCTTAC
Organism: Hyposmocoma kahamanoa; assembly: GCF_003589595.1. Classification (NCBI taxonomy): domain Eukaryota; kingdom Metazoa; phylum Arthropoda; class Insecta; order Lepidoptera; family Cosmopterigidae; genus Hyposmocoma; species Hyposmocoma kahamanoa. The sequence continues at coordinate 1,442,571 of NW_020653333.1, forward strand.
ATGTCATATCATACATTAAAAGAATAATGTCATATTAAATGTATGGGAGCGTTTAATGCTATTTTGTGTATTTCTAGTTTTGTTTTTAAAAAGTTATTGATGTCGATTTACCCATTAGGGAACGTACTTACGTATATATTAGTTTGAAGGTTTTTGATATCTCTTATATTTTGGAATAATCGCCTTGACACACCTTAACGATTACACCTGTATAGTAGGCCCCTATAATAGATAGGTCGTATTATTTATATTTCGTACATGAACCAAATACTGCGGTAACTCAAAATCGTGGAATTGAGAAATCAATTAAAAAATTGATGCTTTTATAAATGGTTAACAAAAATATAATGTAAACCGAATCTACGGTAAAACACTTATGTCACACGTCCTAAATTCTCTCGCGCCATTTGTCTTCCTACCTCTCACCCACCCACACTCAGTTTTTTTTAATATAATATCAAGCGACGGGACGAACAAGTCTTGCGTCTGATGGTAAGCTACATGTATGTCCCTAACAATTGCAGCGTGTTAGTGTTGTCATCCTACATGTGTACCTAAATAAAAATAATCACATTATTCGCAATAAGATCCATTCAGTATTTAATTGCCTCTGTGATTGAACGGTTACCATGCTAGTCTGCCTGTCGTAATGTTGGCAGCAACAACTAACCACTTCTACTGTATTTACTCGTATTGCTTTTGTTTGCAATTCCACAATTTTGAGTTACGGCAGCATTTGGTTCGTGTGCGAAATATAAATAATACGACCTATCTATTATAGGGGAAATATAATAAATAATGACCGTTTCCTCATGGTCCTACCTACTGGGTGCTCCACTGGCAAGGGCATGAGATCTAACATAGGGGCTTAGTACCAATATACTCTATGCAGTTGAATAATTTGAATATCACGTGCTGTAATAATACCTTATGGTGATAAGTATCTTTTTTTTGGGCAAGTTATGCAAATAAATCAATTCAGAAAAAATAAATATTTTTTATTCTGAAGTTTACGGCGAATAATGGAATTATTTTTATTTATACATAATAATATACTAATTTAATCTATTTTATTTTCATAATGTACAGGTACGGTACAATAAAAGCTTGAATACTAGGAAGTAAAACTAGGATTAAATTATATGATTAAAATTGAGTCCCCGCGGCAAGGTGCCCAAGATGCTGGCAGCGTTCCCCCTTTGTATGGCTATGCTAACGCGTTGGGCAAGGTAGCTGTCAGTTAATTAGTTATCCATTCATAAACAAGAATATTTTATACTTTCTTTCAAACTTCCAAGTTGTGTTTATCCAATGTCATCATTTTTGAGTTATGACAATATGTGGTTTCATGTGCGTATTGTAATACCGACGTTTCTATTTGTAAAACGATGAAACGAAAGATATATAATTTAATGTGGGCTCACTCAGCTCTTACAGAGGGCCAGTAAGATCTACAAAAGCATGCAGTTTGAGTGTAACATTGTGTACTACTTTTTAGTAAAAGTTATATGACATCCTCTTTAATCACAGATCAATAAATAGTGGTGCCTTTTAAAAAAATTTACAAATACTTTTTGGTGCTCACTCAAGTCACACGCTTATCGTAACGATTTATAATGAACCACCTAATAGCATTAAATTTCGTTTAATTCAATTTTTTAACCGACTCCAAAATAGGAGGAGGTTCTTAGTTTGACTGTTTTTTGTTGTACGTATGTTACGCCATAACATTTGTGAACCGATTTTGATGATTCTTTTTTTGTTGGAAAAATGGTACCTCAGTAATGGTCCCATTAAATTTTGAAGAAAATGTTCCACGAAACGATGAATCCGGTTTCGCGCACTTTCCGGTAACCGATTTCATTAAAACTTGGCAAACAGATGTAATTCCACGAACTTTAACCCACGACCATGTTGCACCGTAGCATTGCTCTAACCAACTGAACCACGGGTCCAGTTACTGAGCCGACGAAATTCTCCTGTGTTTTTGTTATAGACATCGAGTATATAACCGGAAATAGAGAAAACTATTCTGCTATACCATTACTGTGACAACTGCGCTCCGATTTGTTAGCCCGAATTCGAAACAATTGATGGGTGTCGTCAATTGATTAACTTCAAATCATAGATTTATATACTAAATCTATGCTTCAAATCGGCCAATTCACTTGAGCTTTGCTATAAGGGACGAAAATTGCAACATATTTAATATTAATTACTGATGAAATTTGATTCAGTTTGTTTTGTAATTAGATGTTTTGCTGTTTTTCCCCACACCACCGAACGGAAAAGCACGCCATTGTTAGAGATGTTATCTTTATTAGAATAAATACAGAATATTTTTGGAATATACGGAGACTTACACACAGGTCAGTTGTTGGCGCCGTACTATTTCAGCTTTCTAATTTCAGTGCAAACGAGAGTTGATATTTATAAGTGATGTATCACTGATGAGTTACCAGGAATGCATGGCCCTTATTTCGTCTCTATTTCGGGTTATATACTCAATGATTATAGATCTTTGTACTGACTTTCGGCATTCGTCGCCGCTAGTGACATTTTGTGACAGATTTTTTTGAATAACCTTTTCACCGCAGCCGATACCTTTATAGGTATCTTCAGGTAACTTTAGGTTTGTGAGTGTTACGGATATTATAAATAATACAAGTTGTAGTAAAAAATTTACTAAATATCCGCCGTTGCACATACACAAATAAAGATATTTGATTGTAATTGTATGTTGAAATATACAGGTAAGGTATAATAGGCGCTTAAATATTAGAAACTAAAACTAGGATTAAATTATATGAATAAAATTGGGTCCCCGCGTCAAGGTGCCTAAAATGCTGGTAGCGTTCCCCCTTAGTATGGCTATGCTAATGCGTTGGGCAAGGTAGCTGCCAGCCCTTGGATTTCTCAGACAGTCTATTAATTTTTTGGATAAAATTGTATCAGTAGAGCTCGTCGTGAAAGGGTTCGTCCAGGGAAGGACTGCCTTATCTTACCTATTTCTGCCGCCAAGGACGTTCCGGTTTTGAAGGGTAAGGGCGCTAGTGAAATTACAGGCGCTTGGGGCTTGTCAACATATGTATCAGGGTGACGGGCGCAGTGGTAGTGCCCCTCAGATCTTTGCGATTTAAAGCTCTGAGGACACTGCAATTGTTATGGACAGGCGTGTAGCTTACCATCAGGCGCACGACTTGTTCGTCCCGTCACTTTATATTATTTTTAAAAAATGTGTACAGATGAAGGGCAATGGGACCCCGCGGGCCAAGGGTTTCGACTCCAAAGGTTGTGAATTGGAGGCAGTCAGAGAGGTCGCATTACTTTTTACTTTGTATGTACGAAAATCTATAAATGTAGGGTATCTAAAATGTTGTAGTATCTTATTGAACTACCCTGTTGCTCCTGAACGATTCAATAGTATAACTGGTCCGAAGGGATATTTCTTCATTTCCAGTTCACTTGTGTGTTTGGGAATACTATTCTTTTTTCCTGCAGTGATCTCTGTGGATTACTGGGAAACTGAAAACTTTAGGAGGGTTTGAAGAATGATACATTGGCGTAGTATGGTATGGGGTAATGAGTTGGTTTCTCATCATCATCTCAGGGTGACGCGCGCAGTGGCACTACCCCTCAGATTTAAAGACAGTCGTGTCGCTTACCACCAGGCGCACGACTTGTTCATCCCGTCACCTGGTATCATTTAAAATAAACTGCAACTAAGGAATGTAAGCGTCTTCTAATTACAAATATCATTTGACAACCTCCGTGGTCGAGTCGCCATCTCTGAGGTCCCGGGTTCGATCCCCGGCCGGGTCAATGTACAAACTAACTTTTCTACATATCTCGTGTTTCGGTACTAAGTGTTTGTGGTACTGTTATTGTTTCCGATTTCCATAACACAAGTGCTTTAGTTACTTTCGGGGCAACGTATGTAATGTTGTCTAATGTTCATTGATAATTTAATTTATCATTGATATTTGTAACACTAACTATGATAAGCTGTTCTGGCTGATACATACCTATACGCACACTTCCGTCATTCAAATACTTCACAACATCCTGTTGAAAAGCATTAGAGCTCTGTTCTCTTTTTCTCTGCAACTCTGCTAGCTGCCTCTTTTCTTGCTCATAGGACTGTCTTTTTTGTTCCTTGGCTAATTTGCTGCGAGTGTTCTCTAGAGCCGCTGGAAAACCAAAAGTCTTATGTAAATTATTATCACTAGTTACCTGGAACTAGTGATAATAATTTTATTATTCTTGTCTTTATGATTATTATTATATGTAGGGTGGAGCTATAAATTGTAAGATCTATTGCTATTATTCCCAAAGTGGTCTGTATAGGCCCACCAAGTACACTCCAACCAACAAGGGATCCTTGTCGACACGTCAGAAATAGGAGATACAAGAGACATTAATGAGGGTTCAAGAGAGTAAATTTAGGCAGATCGTCGAACATTCTGACTTTCTATAAATGGAATAAGCCATATTATACAGATAGTGCTTATACTCTAGCCAAATTCGATGTAGAATTTGAAATTTTTTTTTGTCAACAAACAAAAACTTGATTAAAAATCGGGTTTTCACCTCTCACTATTTTACAGTTACCACAATTTCGCCAAAGTTTGATTAGGCTATTATACTACTGCCTCCGTGGCCGAACGGTTACCATGCCGGACTGCCACGTAGAGGTCCCAGGTTCGATTCCCGGGCCGGGAGAAATGTTTGTATGGCTTACATTTATTTCTCTCGTGAGTTTGGGTGTAATTTGTGGTCGTCTATGTGTGTGTCCATGGCACCTGCGACACAGGGTTTCCCTAGTGCGGGGCTATGTTGAGTGTGTGCGTTATTATTATTATTATTATACTAATCTTGAAGTTATGTCTGTGAAGAATTTTTTTCAATATAAGTTTTAAATTACTAGTCAGTGATTTGAAACCAACACAAAAATTACCAGTAATTAATTATGTAACAAACTATGTCATACCTAACGATTTGTTTAATTTGAAGGAAGAGATTGCAAACATTTGAGTTTCGAGTAGTAATTCAAGTTCAGAATCGCAAATTGACGCTGAATGAGATATATGCAGTAAATGAATGTATAATAAAATGTTCGCAGTTTTTTTCCATTTACCATTATACACATCTAGCAGAAAATATTAATAAGATTCAAAAACTTAATTACTTTATTCATAAATCATAACATGTTTACCCCTCCTGTGTAAAGTATCATATGTCGAAATTCCCAAGTTTACAGGGGAGCCTTTTAAAGTTCTGAATTCACAGAAATAAGTATAACACGTGACTTTAGCATTTCTCGTTACTCACATTATAAAACCCCAGATATCGGTTAGATGATCTATTATTAGATGATCACTCTATGTGAGTAATAAAACGGATAATATCGCCGAATAAAACGTAGAACTTGAAAATGCTCCCCTGTAAACTTAACAATTTTGACATACGATACTTTACGCAGGAGGGGTCAATGTATCAATAGGCACTTTGTAAAGTATATAATAATTGGCTAGGTAAACTCGAAAATTACACCAGCAGGCCGTTCACTGAGTTAGCCTTAACTAATGAGCATTGATCAAAAATGTTCTTTCACATGCCATCATTGGGTGCCCAATAATGTTTTGTTATTCAACTTTCTGTATCGAATTTAGCTAGGATACATGAACTTACATAATATTTTATTTATATTATAGACAAATTACCTATGTAATAAATATTTCATAACAAACAAGATATTCGGTTAGATAAATGTATAAAAACTTAACATGTGTTTTTTTTATAAAGTTTCTCACTATATGGTTAAACTTATCACTGTGTCCGCTGTTAAAAACACATTCCAAGTTTCTGAATTTGTAAAAAATCCATTTACGAAAGGCAGGGGGCAGCACAATAAAAAAGTTGGCACATGGCCAACAAGATAAATAAGTTTGGGAACCGCTGATCTATTGGAAGCCCCCAAGTTTTACAGTATCTTACCAGTATTGTCTTGATTAAATCATTTTCATATTTATTTATTGAATATCATGACATTTTACTACCATGATTTTCATGTATTTATTCAAGTCCAATCAGATTGAAGGATTTTTGTTTGTGTTCAGTCTTTGTATGTATAATAAATCATTGTGATTTAAATGGAATGATTTTTTTCAATAAAAAATCAATGATTTAATCAAGTGTCTTTAATTTCACTCCTTAATATTTAATTAAAAACTAGGGTCTAGGTCTAGCAGTAAATCACATCACATGCCAGTGTATAAGTGTGCTGTATCAATCCCATTAAAATAAATAAATAAGAACAATGCCAAAAGCTCCAAATAGTTGCAGAAATAATAAGTAAACCTACAATTATTCCTGTGTTAATTCTTGAAATCACATCTTGCATTTCTTTTTTTTACACTTAGATTTTGTGTGTAAAATGTTGCCAAATTTTGGCTGGGGTTTTCATAAAAGCTACTATAGACAGATTATAAATTAGGAATTTGGATGATGTAGTTGATTGTACAATAACGTGTACAATTATCTTTACTTGTATAGCTCACCTTGAACGATTGTTGGTTATCCCTCAACAAAATAAAACAAAATATAGAGAATGATTAATATCAACATTCCACTATAGTGTTAGTACAGTTTACCAACTAGAAAACTTTTACATTTACCATAACTAACCATAAATTGGTATAATTTATACGGCAATTAATGATTTCTTGCAATAAGCCGACTATATAATTAATTTTGTAACAGTGCCAAATGGTATTAATTAATTAATGGTATAAACAATAAAAGTATACTAGAAATAGTTTCAGTGAAGAACTGTGTTTTATCAATCAGTAGTGTTTCATAATTTTTATGGCATAAGTCAGTAAGGGTGAAGGTTATTGGTTACTGCAACACGGCATTTCCGGCTATGCTTTGGCAAGTAAGAGCAAATAGATTTAGTAGGTTATATATTTAAGTTAGAATAGTCGTGATAGCCTAATGGTGAATTGTTTGTGGGTTCTAATTCACCCTCACACCACTCACTTTTTCAGAATTTATGTGCAAAATTTCATTTTAAATTCACCATGAGCTTGTCGTCATCATCAACCCATTATACGTTCTACTGCTGGGCACGGGCCTCAGACGAGAGCTTAGGCCATGGCCCACCACTCGGCCCAATGCACACACGGCTTCACACTTTTTCGAGGGTTGTGTACGTTCTGCAACGTGCATGCAGGTTTCATAGCGATGTTTTCCTTCACCGAAAAGCTCACGATAAATTTCAAATTAAATTTTGCACATAAATTACAAGAAACTCAGAGGTACGAGCCCAGATTCAAACCTACGAACTTCTGCTGGAGAGGCAGTAGGTCGAACCATTAGGGTACCATAGCTTTTACAGTGGTAGCCTTTCACCTATGAGCTTTTAGGTGAAAGAAAACATTGTGATGAAACCTGCACGTACAACCTGCAAGTTCCAACCTGCATTGGTGCGGCGGACTATGGCCTAAAACCTCATCTGAGATGAAAAACATGTGCCCATCCATGGGACATATAAATGGATTGATGATGATGAGATTTAATAGATATAGAAATACCATAGACATTGTCATTCATTTAGTATCTTACCCATTTTCTTCTCCTTGTACAAAGTCAAATGATAATGATGATCTAACTTCCATTTCTCCATTTTATTTCTCTCGACAATGTCTTCGAACTCCACTAACTCCTCCTCAACAGTCTTAAGCAGGCTGTGGACGTTCCTCACGCTATCCATGCACTGCGCCACGGCCACAGTCAAACTCGGCAAGTGAGACAAAGTTTGTACCATTTCATGAGCACTTTGAAAGCGCATGTTAGCGATTTCTAGGAGTTCCATTATCAATTTGTCCGCTTGATCAGCTGCTTTAGCGTTATTATCAGCGTTAGCATGTAACTCAGCCCAGTCTTTCTGATATTTTTCTAACAAATCCCCTCCTGCGCCGTAGTTTACTTTACTTTCGTTATGTACTTTTTGTTTATCTTTAAAAATGTTCGTCACTTTTTGTACTTCTTGTAACGTTTGGCGTATGTTGTTGTTCGATGCTAGTCCGTCTTGCACTACAGTTATAAAATCTTTAAGGTTTCCCAACATTTTTAATTCTTTAAAGTTTACAACAAAAATAATACAGTATGAACAATTATATTATTATCTCTGGTCTTGTCTTATCAGAACAGAATGTCAAAATGACACAAATGATCAGTGTTGCCAGGACCTTTGAGACGGAAATTAGGTTTCTTTATGTACCGAAATGTTGCACTTTTGCTGCAAAAATTACATTTTTGCTGCGAAAGTTCCATTTTTGTCACAGACTAATGGTTGCAGTATACCAGACGCGGACGGACGGAAACGAGCAAAATATCGTCGAAGATGATATTTTTCACGTCTCGTCCCATTTCCGTCGCGTATACTTGAATACTAAATAAGTATTAACTATCACGTTACCTACGTATGCTGCGATCTTAAGAGCGCAAATGGCAAATTTCGATTTAAAAATACAAAAAACTTGCTTGTCTCGCCGTCTCTGCTGAGTTGACTCAAAATTAGTTTTATAAATCTCGGCCTAAGGTTTTTTATTATCTTGAGTTCGTTCATAAACTATTTAGGATTTACAATAACATATACTTTAATTTCATTGTTTTTTTTTATCTTTATTTATTTAGAGGCTTTGATCGTTATTGAACATGTCAGCCTCATTAGTAAAACGGTACATCAAGAATACACTTAATAAAGTCCAGACAGATAAATCAAAAATCTAAACATGTATACAAAATTTCCGCGACACTACATGTTGGCTCGGACAATACAGATTGAAACCACTCAACATTAAATGTATGGAAACCAACCAGTGCAAAGAACCGCGCCCTATAGGTTCTCCCATACTTCCCTCTGCATCAAATACAAAAATTTGTTTAAAGGAACGTGGCCAGATCGAAGCGCGCGCTGACAATTTGACACCAACCAAGGGACCCGAGGAGGCTCACTCTGCATGGTCTTGTACCAAATTCCCGGGAAATATTTTTTCCAACGAGAATGGAACTTGCTCTTATACAGCCTTTCCAAAGTAGGCGATGGCGCCCTCTTGTGGGCGCTGTAGGCCTAAAGGGGGTAAGAGACCCAGAAAAAAAAATGGGGGCGTTGCGTAGAGGCTTAACGGGAGATTTGTAATTTCATCTAGGAAGACTCTAGACACCGACTGAGCTCTCGACTCTCGACTACAACTTGTGAACATCAACTAATATTAGTTAAGAGATTGCAAACTAACTCGGTTCGATATTTCTCTCCGTGTAGTTCATATATCTGTCCTGTTTTATTGAATAAATAAAATAAAAATCATGTCAATCGGTCGCTCCGTTTCGAAATGAAAGTAGACACAAACAAACAAATAAAAAGGTAACAATCACAATTTTACATTTTAATAGTTATTAGTATTCCCAGACAGGTAATTTTCGTAGATAATAGACCGCGAGCAATCATGTTTTAACAAGTTAAATAACCCGATTTGTGCATTCCTGTATGAATTTGCTGGTTCATAGAATACTTGTTCTTACTTGTTGAGTACGATTGAGCGGCGAATGGGATAAACGAGTTTATGCATATTTGTCTTATTCCTGTTGGTGCGTAGTGCTTATGCAATCCTATATAAACAACGTAATATTTATTTTATTTTCATTTGTGGTTTCGCGTGTAATAGATAAGCAGTACTTAAGTTCAACACTTACCTACGTATTTCTCAAAACAAAACAATGTCGGAAGTAAAAAAGAAGAGACGGCAATACTATGCGGAATATATTAAATTCGAATTCATTGAAAATCCCACAAACCCATCGTCGCCTTTGTGCCTTTTGTGTCTAAAAACATTTTCGAATGAAGCAATGAAGCCTTCAAGACTGCAAGATCATTTGAATAAAATGCATCCAGGTAAGCAAGACAAGAATGTAGCATATTTTCAAGACCTAAAGAAGAAGCATAATACTCAGCCAAGTATAGCAATAGGTACTCTTCGGCGGCTGTTAAGCAAGATGACGACGGACTTCGAGCTACGTACAATATCTTTTTGTTAATTGCTCAAAAAGGCAAACCACACAACATTGGAGAAGAGTTAATTTTGCCAGCAATAAAGGAAGTAATAACTACTGTGCTTCATAAACCAGCCGCAGATATTATCCGAAAAATTCCTTTGAGTAATATTTCTGTGTAAAGACGAATTGATGAAATGGCTGAAAACATTGAAGAATCATTGTGCAATCATCTGAGGACTAGTCAATTCTCAATTCAGTTCGATAAGTCCATTTCACCAACTAATGAAGCATTGTTGCTGTCTTACATGAGGGTTACAAAAGATGAGAAAATATGTGAAGAACTATTGTTTGCTAGAAATTTAGAGACCGATACAAAAGGCGAAACCGTATTCAATACATTGGAAAAGTTTTGTGATGAGAAAGAGATTCCCTTGAAAAATATTATATCAGTTGCTACGGATGGCGCTCCGGCTATGACAGGGTGCCATAAAGGCTTCATAGCTTTAAGGCTTTAAAGTATAAAAAATAAAATTCCAGATGTCCTTGCTGTACATTGCGTTATTCATTGACAACATTTGGTTGCTAGAAATTTAAGTGAACGACTATTTCAATCACTGCAATATGTCATCAAAGCAGTCAATAAAATCTGTAACAGCTCTTTGAATGATAGACACTAGACTATTAGACTTAGACTATTTTTTTTCTATCCTCTAAGACCCGCCCACCCTTGATGTAGGGCCCTTGTAACCGGGTAGTTTAACGAGCCTGAATCTTTTTAAATTGTGATCACATTTTCATCAGCGAGCATGTGGATAGTTTTTACTAAGATGTTCGTAATGAATGTTAAATTACTTAATGATTACTGTTTGTTACATGTTTGTAGATATGGATTCTTTATTAGTTTGGTGGTGAAATGGTGGGCCTTTGAAGTTACAATTACAGTCTTTACAAGGATTATTTTTATTATAAGTGTATTATGAAGAAAAAACGAAGAAAGAAATAGTGATGAAGAAAGTTAGAACTATATTCTTTATTTTAAACCAAATTACTAAAGACTTTATCCTAAAAATTCCAATAATTACGAATTTAAAGTTTTTGCTCAAAGTCATAGAAGATAATGTGATTTAAATGAAAATGAAAACATAAATATTGACTCTTGCCACTAAAGACTATTTAAAGCACTCAAATAAATGAACTAAGTTATTAAGTTAAGAGAAAGTGAAACCATAATGTATTGGAACCACAATCTAAAATATTAATGAGGATTCCGATAACTAAGTAAAGACATGTCTCAAAGAACTTGTATCCAAGCCAAAACTCTTAATAATTCAAAAATATGAGTTTGGCTGGTAATACCTAATACAACCGTAACTGTCAATTTGAATCTCCTTGTGAGTATAGTGTTATGTTTTAAATTCTGAAAATAGAGATATTTGGAATTTTTGGTGAAAATACCCGATTAGTAATGAATGAAGAGAAGTTAAGCGGTGATGCCGTGCCCGGGAAGTTTGCCGAGTGGCTGTTGTCCATGGGATGTCCAAATGAAAAGGTGCCTCCAGTAGAAAAGATTGCCGAGTAAGTAAAATGACTTCTCTATAAAATTACCAAAATGTCATATTACTATTAACTTCTCCGAAGAAAGAACAGTCTGCATGATGTTACAGACAGGAAGTGCTTTGATCATGCGCCTGTAAATTAATTCAATATGCATTCTGTCGTGAAAAGTAAACAAGTTAGTAGTAGTAGAGGTCCTTGTGAAAGAGTTCTCCTGGGAAGTGCTGTACCTATTTCTGCCAAGCAGTGAACATTACTGCGTTGCAGTTGCGAAGGGCAAGGGTGCTTGTGAAATTACAGGCACATGGGACTTGTCAACTTATGTCTCATTGTGTTGGGCACACTGGCAGATCTTTGTGATTTAAAGTTCCTAAACTGTTATGGACAGGCTTACCACCAGACACACAACTTGTAAGTCCAGTCACTTATTATTATATAAAAAAAGTATAATTTCACATAATAATCAAGTATAGAAGGATCCTTTTTTTTTGGCAAACAATCTGACTTTTACTTCCTTAATATCATTAATAAATTAATTTGTGATGGGCCACGAGAGCCAATTCAGAGAAGCCTGCTGTGTAATGTTTTTTATTGCGCACTTACTCTTACCAACATGAATATAGTAGCTAAGTGAAATCTAAATAGGGGCACTGTCAAAACAAAAAAGAACATAGTTGAACTGAAGAGATGAAGCTATTTTTTATCTTAATTGCATATATTTGTGTTTTCAAACACGCCAATGTTTCAGGCGCTTTACACGTCCTTGGTCATGGGTGACTTAGATGGTAAAGTCATCCATCAGTTATGTCTAACATTAATGCAAACTACCCTATTTTTTCACTTTTGTTACTGAAGTTACTAATTAAGAACCTTATGTTTCTGTGGAAAATTTACAAATATTTCAATTCTTATGTGTAACAAACGCAAAAACCAGAGAACTCAATAGTCAAACTGGTTTGCAGTCTTTTGTATATACCTAGTGACTGGTTGAACAAGTCATATGCCTGATGGTAAGTGACATGCATATCTGTAGCTGTACCAGTTCCACTCATAGCTTTAGTCGAAATAACTAGTGTTGTGGTACTTACCCAAGCTGCTTATTCTGAAGAGGCCTATGCGTATAAGTGGACTGTAAAAGACTAAAATGTTTGTTTCAGGATGTGCCGAGGACAGTACTACATGGTATGGCGAGGGATGATAGAGAATGTCAAGCCTAAAGATGTCATCAGGGAACAGAGGCTGCAGGTTTTCGCTGATGATATCAGGCAATGTCAGGGAAACAATGCTTTTAATGAGGTAGGCAAGTTTGACCAACTTAGAAGTATTAGAAGTAATAATTTAATAATAGTAATAATTTTTAGCCGTGGGGCGACGGCTTAAGAATACATTGTCGCCTCCCCATACATGCCCGTGGGGGTCGTAAGAGG